>NC_083224.1:147285553-147622740 GCF_032191835.1 Heteronotia binoei
AGCTGGCCTTAATTCCAGATCAAAAATGTGAGATGTTCTTTGCTACCTTTGGATATGTTCTCAATAATTCTTAGCAGAGGGTCTACTGATAGCTCCATTCTTGATTGAAAGCTCGAAGAATATGAGGGGGCTGGTGTGAAAGCAGGTGTAGAAAATATGGCAGGTTAGGAATTTGGGACAGAGAAAGAATAAAGTTGGGGAACAGAGCTGTGGCTGAAGGTGAAGCACCTGGCAGTCTGTTTTTTTTTTCTGAGAACATAATGTGGGATTTGGTGTCCTGTAAAAGTGCTCCTTTGTCTCCACCTGTGATCTACTTGCATATTTTCAAACAAAGAAAATATTACAAAGAAACTCTCCAGTGCCTAAACTACCATTGGCACTGGGACTTCTCACCATTCTGATACATATGCAGCACACACCAGTGTTTAATTTCACTGACGAATGCCCATAAAGCCCTTGTTATGCAAAGATCTAGCAATGTATATAGGCATATGAATTAAGTAAAAAAATATGAATTAGTGGGTGGTATATTTTCAGCCTTATCCAGCAAGACAATCCTTAGCTGGAAACTTTTTTGTGGGGGGTGGGATCTTTCACTGTTTAAATTGGCTGCTTCTCAATATAAAAAAGTTCATCTAGGTATTTCCTTATGTAACTCTCAGATGTTTTAATGGCTGGTATGTCTAGGGTTGCCTTCTTTTTATGGACAGAGATTTTGCACATTGAATAGTCGATTATACGATCATCAGCAAGCATAGTTAACTTTGAAAAGATGAAACACTCCCAACTTTTTAAGCCTTTGTGGCATAGAGCCTAGAACCTGAGAGAGCCTTGTTCAGATTCCCATTCAGTCATGAAGCTTCCTAGTATAGATTTCTTGTATTTAGGGATGTAATCTGTTGGTGAGGAAACACCTAGAGATTTGGGGGGTGGAGCCTGGGGAGGGCGGGGTTTTGAAAGAGAGGGAACTCAGCAAGGTACAGTGCCATCGAGTCCACCCTCCAAAGCAGCCACTTTTTGAGGGGGCCTGATCTTGGTTGTCTGGAGATTTTATTCCAGGAGATCTCCAGGCCCCACTTCGTGATTGGCAACCCTACTTGTATTATTTAAAGCAATGAGAAAACCTTCAGAATTTTACATACTCTATGTAAACAGACAGCAGCAAAATGAAAACCTAAATCCTTCCAGGACAGATGAGAGCACCCAGTTTCAATGAGGAATTTATCTTTATTTTTGGATGATATTAGCACAATAAACTCACACAATAGCATTGATTCTGTACTTATTTAACAAAATACATTTATAGCAATTTACAAATAGTTTTTTCCATTTTAAAACAGTGCATAACATTTTATTAGAACACAATACTTTATATAGAATTCTCATTTAAAAACATAGTTCATATTTTTACCCAATTTATTAATTTTTTTTCTCAGTAAAGCACAGCCTGACAAAGAAATTGGTGCTCCATTTTAGCAAGTAAGAAAAAACTAGAAGTTGCAACCGGTCAATTTATTTGATTTGTTTGAAATTAAGGTACCAGTGGAATGTAAACAAAGGTTAATTTTACAAAAGGCTCCAAAATGATATACATAGAGATGTCCACAGTCCCAATGTATATCTTATTACATTTCCAGTTCTTTAATGTAATAACGTTTTCAAGAAGCCATTATTAAAAAGAGTAGCCTTTGGCACTTCTGAGTAAAAAAAGGAGTATTTTAAATATTTTTATGTAAAGAATGCAATCACAATGATTCTGCAAGTGCTTTAAAATTGTTTGTTAGTTAAGTAGGAAAAGTTAAGATAGGAAAAAATAGCGTCCTGCACTTGAAAGAATGCAGTGACCGTCAAGAGTCCTGAAAGCAATACATGATACCTTGATATGGCAAGTTAACTCAAAGTAAATAAAACAAGACAAGAAGCAACCACTCCTAACCTCAAACACATGTGCTGTTGACAAAATAAGCTGTTTTGCCAGAAACATGCTAATGTCTAGTCCTTGTATTATTGCAGTTGCTTAATTGTCATTTTCCATTTGCCTTCCTTATCACCTATCCCAAACACCCAAGGTCAGCCATGATGATACTCTACCTGCTCCTTGAAAATGCTTTCTTCTTGGTGTTGCTAAACTAAGCTATAACCCATCAATCCAAATGTTTTTTAAAAAATCTAAAACACCAGGTATGTATAAATTTGAGTTTTGTAAATTTTTGTTGTTAAAAATGTGTTAATAGTACAAAATGGAAAAGAATTACCCATATCCACTAAGGAAGATCTGCATGCAGACTGCTGTACTGGATTGGGATCTGTAAGTGCAGCAAGCTGCTGGACTTGAAAATTCAGTCACTGGATGCCTGCATCCAGCAACCAAAGCTATATTGGTTCTTAGTGATGAACTGGGGATCACATGTGTGGAGACTCAAACACTGGATATGGTACGTGGATCTATTTGGGCATTGTATCATGTCAACAATGGCATGGGTTGACAGTACCTTCCAATCTACTTTCCAGGACAGATGCAAATGTGTACCCCAGTGTTTTCACTATGCCCAGTGCCCAATTTGAACATACATGAATCATCACACACAACTTACTGTTCCATATGGCTCTGTCTAGATTAAAATATGCTCTCTTGTTGTAGAGGAGCACACAGTTTGCAGGTACCATACCCAAGGTTACACCAGCTTAATACTTCAAGAGCACAGAGAATCTCTGCTAATTTGGGTTACAGGGGTGAGGATAAATATGATGGAGAAATCCAGGTGCAACGCCCTGCTTTCTGGATGCACCTGGACAAGTCACCATCTCAGTGTAACTTCCTGCACACAGCTGTAGGAAGGATAATGTGACCATCTGAGCTCCTTGGGAAAAGGGTGGGAAACAAAAGATAACATAATGATCAAAGCTGATTTTGCATCATTTTTGTCAAGAGAATTGAACTGGTTTGTATTCGTATCTTTTGAAGTTATTTTATTGGGGTTCCCCAAATGGTAGATTTATTCAAAAATATTTTTAAGACCATTTTTCTCAAAGTTATTGAACCTACTATAGGCTGCTCCTTTGATTTTCAGTATCTATACTTGTAAATACCAACACTGCACTACATTCTTTAACCACAGCCTAAAGAATCTTGTATCCCCTTTCACTGCATGTTCCATTGATTGTACCCAGGACTTCTTTTCTGGAAATAGGTGTACCAGAACTCTCAGGAGGGAAATGAAGGAGAAACACATAGGTCCCCTCATGAATTTTTAAACACTTTTTGAGAATTTTGTTTCCATGAAGAGGTTCCGGAACTCCGTTCCACTGCATTCCTCCAGAGAAAAAACCCTGATTGTACCACTTCCAAATTTGTAGGTTTTCTCCATAAAATGCCATCACAATCCCATTTTACTGAAAATGAGTTGCTGGGATCTTAGGTGGGAAAATAAATTGTTAAACTCCCTAACTGAAAACAGTGTTTAATAAGGCTTATTGTTGAATATGATGTAATCCATCATACAATATAGTATTTGCAAGTTGATGTTGCCATTAAAGCCCATTAAAAATTTTAAAATAAAGATCACCCAAATGAACTGGAAATGGTCATCCTGTCCCTAGCAAAGTAAGTGAGGCAACAATGGCTGGGTAAGAGCTTGGTTGATTCATCAATAGTTTACTCCAACTAGGGCCAGCCCATCCATTGGATAGGACATTTGCCCAAAGTACCAAGTCTATAAGGATTACCAGGTAGCCAGCTTCCTGGAATCTCAGCCATTGCTGCTACTCTCATTAAAGTTGCCATATTCCATCTGGGATATGGCTCACGTTCCCTTAAAAAGTTCCACAGTGGTAAAAGGATGTAAAAAAAAAGAGTATCAACAAAATGCTGCCTTATTTAGAGTGTTTAAAATGGCAAAAACTTGGCAAGCTGAATATCCAGCAACTCGGCAGCTGCTATTTAATTTCAGCCCCTATCTGTAAGTGCTGAGAGAGAGTCTTTTGATTGCCTTACATTCTCTGATCATGCTCCTCAGTCATTTTTGGATTACCCCTAGAGGTGAAGTAGGAGCTGGTTTTTATACCTCACTCTTCACTACCCGAAGGAGTCTGGGAGTGCCTTACAATTGCCTTCCTTTCATCTCCTCACAACAGACACCCTGTGAGGTAGGTGTGGCTGAGAGAGTTCTGAGAGAATTGTGACTGACCCAATGTCACCCTGTTGGCTCCATGAGGAGGAGTAGGGAATCAAACCCAGTTCTCCAGATTAGAGTCTGCCACTCTGAACCATTGCATCAAGCTGGCTTTCTACACCAAGCTGGAGCAGAGAAGAGGAATGGAAGGCATGCAGACTTATGTGCAGGCTCACAGCTTGTCTAGGATTTTCCTTTACCTAAGATCAGCCCAGTTCATTCACTAGGCAGCCTGGGTTGTAATATTATTTTCATCTTTACAACACAGTTGCAATTATTACTGTTGAGAATTAGCTAGTCAGAAGTGAACAAAAAAAAGAGGAAAGATCCATAATGATACAAATTTCAAAATAGTTAAACAACGATAGGATGTGAAAGACTACAGTAAACTCATTTGGAAAATAAAACCCCCAAAATTCAAACTAGTTCCTCGTTAGCTTGCCATGAAGTGACATTTTCATTAGTAGCACCTGTAACTAAACATTTTTGAGAGCAGCAGCAAAACTAACCAGGAGAGAAAGTAATTCTGTTTTTATAGACTATCACCCATATTTTTTTGTTCTGATAAACATTTCAAAGAACTACACAAAACCTTTGCAACCTTTTAATGTGAAAGATCCACTATATCAAAGCGGTCAATATTTTTCTACTCTAAAATGAATGCAGGCAGCATTATATTTTCAGCAATATTACTTGAAAAGGAATTACATGTCAAAAATGTCATGTGTCTTTAGAGCTGCACAGGTATGTCAGTTTTCCAAAAATGTTAAGGTAGACTCAGCACCAACTTGAATTAAATTTTGGTGCAAAACCCGCAAAGGTGAACATACAACACTGGTACAGCTTTTGCTGTTAAAAAAACCCTTTCCCATTTGTCCTTGGATCTATTTATGTAGCTATATAAATAAAAACATTGGCACATTCAGGAAATAAGGTGTCTAGATTTAAGATCACTGCCATTGTTGACATCATTCCCATTGGAGAAATAACTGGAATCCAAACAAAAACAAACCCCCCAACCAAAAACCTGTTAGGAAACTCTTCCTGTTGGTTGGGTTCTTGCATTGTGCTTTCCCCCCCGCAACATGAAATCCACAAACTCATGCACAATCACTACACATCAGCAACATCCAAAAACAGTCAGGCTGATGGTTGATATTTTGGCACATTAAGATTATTTCGGCATCAGCTCAAAAATAAAGAGAGCACAAAAGCTCGTACCAAACAGTATTGATTGTTAGTGGCATTGCTTGGCTGGAGTCATCAGCTTTCATTCTTTGTAAGCTCTTGTTGGAGATGTTCCTTTGTAGAAGATGTTCCTGGTATTTTCTGGGCTGCTTCCTCTCTCAGGAATTAAAATTATATTACCTTTTCTTCGAAGTGTGGAGTCGCGACTAGAGGAAATGGACAGGGTCTCTGAACCAATCTCACTGCCTTCCACTGGCGTGACCCTTATTGTAGTTATCCCATGATGGTGGTGCTCACTGTTATCAATGTTGCTTCTTTTTCTGTCACTGGATCCATAACTGTCTTTCAAAGATTCACAACTCTCAGAGTCCCTGTTCAGATCATTTAGCTCATATGTTTGACGAAGGCTTCCTTTCTCAGGGGCTTTCCACTTCCAGGAACCACTCCCTTCCCCTTCCGATGGCATCTGAATTACAGGCCTATTATTTTCAGGATGGGCCTCTACTCTTACTATACCGCTTGGCTCATGGTCTGTCAAGGTTTTGTATCGGATGGCTCCTGTACAGGTGACTGTACTGCCTTCAGAGCTCTTAGGGCTGCCCTGAAGCACACCTTGTTGCTTGGACATGGCTATGACCTGCATAATTCTTGGCTGGCTGTTGGTTCTGCACCCCACAGTCTTCTCAGCAGCTTTCAACCACTTAGCTCTAGCTGTGCTGGTTTTTGGAGATGTGTTGACATTCTCCTGTGTCTCTTCAGGAATATGCACAAGCTGTGAAGAACCGGGGCGTGACTGAATAGAAACCCTTGGCCCACCAGTAAGACCAGCACTGTTACAGCCTGGCACACTACCAGGCTGAATTTTCAGGTACTGATTGGTAGGCCCATGGTGATCCCCATTAACTCCTACTCTGGAGGGCTCAGAGCTTGATCTCATTTCAATTGCTCTTGGTGGTGATTGTCCAGAATCTGTCTCTATTACCTGCAGGGACAACTTACGACTTTCATTCTTGTTCTTCCATTGGGAAAGAAGCTGCTTTGAGCGGGCAGAATCCATAGATGCGTGAATAGTTGCATTCCGACGAGCTGACTCTTCCATTGCGGGTGTATTGACTCTGGGCAAAGTGTTACTGAAAGTTACCATGTTCTCCTTTCCCATTGGACTTCGTGGTGTTATAATCTCTACATCAGCATTTGCTCTTTTGAGGTTAGTGAGGGATCCAGTTTCTCTGTGGTTCCTATTTAACATGCTCTCAGCATGATGAGTGGAGATAGCATCATTGCTACCATTTTTACCGGGCAAAATTCTACTGGCATCTTGGCTTAGGTCAGTCAAAGATCTTAATGGTTCTCTGTGCTGGTTCTGATGGAGCATGTTCTCTTCACTTGGCATAAAGTTCCCCACAGCATAAAGGCCCTAGTATTGGGAGAAAAATAGGACCTCATTATGGAAAACAAGTATTTATAGTTTACTTTACTCATGATAGCTTCTCATGTACTGTATTTCAAATGCAATATAACACTACCAAAATGCTCATATGTGTGCTCAGAGATTAATTTTCTGTTGATCATTCACACATAACTTCCTAATGACAGCTGCTAAGTGTCTTAAGAACAAGAGTTGTGTAGCTGGCTGCCTGCAGACTTGGAGCAAAGACAGAGTATGCTGGTCTGGTCATCTTCTTCATTCCCCTTCCCCTATTCTTTTCCTCATCTGAGAAAGTGACAGAAGGCCAGAGCAGCATACTCTCAGCCTGACCCCCACTCTCTTCATTTGCCTGCATCCATACCTGATCTTATACAAAGTAGGGTTGCCAACTCTAGGTTGAGGAAATAACTGGAGATTTTGGAGGTGGAGCCTGAAAAGGATGGGGTTTGCGAAAGGACTTCAATGCTATAGAATCCACCTTCCAGACTGGCCATTTTCTTCAGGTTAACTGATCTCTGTCACCTGGAGATCAATTATAATAGCAGATTTCCAGCCACCATATATGGAAAAGAGGGTTGTATCTCATAATGTCTATGTATACATAAAGCAAGATTATATGCAAATATACACAAGTCCACTGAAACCTTCAAAATGACATTTATTCCAGCACAAGCGTCCATGAGTCAGAGCCTTGTGAGAGGGATGAGGAAACTGGCATGCTTAAATCCCTACAGTATCTTGGAGTGATTACATCCAGCTGTTCTTAACCAGGGTCAGAGCATTTTCAATCCTGGCCCCAACCTGGTGTTATGATTTTAACCTTTTATTGTATTTTATGAGTACTTTGATGTACACTGCCCTGAGTCTATGGAGGAGGGTGGTTTAAAAATTGAATGAAATAAATAAAGTTGGATTAGAGATTTCCTGACCCATTTTTCCCTCTTCCCCAATGCCCCTCTGTTTGGATTATTAGAATCCTTATATTTTTCAAACACATTTTTTAAAATTTATTTTCAGGTGCAATGGTTAAATCATGTCACATGGAAAACTGTCGATTACCTGTAAGATATTTAGCAACCAATAGGATCTATTGATTAACCAATGTTATTTATTTTTAATATTTGCACTCTGCTTACCAAATAAAGAGCAATTCCGCCGCCAATTAAAAAGCCACAGTAAACATCAACTGGATGGTTTTTGTACTGGGTGATGCGAGTTAGTCCACAGATAATCCCACAGATGATAAACGCAAAGACTAGAAGTGGTTTCAGAAGTTTAGAGGAGTCGGTTAAAGTAGAATTGAAGTACATCTTTAAAACAAAATACATTAAAAAAATTGAGTAAAAATGGAAGTAACTGGCAGTGCAATTCTAAGCAGAATTACTACCCTTCTGAGGGCACTAAAGTTAATGGACAGAGAAGTGTATAACTCTGCTTAAGACTGTATTGCAAGTCAGTTACCAAACCCACTTCTACCTATGTTTTTGGAAATGCAGAGATTTGGAAAAAACCTTTTCCTAACTAGTGTGATAGACAGGCTATTTTCTGCCTCTTCCTGTGAGTGACCCATGAGAGTTGATGTAGTGCTAGGGAGAGATAGCTGGAAAACAGCTCCTAAGTTGGCAGTTGGGAGTTGGCAGCTGAGGAATTGAGAGGGAAAAGGAGGATGTCTGACTGAGTGAAACTGTGGAGAAGAGCTGCTTATAACAGGCTGAAAATAGTGAATTTGTAACCAAAGGATCCCAGTTGATCCCACTGAGCAGTTCAGAAGTTTAATGGAAGTGAAATATTTCAACTTCTATTTAACTTTCTTAAGTGTGAATGCTAATGCCATAAAGTTAATGTCTTGTTTTGTTTAACCCTGTGAGCTGCATGTCTAAGGGAATGAAATGCACACAATTTAATATCTCAGTATCTATATATTACAAGAATAAATGTTGGCAGCATGTGAATGGAATGGTGTTTGAGCCCCTAACCCCAATAACTCTGTGTGAATGAAGACCTGTTATTAAAGAGGTTCGGCTACCAAGTCTGTGGATGTCTCTGTGTGAAAGGGAACCTGAAAGAAGGAATGGTCAAGGATCTCAATAATTTTAAAAGATCTCTATAATTTTAAAATTTTAAAAGAGACAAGAAGGGTGGTGAATGTGATGTCCTGATCTACTTGTAACCCAGATAAAATCTCTCCCATATTCTTACACTACTTAAAATATTCTCCTAAGAACAAGTATTCTGTAGCTAATCTTAGTGTGAAGTTCTTTGAAATGTGTGGGGCACTTAATCCTTGGCCTATGTGCTGTGCTGGCCACAAAACGAAACTACTCATGAGAGTTGCTAATTGCATGTATTAGTAGCAAAAGTAAATGAATAAATTAGCTCTTGTCAGTCTGAGAATACTTCAGCCACTGCTCAACTAGTAGTTGCTCTAAGTGAAAAGCCAAGTGACTTTACAGAGCCAGGTGGACCTCCTGTATCACCTGATCCCTGGTGACCAATAGCTACAATACCACCTCTGACCATTTACAGTAGTGTCACTGAAATACAGCAGAAAACTTCTGAATTCCTCTTCTGCTTGGATTGTATCAGAACCACAGAATAACAGAGGTGTTTTTAAAACACTGCTTTTAAAAGCATGGGGGAGAAAATATTTCTTGAAAAGATTTCTTTTCCCGTTTTTTTCTAAAAATGTCCACTTTCTTTTCATTTTTGACCTGGGTGAGAGGTGATTAGAAGCAGCCCAGTCTTTTCTCACCTTTTTTTTGGCATCACTAGTCTTAATGATCTTGCGTTAAAACAGACACAAAATGACATTCTGACTTTTCTCCTTGTAGGAACTATTATGAACAGGCTTAATTACTTACTGAAACATACACAGCTGCAAAGGCTGCCAGAGTAGCGTGTTCTGAAGGGAATGACTTTCTGCAAAGGAAGGACACCCAAATTAAATTTCTCACTTAAAATATATTATGTTAAGGCTGGGTTTAAAAATAGTGAAAGCACTGCATGGTGCAGTCCTTTAATCATGTTTAACTTACAATATGCAATTGAGGAAATGAACACTGGATTGCTGAATTTTTTAAAATTTGATTTTTGTAAATTCACTATTGGTATTCTGGAGAGAACAGCTGCTACATCCCATAGTAACAAATAACATATTTTGATTGCAAATATTAAATTTCTCATCAAGTCATTTTACTTCTTGAGACTTAAAAAAATAATGTAGAAAATTCTATAGTTACATGAAGGACAATGATACCTGGGATGAGATACGTAGTTGCAGAATTTTTATTTCAGCAGTCATTTGAGGAAAGGAACAAGCTCAGCTTTGAACCCACTGCTGCAAAATCAGAAGCACTTCCCCCCCATGTACTACCACTACTCAGGGATGTGTTGTCATCTCTTTGCAGCCACTAGGCAATTTCAGCATCTTTGTGTTGCAACTGCCTAGCTGAAAGCCATAATCCAGTTGGTCTGAGTGTGCATATCTTGTCCTATATGGAGCCCAAGCACTGTCATCCATGAAGATTAAAGTACTTTGTGCGCATAATGGCAACATCTCTCTGTATGTGCAGATGAACATTTCCCAGTGAGAGGGCAGGTTTCCACACCAATATCTATAACTTGATTCCCTACACTTCATCTCTCTGCACTGGATGATTTCTCAGCTGATCTGATTCCACTGAGACACACAGTGTTTGTGGTGACATGAGTAAATGTGGGAAACTCCATCTGTAGTGGCCCATGCTCACATGCAACTCATCATTTGAAGACTGCAACCATCAAGTGATCAACTGGCAACAGTATGGGATGTCTGGACTATAGTCACCTGGCCCAAACTACCAGAGAAAAGATGGAATGTGATCCATATATAGACTAATGAAATCAAAAATGTGGGTTTTGAACACTGGCCAGTCCCATATATGCACCCTTTCACTGCCTCAAGATAAAACATTTGCATTACAATGTCTGTCTGAAATGCTATAAGGCATAAAAGCTGCACTGTGCCAGAAGTAATACAATTTATGACACAGCCCAGAAATTGCGGCCAGATTCACTATATTGCTAAGGGCAGAACTAAATGTTTGGCAGTTCTGTTTTTATTCTACCCTTTCTCCAAGCCATTCAGATAATGTTCATGGCTCTCCCTCCCCACTTTGTCCTCACAACAACTCTGTGAGGTAGGTTATGCTGAGAGAGAGAGAGAGAGAGACAGACACACACACACACACACAGACTGGCACAAGGTTAACCAGGCTGCTTTCACATGGGGATTTTCACCCATACAGGCTGCAGGAAGCCCCCCATAATATTTGGGAATGTGCAATCTGAGCACCATTTGTCTATCTCCTGTCCCCCTCCCCTTTGTGCAGAGAAAATTAAAAACAAAGTTTCAAATGGGAAATTATGGGGTGGCTACGGGCACAGAGTCCATCTGGATCAGGGGTAGGGAACGTTGGCTCTCCAGATGTTTTTTGCCTACAAATTCCATCAGCCCCAGCCAGCATGGCCAATGGCTGGGGCTGATGGGAGTTGTAACCAGAAAACATCTGGAGAGCCAACGTTCCCTACCCCTGATCTGGATGCTTCAACTGCAGCTACAACCAAGGGCAGGGGGAAGTGAAGCTAAGCTCTGCTTTCAAAATGGCACAGGGCAGCTTGCCGCTGCATACAACTCCTGCCCTTTTAGCCCCTTTAAAGTGCCTTTTTCTTTTACTACTATGAGCGTGACTCAGTAAAGAGCAGAAAAGGGAGGGGAAAGGAGGGTTCTGGGCCACAGGAGCCCTCCAGCACTGTGCAGGTGCAACAGACCAAACAGGGAGGAGTGAGGCTAGTGGAAGGAGCAAGAATGGGTGTGTGTGGACTCCTTTCTCATAACACAAGCTCTTGCTGCCATAGTGGTGGTGGTGGTGTGTTTTCATGCCTCCTGTGCAGAAGAAGCTCCAGTGAGTCCTGACTGGTGAGTATGGATCTGAGTCTAGGCCTCCCAGATACTAATCTGTCATTCAAACCACTATTCCACTCTGGTGTAGTTCATAAGAGGTTGGACAAATCTGGGAGGTGCTGAAGGAGTGAAAAACAGCAAGAAGAAGTGGAGTGCTTAACTCAACCCAACCCCCCCTCCCCCATTGACCTCAGTCACTGGAAGATACATTTTAATAATTTCCTTTCTCTCAAAAGTATGCAAAAAGTTGTTGCTATAAGGAACTTCCATTAAGCAAGACTTCAGAACTACTGCCTATTAAACACTTAGCTCTGCAGAAGAAAAAAAACTGCAACAGAATTTATGGCATATGGAAAAAGTGCAGAATTCATCCTGACCTTTAGAAATGGGACACATAAATAGAAAATAGATGGCAACACGTTGTGAAATGTCTGCCCCCTCAGAATGTCAAGGCATTCTTAAGGGTAGGCACTGTAATGTGCAAGTTGGGGGATTTGAAAAAATATGGTTTAGATGATTTTTTTTAGGAACATGGGTCAAGTCACATTGGATGTCTTGGCCTTTCTATGTTAGTGTTCCCTGAATAATTCATGAAATCTTTCGCCCAAATTTCAGTTACTGATAAGTCTTTCTCATCTGAATATGTGTTTATAGGTCATTGTGTTTTAATGTGGCTATTATTTCCACTAAAGTCAATACAAGTTTTCTGCAAACACACCAGAGAGGCATATGCATCAAACTGCAGTGGAATTATCTTTCTGACTATTTTATATGTGTCTATGTCTGTTTGGAGATAGTCTGAGAGAAAGACAAAACTATGGGACCACTGGCTGTTCCCAACATAAGGCATATTTTAATAAAAAAATCAATATGGAAAGATTGCAGTGTGATCCTAAACAGAGTTAACACCCCTTGAAGTCAATTTAAATCTTAGAAGGCTCTAACTCTGTTTAGGAATGCACTGTCAGTCACTTAGGGATCTGTTTGGTTGGTGAAATTTCTGTTGAAGGCAGAAGGCAGAAGGCAGTGCTGAATAACCAACATTGCAACTTGCACCTTTAAGACCAACTTAGTTTTATTCGCATGCATAGACACTTCTTCAGACGAGGAATGAGGTACAGTAAGCAGAGCCACATATAGCTGGTGGGGTTTGGAATGCCAAGTGGTACAAAGTTAAAAACCAACAGCAGAATAGTAAAATTAACAAATTCAGAAAACCTTTGATCTGGGTTGCATTAGCGTGGGAATCCATAAAAAAGTAACATGTCAGAATGTGAGAATGTCTGTTAATTATTTTATTGCTAATAAACCTGGGTCAAAAAGAAGGCATTTCTTTCCCAGAAGTTTTTCCTGTCCAACTAATTTACCTTTTAACATGTAACATAAATATGAACTCTCAGAACTTCAAGAACAGAATGGAGAGGGGAACTGCTGAATTACAAACTATTATGAAACTTGGAACAAACACCACCTCAGGACTGAACAGAGATGTTGTTTTGTTTTTTAATCTCTTTACATATGCTAAACCCACTTTCACCAAGTATGGCGATATATCCACAGTATTTCAATATATTTCTCTTTTAGGATAGTGTATCAGAATAATGCTTTTGTATTGACATATTCAAACAAGGGATATTGGCTTTTTATCTCATTACATATACTAAACCCATTATATTTTAATGTATTTTTCCCTAATGGCAAACTAGAATGATGTATATATTTATGTTACATGTTAAAAGGAAAATTAGTTGGACAGGAAAAACTTCTGGGAAAGAATTGCCTTCTTTTTGACCCAGGTTTATTAGCAATAGAATAATTAACAGGCATTCTCACATTCTGACATGTTACTGTTTTATGGATTCCCACGCTAATGCAACCCAGATCAAAGTTTTTCTGAATTTGTTAATTTTACTATTCTGCTATTGGTTTTTAACGTTGTACCACTTGGCATTCCAAACCCCACCAGCTATATGTGGCTCTGCTTACTGTACCTCATTCCTTGTCTGAAGAAGTGTCTATGCACGCGAAAGCTTACGTTCTGAATAAAACTAAGTTGGTCTTAAAGGCGCAAGTTGCAATGTGGCTATATGTGGCTCTGCTTACTGTACCTCATTCCTCGTCTGAAGAAGTATGCATGCACACGAAAGCTTATGTTCTGAATAAAACTAAGTGGGAATTGGAGGAAACGAAATTACGGCCAACTCTCCCTTATACTTGCTCTCCAGCTTCCTTAGGTCTTTATGCTTTTTGTGGCAAAATGCCCAATTATCTATCAGACCTAACCACTCCAAGTCATCGCAGGGCATTTATGTTGGCCAGACTAAACGCGTTTCCCTCCAAAGTTTTACAAGGGAGATATCAGCGAGTCCCTTTAGCCGACAGACTTTGCTCCTGTGGAGCGAATACCCCTGACTCAATCCAGCATATATTGCTTGATTGTTCTTTTTACCATAACCTCCGTAAAGATTTATTTGGCAAGCTTTCTTTTTCTCCAGATTTGTCTATTCTGCCACCCTGTTATTATTTATTGAGTGATACTGAGGGGGTGGTTAGTGAGGCTGTGGCAAAATTTCTGGCTGACATCCTTAAATTTAATTCTGACCATGTTTGAATGTATCTGTAAGCTCGGTTTTATTTTGATTTTATCTCCAATGTTTAAATTTTTATATTCTGTGTATTTTTATCTGAATCTATTATGCCATTAAAGGTTTGGTATGGTATGGAATAAAACTAAGTTGGTCTTAAAGGTGAAATTGACTCCTATTTTGTTCCAACAGGGCTGCCTATTTGGATGTATCAACATTGTAACTAATTGTAGCCATCTTATTTCATGCCTAAAATTTGAAAGGGATTTACTGAAAACAGACTCTGCTGCCATCTGCATAGCACCATTCCTTCATTTGCAGATGTCCTCAGTCCACTTCTTGATCAGATCTATCTATTCATCCAATATATGCACCTCATGACAAAGTACTGCATGGTTGAGTCTTATCGAAATGTCAAGTTTATCAAAAGATGAATGTACAAAGAGCTAGACAGAAAAAACCAGCATGCAACCCAGTCTAGATGGAGATAATAAATGTTGAATAGGAATGTAGTCCAAGAAACAGCATTTATGTGTCTTACCTTCCATCATTGATGACAACAGGATCAAGTCCTGAGCAAATATCCTCCACAATGTAAGAATTTTCTGAGCAGGATACATTTAGGGATGTATAGTTAGGTTTGCATACCGTCAGGAAGTATGGTGTCTGATATCCTGTTGACAATTGTATGATATCTGTAATGAGAGCTGTGGCACAAAGGCCAAACACATGGACACCTAAAAGAAGCAGGAAAGCTTGTTAGATGCTTGCCTCATTAGAAATGCTACTGGATTCTGTTTGGCTCTGTGGCTTGGATCCCACAGTAAATTGCCGATGAAGGGATTTCTGTCCTCATAATGGAAATTCCCTCATCACCCTCCCCACTGAAGCCTAAGATGATCCCCAGAATGCTAAACCTCAGGAACAGGAGGAGGCCATAGTCAGAGATTTGCAGAAGGGCTGGGGACGTCAGCCAAAATTACCCTCCATTCTGTCACCAGAAATTTCCCACAGCATTTAGCAGTATATTTTCCCCACAGAGCAACTTTATTTGGCACCCCCATCATCTATGTTAAAGATGTGGCAAAATGTCTGCCAGCTTCAGATTTTAGGAAAGCAGTGCTCCACACTTAAACGTTAAACCTCCCTTTATATTTCATATGTAAAGCACTGGCTGATGCCAACTCTCTCATGGAAGCTGATCAACAACAGGGAGGTTTGATTGTGTAATGAAATGTACTTTCAAGTCTTTCAACCTGGATAATACAGTGGCCCTCAAGAATAAAGTTAAACCTCTCTTATCTAATCAATAGAGCAAAGCAAAATTAACAATGAAAAACTGAAACCTAGCTAAAGTTAACAAACAAGATCCTGAATATACAAATTAGGTGGATGTCCCAACGATTTTGATGAGGCTTTCTTCTAAATAACTTGTTAACATTGGGGTGTTAGCTGTGTGGCAGCAACAGTCTGTCTCAGGAATCTCCAAACTTTTTAAGTCTGTTGAGCACCTTTGGAATTTTGTGGTTGCACACAGTGTGGTGGGTGCAACAACAAAACGACTACCACAAAATTACTGTTGCAGCTTGATTTTTTATTATTATTATTAGTTTATTTATATTCTGCCCATTTCCCCATGGGCGCTCAGGACAGAGTACATCAAAATAAGTAATAAAACAAACAATTAAGAACAACTAAAATCACAATAAAATCAGTTATACTTCAGTCATACTGTGAAGATCTTTGTACTGTGGTAATCGGTACTGCCAAAGAACATTTTAAAAAAATCTGCACAGCCAATCAGAAGCCTTGCTGGAGAAAAGCTCACCTGGCCCTGCTTACTTTCTTAAAATACTGTGGGTGCCAAGAAAGGTGTTGGTGGGCAACACAGCTCCCACAGTCATCACTATATGGGAACCACTGATCTATGTAGTTAGCATATTTTTATCCAGCCATTCCTCCAAAGATCTCAGGGCAGCATACATGGTTCTCCATTTTCCATTTTAGCAGCACAACAATCTTGTGAGATAGGTTAGGAGACCATATGACTGGTCCAGAGTCACCCAGAGAGTGGGTTTTTGAACCCAGGTCTCTCAGAACCTAGTACAAGACCTTAACCATTACACTGCACTGGTTTTCTTTGCTGAACAGTCAAAAGTGTTTTATTTCTTTCATTGTTTAATGCAAGTGAAATACACAGGGCCATACAAATGAAAATTTAAACTGTTTGAAACTTCAATAACACAATAAAAAAGAAACATCATAAGTGATTCAAATTGATGCATTGACACTGAGTACGGCTATGAAGTATATCTAGAGAATGAAGGTGGTTCTCATCAAAGCCAGATATTCTTCAGTAAAAAAGGCAACTCACCAACAAACCGGACTGCTCTCCTAAGGAAAGAGTTGAAGTTGCAGCCACCGGCATTGATATTGGCCTCAGCTCCAATTCCATTTCGACGTTTAGAAAGGCAGCAGTAGAGAATCCCTTCTCCCACCATGATCTGCAGTGAAAAATGATGAGTTCAAGGTCATTGTCACAGCTACTTGTCTCAGTATCATTTGATATGAAGAACTTAACAAACTGTAAGAGAATAACCTTCATTTATCAAAGTGTGTTTGCCATTAAAAGCATTACTTTGATGTGTAGACATCTATAATGCAATTTTCATAAGTGAGGGCAGGAGAGGTGGTGGGATTATCTGTTATGAATACTCTTTGAGCATGTACCATACTTACAAACACCTTGTTTTCAAAAGAATGCTTGAGCTGACTGGAAACTCTTTGCTTCACTATTCATTTTTGTGAATGCTGAACAGCACCTCCTGTTTTTGATATTTCTGCAAACATACATGTTGCTGTTCTTTTCTGCACCAATTTCCTCCTTCTTCACCTTCAGTGCTGTCATTTGTCCTCACTGCCATTTAATACCATTGGCTGAGGTAATTCATTTGACTTTGTTAGTGACATCAGGATGTCACCTCTGATATAGTAATAATATTAGGGACATGGACATCTATAAACAAAATCATGTGTGGGTCGTCCTAAGAAGAGCTGAGGGAACAAAACCAGCACTAGAATCACAGAAATGTTCAGTGAGGCATGTGTGCATGTAAATTTGGTTTACGCCATGCTAATTTTAAGGCAAATTTTAGAAACAGAATATTTAGTGCAGCCATTTTCTATTTATTTTAAAAAATTATATTTCACCTTTCAGTCAACAAAGATCCTCAAGGCAAATTAAAAGACAGGAGGGTAGAGGCAAGCCACAGAAAGCTTGGAAAGTAAGGATGAATTTGTGCTGGATTTGGGAGGGGATGAGATTCCGAGAGAGGAATTTAAGGTGTTCCTTCATATCATCAGAGCAATGGCAATGGAAAGATCCTTGAGGCTAATACTGGTACAAATTAGGGGATGTAGGTGCAACAATGGAAGACCAGATACAAGGAGGTCACATAGGACATGACTTCATTTAAATGCAAAACTGCTAGTTCCAACTACCAAATAATGTACCTGCATGTGGGAACAAACCCTGAAGCACTTAATGCTGAATTGTATGTGTGTGTATGGATTCTTCTTCCTTATCATCTGAGTTTGTTTCCCAAACATTTTAAGTGTAAAGCTAGAAAGGCAAGCAATTTATGTGTAAAGGCTCTGTTAAAAACATAGAAATCAGTAGAAACCTGCTGATACAGCTGACTTCTCAGGATGTGGATAACAGAGTATAGAGGTCTGACATCACTGCAAGGCCAATAACATCCTTCCAGCTGCACACTGCAATCTTAATGAATTTTTCTTATTTCCCCTACAGCAAAATAAGGGCAATGAAGGTTGTATAATTCCAGGAGAATACAGATGATAATGGGGATTTGGGGAATTCTACAAGCAAAGACCTAGTACTGGAAACAGACTCTAACAATCAAATAACTCAAACTAGTCATTATGATGATGGGACTTTGATCAAGAGCAAGGATCTTAAATTAACGACTCAGGGAAGATGGCAGCGGCAGCAGCAAGCTGAGCATACCTCTTTGGATATCGCAAGTTTTATTTGGCTCTATATATTCTTCTTTCCTACTGATAACAGGTTTTTAGTTCCTGGGTCAGCTGCCCTACTCCCTGACTTAGTGTTTGACTTAAAGTGTCTAACGAAGTGCTTTTTCTGCTACTATAATTATGGGAGTAGCCAAAGGGTCTTGGGAGTTTGAAGACTTAAATTTACAACCAGCCCAGAAGCAAACAAAGGTAGGAGATTACTTTACTGCTGGTAAAAATGATTTATATTCCATTCCTATTTCCAATCGTTACTCACTTCTGGCAGAAATTGAAAGTGACGAAAGTGATGCAGGGGAAGAGACAGCAGCTACCTTAATTGCAGAGCCAACAGAGGCAGCTGTGTGCAATTATAATAATATAATAATAATAACTTTTAATTTCTATCCCGCCCTCCCCGCCAAAGCAGGCTCAGGGCGGCTTACAACATAAAATACATTATACATCAGATTACATAAATTGCAAATAAAATCCAAGTTAAGACAAATTACAAGTTAAAATTTACAAATTACAATGGTGCTAAAACATTCGATCTTCAATAATTCCATAAAATTCAGTAACCAAGAGCAATTTTTTAGAGGCATTTCCTAGTTTATCATTGGTTGAAGGCTAGTTTATAGAGGTGGGTCTTACAGGCCCTGCGGAACTGTTCCAAACTCCGCAGGGCCCGCACCTCTACCGGGAGTTGATTCCACTGCAGTGGAGCAGCAATAGAGAAGGCCCTATCTCGGGTGGCCTTCAATCTGGCCTCCCTTGGCCCAGGGACGGTCAGCTGGTTTTTTCCAGCCGACCGCAATGCTCTTTGGGGCTCATATGGGGAGCTCTAACAGTAACTAATATCTTTCATTCATTGAAAGTAACTAATATCTTTCATTCATTGAAAGAAATTAATAGCTGCTTTGTGGAATTGTCACAGGAGGTCCAAAGACTGGAAGTACAGAAAAGTTCCAAGGCTAACATAAGCACAGAAGATCGTGCTACCTGCAGTGTGGATTCCTCGCATACATTCTGCAGAACAGATAAGCTGCGGGGGGTGGGCTTTCTGAAAGGCCAGAGCACACAGGAGTCTCTTCCACCTATCTTTACAACCACACAAAGTGTGCCTTACAATCTGCCCTTACAGAGGCTTCCTACAATCTTGGGAAACAAAACACTTGACTATTAGGCATTTAAGGAATTTGCTTAAAGGCATAAAGCAGCCCTTGGATCTTACCAAGTTGGAAATGTTGAACTCTTGCTTTTTGCAAGGTTCACTGGCTGTTATGCATGAAGAGCCTGCTTAGAAGAAACTTTATTCTATTTCAGAAGAGCAATATGGGAAAGAAATTAAATTTTGCCAGCCCTCTTGTTGTGAACCAGGATAGCCATACCAAGGCTTGACACAGGAGTGACTGGTTATACGGTTACTGAACTGGGAAAAGCACTACAGATGTCAGCCATTCTAAAAAATCACACATTCTAGATGAGTGATATTAATGAGAGCCAGATCTTTCCCACTGGAAGATCTATAATTCCAAATGTTGAGGAGTATGCAGGATTTAAGGCAGCACTTTCTCCCCCCTACTTGCCATCTTCTGACAGCTAATGGAAAGCAGTTGTTTTATACTATCTAAAATCCCAGATTCCCTCCTCCCCCTGAGGCCCTTAACAAATGGCAACCAAGAATCTAACCTAACATTCAGGTAAGGTTGCTAGGTCCGGCTCAGAAACTATCTGGGAACTTTGGAGGTCTCTTGGCTGCACCTGCAGCTGGCTGGCAGCAGGGAGGAGCCTGAAAAACCAGGGGATCCCCCACTGGGACCTGATGGCTGATGTGTCTGATTGCTATCATGCATCAGGGTCTCATTGAATGGCTGCCTAATATTTGTGTGCAAATGTATTTATTATAAATGTACTTGTACAAATAAAGTTGCCTTGCTGTTTGCACATCCTAATTGTTTACATGTGAATTGGGGGCTTTGATGATACTTGGTGGACAGAGGTGGATTAAGCTTAAGGACCACATCTCTAGATCATTATAAAATTGGCCTATTTGTTTAAAACATTTATAAGCCTCCCTCCCTCCCAGTTAACTGGGACCCAGAGCAAAGAACAGCAATAAAAACAGTACAAAACATAATTCTATAAACAAAAGATTAAAACTGCTACCTGAAAAAACTTTAACATTCAAGGCACTCACAAATCAATCATCTTATTTATTTATTTAATATATTTCTATGCCACCTCCTCAAAGTCCTGGCTGCTGTATTCCAACAAACACAGTTCTTATGACCACTACTGCCTCGAGCACTGATCATTTCCATCCCAAAAGACATAACGGTCATAAGCAGCACAAAAACTATCCATAAAATAGAAGCAGACCATTAAAAAGCTGATAAGATTAAACCCTAATTAAAAGCCTGAATAAAAAGATGTGGTTTTGCCTGGCACCTAAAAGAAAGTAAGCTCCAGGCAATCCTCAAGGGTGAGGGAGTGTTTCAAAGGTGAGGTGCCACCACAGAAAATGCTGTCTTTAGTTGCCACCCTCTGAAGATGGGAGAGCAGGGCTTGAGAGACAGGTCTTAACTGGTGGACTGGATAGCATACAGTCCTTTAGGTACTACTCTGGCCCCAAGCCATTATTGCCTTAAAGGAAAGAATCAGCACCTTGAGTTGTGCCAAAAAACAGATGGGTTACCATGTAGATAGATCCAAGTGGGCAGCCGTGTTGGTCTGAAGAAGTGTGTTTTTAGCACACAAAAACTTACATTCTGAATAAAACTTAGTTGGTCTTAAAGGTGAAACTTGACTCCTGCTTTGTTCAGATGGGTTACCAGTACAGATCCCTGTAACCAACCCTAGCAGAAGCTTGGCCTTTGCATTTTGGCCCAGTTGAAGCTTCCATACTGTCTTAAAAGCAGTAATCTACCTCAGTTGTGATCAGAGAATAGATCACTGTTGCCAGATCATACTTTACAAGTAACAGCTGTAGCTGGGGAACCAGCCAGAGCTGATAAAAGGCCATATATGCCATGGAGGATATTGAAGCCTCCAACCATAGACCAGGATCCAGTAGCCCACCTAGATATGAACCTGCTCCTTTGAGGGGAATGCAAACCCCTCTATGACAGGCTCACTCCACAGTTTCCTAAGCAGCACTGATCAATAGTACCTCTGTCTTGTCTGGACTGAACTTCAGATAATTATCCGTGCCATTACCTTCTTCAGACACCTAATCAGAACTTCCACAGACCCACTCGACTTAACTGTTAAGGAGAAACAGAGCTGGGTATCACCCACATATTGATGACACAGCACTCCGAATCTCCAGATGACTTCTCCCAGTGGTTTAATGTAAATTTTAAATAGCACAGAGGACAAAATTGAACCTTGTGGGGCTCAATAGCATATATGCCATGGGGTTGAGCAGCAGTTCCACAGCAGAGCTGAGAGGTCTAGGAAAATCAATATGGACTCATTCCCCTATCACTCTCCCAGTGAAGGTCATCAGTCAAGGCAACCAAGGCTATTCCCATCTGCAAACCATCCATGCATTCAAACTGAAATAGGTTTAGAGCAAGGGTGGTCGATGGGAGTTGTAGGCAAAAAACCTCTGGAGAGCTACCGTTCGCCACCCCTGGTCTAGAGAATCTACCAAAAGCTCTTCTGAAAAGTTGTGTTATAAAAGCCCTGTAGCTGTTCTAGAAGCCTTGAGAAAGTGCCTTCTATAAATTCCTGGAAACTCTGATCAAAACGCTCACAAAACCCTCAGACGCTTCACAAGTATTTCCTGAAAACTCAGAAAATCCCTGTCATCATGATCCAAGCTATTACAACTCAGGAGAAAGGTACTCACATTGCTTTCTGTTTTCCTGGTGAGGCCTAAAGGCATCCCACTCCCTCAATTCCCTCCTGAAGCCCTCCTGCTCCTTATACCTTTCCCCCAAACTAATCTTCCATCAACAATGACTGGGAGCCTACATAAATGATATGTTTTTCCTAGGTATGCCCCTACACTGGATCAAGAGGCATGGTCCGGGAGCTCTGTGCTTCCCAGGTGCACAGGGGCCCTATTTGGACTTAGACCTTGGCACACAGGAAGAAGAGTCTTAAGCCTTCCAACTGTGCCATTTATGGACTTGCAAGCCACTATTTGTTCTTCTGGAGAAACTTACATCCACTACTAGACTATACACTGCATTTTCCAGGGGGTGAAATAGTGGCTCCCAAGAGCTATTTCAGGTTTGGAAAATGGCATGGGAGAGGCCAAGTCCCCTCTCCCAATGCAACATGGTCCTCATCTGAATCAGGCCCTTGAGCACCTAGGAAGCATGAACTTGCAATTTACATCTGGTAACCCAATCTGGGAACAAACTCAGAAAAAAAAATGTATCCTATAAGATTTAAGCGAGCACTCGTGTTGGTCTGAAGCAGCAGAACAAAGTTTGTGTCCAGTAGCACCTTTAAGACCAACAAAGTTTTATTCCAGGTATAAGCTTTTGTGTGTATGCAAACTTCTTCACAAATCAAAGTTTATACCCAGAATAAAACTTTGTTGGTCTTAAAGGTGCCACTGGACTCAAACTTTGTTCTGTATTATATAGAGTAAGGCCTCTTTGGCATGGAGGTTGAAGAGCTACTGCTCAGGCCTTCATAAGGCTCACAGAAGATTTTACACCAGAAGTCTTCTGGAGAATGTAGTTACCAAGGCAAATCTGGGGGGGAAGAGAAAGAGGTTGGGGCAGCTTGGATGAGCTGAAATTATTTATGAACTCAGCCACAATTCAAAGATAGCTTGACATGGCCTTTAGAAAGTTTTGAATTAGGTGTTGCATGGGATAGCTTCTTGTAAAAAGAAAATTTCAAAATCTGGCAACATCACTTGTCATTTGCTGATTTATTTAAGTGTCTAAACAAGAACCCTAGCATCTGATCCTAGGAGGATATGCTGAGTCTATTCTGAAAGTAAATTCATAATAAGGGAATAACAGAGAAGTATTAGATTCCTTTACTTACTGTAATGGCAGGTGCAGCAAAAGCCAAACTGAGCAACATCAAGAAAGGAACAGCCTCTTGTGAAGGCTCGATGTAGGGCATACTCAGGCTCCTGTCATAGCAGCTGAATCCAGAGTGAACGGGCTTGAAGACATCCGTAAGCTCAAGGAAATAGAGGCTAACAACAGAAGATGCCAGTATGGGCAACTGGGAAGAGAGAACATAGAGGAATAGTTGAAAGCAACACATAAATAATGGGAGTGGTCTGCAACATAATCTAATCCTGAAGTCATAAGGGAGTCTGAAGTTGAAACACAATGAAGTCCAACTGATGTAAGTAAAACAAATTTTGAGTCCAGTGGCACACATACTTCTTCAGGTACATTGGATCAGGAGTTACCAGTCCACACATATATGTAGAGATTGAACAACAAATTAGCATACAACATAATGAAGATGTTTTAACAGATGCAAACAGGAATTACAAAATAAGTTTATATGATTACCATTTGATTGGATTTAATTCATGGAGGGGGGGGGTACAATGAAGCAAACAAACATGTTTAAATTGGAGATAGATGTATATATGTATCTAGGGCTTTTTTCTGGGGAAACATGGTGAAGCAGAATTTCAAAACCTCTCAGTGGAAACAAAATTCTCAACAAAATATGTAGAAGTTCACAAGGGGTACGTGCATGTTTCTCCTTCATTTTCCTCTTGAGAGCTCTGGCACCTCTTTTTCCAGAAAAAAAAAAGCCCCGAATGTATCCCTCTTAATTGTGGAATGATATGGAAGTATTATTTCCATATCACATGGAAAGATCTAAGGCTGAGAATTACTTGCTTACTTAAAACTACCATGTAGTTTACAGCTGATGAAAGACATAAATAAAAGTCCTCCTGGTGCTTAGATAAGGTGTGACGTTCACTTGAACACTCTATTTACTTCGTGGCAGATCACTACCAAATGAGACATTTCAGACACTCATGGCTTTTTAGTATTACAAACATTCTGAGCACCAAAAGAATAGCAAGAGATTTTCAGGTAAATGCTTACAAATAAAGGTTACAATTGAGGATGGATAAATAAGTTGTGCTGGACAAATTTCACTTGTGTGTGTTAATTACCATCAAGTCACTTCTGACTTATGATGATTCTATGAACCTATGACCTCTATAATGTCCTACTGTCAACAGCCTTGCTCAGGTGTTCCATGGTCAAGTCAATCCGTCTCATGCCGGGTCTTTTCCTGCTGCCTTGTCTCATAATTTCATTGAAATTCAGACCAAACATTCCCTACTGATATTTCAGATCATCTGTCAATTGTCCTCCAAGCCTTCTTAGGCAAAATTCAGAAGTCATGCAAATCCTGCCCCTGTCATTCCTCTTACTGAAATTCTTCTGACTTGCTTTAAAATTCCTAAATATTGTGCCTGAAAGCTACCCCTCCATATTTGCCTTGAATAATCATACATATTTTATTCTCTTGCCATCCCTGGTTTGTAATGACCTATGGCTAAATACAAATAAACATTTACTCAAACATACATAATAGTGAAAATCTGGTGGAAGTAGATCTAAAAAAACCTCAGTTCTTGTTTTGGGCTACACATCTAAGAATACTTTCCTGGAAGTAAGTACCAATGGATAAAATGGGACTAACTTCTGAGTAGACCTCCCTAGCAATGCTCCCTTTGTTCACACTGGTACTAAATTAACAGGGTTTCTGTAATGTCATTTCTCCCTTCTGCCTCTGTTGCTAGAATGTTAATTATATCAACTTACATAATTGGTTTCTATTTGCCTCTTTCTGCTGTTGTTTCATCTTTTCCTCACACAATTTGTAATGATGGTTGAAGACAATTATATAACTATTAATAGCAATCTTTTTTATTCCTTGAAAGCCCATTCATCAAAGTATTTGGAATCTGATTAATGTACATCATCTGTGGCTCATGTTTATTGCAACTTGATCCTATGAATGAGATCAAGAGAGCAATCTTAAACAGAGTTTCATCCTTTCTAGTCCATTGAAGTCAGTGGACTCAGAAGGGTGTAGCTCTGCTTAGGATGTCCAAGTAGATGTACATGCAGCTTAGTTTGACAATCCTGTTCCAGGCCTGTAGAGTTGTTAGTGTATATGAATCACTGCAATTGTACATGAGTGAAAGATCAATTTAAGCAAGAGTACATCCCACTCATGCACGATTCCAAACAGTGGCTTCAACCAGGTTGCCATCTCTACCATTGCAACATTCAAGGGACAATTCAGTCATGGCACAATTACTATCTCTCACTACAGGCATGGTGATGTTGTCCCATGCTCCACTGGCAAACTGTGAAATAGACGCATATTGTAGGGTGCATGAATATAATTGGCCTGCAAGGTATCCAAATTCATATTTTTAAAAATATATTTGCCTTAAAATTATTCCTTTATTTCATAATTTTAATATATTTTTCATTTGTATAGCTTCCAACAGCATTGTTCCCATTGTTTCTGCATTTACCACTAGTCTACTAGAGCAATTCACCAGAAACTGCCCAACTAAGAACAGTCTACCCCAATGAAGTCAGGCCTTGGCATACCTCCCTGATTTTTATAGCCATGCTCAGCATATAGGGCAACCTCCCCACCAGCCTGCTGAGAGATGCAACGCCAGTACAGGAAACAACCATAGCATGTATTTATTTATTTATGCATCTTTTTGCTGCTTTTTTGGTCCTCTGGGGGCCTTCAGAGTGGTTTACATTATAAAATGCATTAAGAACTATAATACATCCACACTATACAATACATTACATTTGAGTTAAAACAATAACAAAATTAATCACAAGGGTAATGTAATATTCAGCCATTCATCATTGTGGTGTTGATCTACCTGACTCATACTATTTCCAACCTCTCTCTTCCCTTAAAAAAAATCTTCAAACTAATTTTAGACTGCAAGACTAATTATCATTAAAGCTCAAAGGTATTCAATGACAGACTGCATGAAATGCTTTTCTAGGATTGTATCACAGCACAGAGCATTTCATGATTCATGATCTATAGCACACATGAGCATTTCATAAAATCAATTAACATTGCACAAAATTATTTAGAATGTAGCTCTTTGGGAAGATTTGCTATTGCATTCATGGGGCAAATATACTTGCCAGTAATTATAGTTTGTTTAAAGGCCTGGCAATTCTCTCTTGCTCCCGACAGACAGTCCCCTTTCCTCCTGCATTCTCTGTACATTAAAGACCACAGAGCAGAGGAGAGGATTCCCTCTCTATCCTAAAGGGGTGTGTGATAGACAAGTTTCTATTCTCCAAAGTATTTGTAGGAAACACAAGGAGTTCAGGGGAAGGTGGACTTTGGATCTTGGTGCACTTTGTGGTGAATTTTGAAGAGTGGTGAGATAGGGTTTCCATGTTCCCACTGGGAGAAGAAGACCTCCAATCTACCACAGGCCCTCCCTACATTCATTCATCTGGGCAGCAGGAGGAAAATGTGTGTGTGGGCAAATGGGAAGAACACCTGCTGGCATCCTGACATGCTGGTGCCACTTCTGGCACAACCAAAAGTTATATCATGTCATTGACAACACTCTGGCATTCAGCCAAAACTCTATGGTGACATCATTATGTTGCTGGTGAGTGCCCGCCCCCCACAATGGTGAGCTTCCTACTGATTGCCAGCCTCATTCTGGCAACCCTAAGTGGAGAAGTCTCTCAAGTGAAAGATTGACCTGTACTATACTCTCCTCCAAGTTTTCTTCAAGTGTCAGAGAATTGGGAGGGAGGAGAGGCAGACTCAGTGGCAATCCCAACTAATGGCTAGCAACTAAGGAAAGCCAAAAATTGTGACCCCTCCCCCAGGGCTTTTTTTGAGCAGGAACGTACAGGAGTGCAGTTCCGGCTGGGTTGGCATCAGGGAGTGTGGCCTAATATGTAAATAAATTCCTGCTGGACTTTTTCTACAAAAAAGCCTTGTGTGAAACAATGGTGATGTCAGGGGGGTATGATCTAATATGCAAATGAGTTCCTGCTGGGCTTTTTCTACCAAAAAAGCCCTTGTGTCCCCCCCACCGCATGCTCCTACAACTCTGAAACTAATAACTGTGCACAAGAGCGATGGCTCAGTTTTCCATTTACTTTGTCCCTACATGACAGAATTTCTTGAAATTGTGTATTTTAAAAATGTACTCTGGTTCTAATTTTGCTGGAGTTAAAGTAGCAAGTATAAAAACAATGAAAAATAGAAAATTTCCCCACACCAAAATCTCCTCCCTTCCTAGGATTCTGCAAACACTTAGGAGCTCAACCAGGTCAATTTTCTCACCTGTTTTTGGTTTTTCCTTTAATTGACACTGAGTAGCTGTCAACAATCCAGGCTTCCTGGGTGCATGCTTAGTCCTTATCAGGTCATTTTTACATTTGTTTCTTTTGGTTGCTTTAAGAAACATCTTTGTATATCTATGTAACAGGGTTGTCAATCCCAGTTGGGAGCAAGGGATCCTCCACTTTGGAGGCCCTCCCCCTGCTTCAGGATCATCAGAAAGGGGGGGGGGAGAGGAAATGTCTGCTGGGCACTCCATTATTCCTTATGGAGACCAATTCCTATAGGGTATAATGGAGAATTGATCTGTGGGTATCTGGGGCTTGGGGGGCTGTTTTTTTATGTAGAGGCAACAAATTTTCAGCATAGTATCCAGTGCCTTTCCTCAAAACACTCTCTAAGTTTCAAAAAGATTCAATCACGGGGTCCAATTCTATGAACCCCAAAAGAAGGTGCTCCTATCCTTCATAATTTCCAAAGGTGGGAAGGCATTTAAAAGGTGTGTGGTTCCTTTAAATGTGAAGGCCAGAACTGTCTTTGGAGTTCAATTATATTTGTTGCAACCTTGCTCCTGGCTCCACCTCCAATATCTCCTGGCTCCACCCCCAAAGTCCCCAGATATTTCTTGAATTGAACCTAGCAACCCTATTATGTAATTCTGTAAGAATGCAGAAACCTCTGTTTTGTCTGCTTTTGTGATTGTCACAAGCCAGCCAGTCAATTGATATCAGAGGGAATAATTTCATTGCAGTTCTGAATGGAGGAGGAAAAAAGATGTTAGCATTTGACAAATTACAAGTCATTATTATGTGGCAAGTCTTTAACATACTATTTGTTTTAAAATATCCCTTCCTGGTATTATTCCTAGTATAAAAATACATTTTTAAAGGTGAGGGGAAACATGGGTTGGATATGATGACCTATTCCTGTTGTGTCTTCAAAGAATACTACCTCCAATAGAGACTGACTTTTTCTGATAGAGAAAGGTTTCCACTGATGGACAAAAAACCAGTTTCCTTTGTTGAAGAAAATCTTTTTTTTGTTGGAGGAAGACTTTCTAGAATGCAATAATAGGATAGGATTCAACCTAGTGGAAGGGAGTTAGTTGATTCAACACATGTATGACCTACAATCCAAAAGCTAGAAGTGGCTATTTGAGTTAATGCATATTTATAAAGTGTGCTGCTCTGGGCAGCAGCAGCCTTGCAATTACAAGCAGACTTCAAACACCTTGAACATGTCAAATGTAATTGGCTTAAAAAACAATAGAGGATACACAGTAAGATATGGTACAAGAGGAGAAATCCCTGTGTAGCACAAAAACTGCTCTTTTACATTCAAGTAAACATCATATTTTATCAGTGTTCATTAAAGGTACAGAAATCATTATGTAATCACAATAATTCACTTGTAAAGAAAGCCACTATGTAAGTGGGGATAAAGCATTCATACTATAGTTGCTGAAGTTTATCCACTGTAAATAATTGTACTGGTGTCCCCTTTGACTTAAAAATATTGTTCTAGGAGGAACCGTCAAGCAGTAAAGTGCTAAAAGACGAGTGATTGATAAAGGTGTGAAGCCGAAACCGGTCTCCGATACGTCTGAGGCTTTTTCACTCCGGTGACTGATGCACTGTGAGGACTACCTTGCAAGATTGCTTTTGGAAACTTGTCCAAACATTGATTTAGTATGAATGCTTTATCACCACTTACATAGTGGCTTTCTTTACAAGTAAATTTTGTGATTGCTTAATGATTTCTGTACCGTTAATGAACACTGATAAAATATGATGTTTACTTGAATGTAAAAGAGCAGTTTTTGTGCTACACAGGGATTTCTCCTTTTGTACCAAATGTAATTAGCTGGCATAATATGCACTGGATTAATTTGCAAAGCAGAAATTCCCTTTCTGCTTCCAAACTAGAATTAAAAAGAAACAACCATATAAATAAATATATACACCATAGAATAAATGGCTTGTATCCAACCACTTTGCTTAGGCAGTTCCTCTTTGCCTTTTCTGATGGAAGAGGTTCTTCAACAAAAACAACAGCTTATTCCATCGGACTCAGAGGAAGGCTCCTTGGCCAGAGGAAGGGGTGGGACCAATCACAAAATGGCTGCCACAGGAATGGGATCAGTCACAAAATGCTGAGGAACTCCCCATGCCACATGTGAGATTATGATGAATGTATTTGTTTCCAGCTGAGTGCTCCCTTACGGGACGGAGACAGTACTGGTCGTCCTGGTAGATGATCTCCAACGGCACCTGGATCGGGGCGGTGTGGCGGTGCTGATGTTGTTGGACCTGTCGGCTGCGTTCAACATGGTTGACCATCGGCTACTGACCTGCCGCCTCGCCGATGTAGGGGTGAGGGGGTCTGCCTTACAATGGCTTGCCTCCTTCCTCGAGGATCGGGGACAAAGGGTGGCAATTGGGGGCGAGCAGTCCCAGAGGCGCACACTGGACTGTGGAGTGCCTCAGGGGGCAGTTCTCTCACCAATGCTATTTAATATCTATATGCGCCCCCTTGCCCAGATTGCCAGGAGACATGGACTTGGGTGCGATCAATATGCAGATGACACCCAACTCTATCTGCTAATGGACGGCCGGCCTGACTGCGTCCCAGAGAATTTAGACCGGGCCCTGCAGGATTTGGCAACCTGGTTGAGGAAGAGCGGGCTGAAACTGAATCCAGCGAAGACAGAAGTCCTTTGTCTGGGTCGGGGTGCTCGGGGAGGGGAAATACCTCTCCCGGTCTTCGACGGGGCGCCGCTGAAAGCGGCGCACTGGGTTAAGAGCCTGGGAGTTTTACTGGAGCCTGCATTATCAATGGAGGCCCAGATTGCAGCCACTGCCAAGTCAGCCTTTTTCCATCTAAGGCGGGCAAAGCAGTTGGCTCCCTTCCTAGAGCGCCAAGATCTGGCAATGGTGCTTCATGCAATGGTCACCTCGAGACTGGATTACTGTAATGCCCTCTACATGGGGCTGCCTCTGTACCGAACCCGGAAGCTGCAGCTGGTGCAGAACGCAGCGGCTAGACTGTTGCTGGGACTCCCTAAATGGGAGCACATACAGCCTGGGCTGCGCGAACTGCACTGGCTGCCAGTTACATACCGGGTTCATTACAAAGTGCTGGTCATTACCTTTAAAGCCCTATATGGTCGAGGACCTGTCTACCTTAGGGACCGTCTCTCCCCATATGAACCCCAGAGAGCACTGAGGTCAGCCGGGAAAAACTTGCTGACTATCCCCGGACCGAGAGAGGTGAAGTTGCAAAGCACCCGTAACCGGGCCGTCTCCTCTATAGCCCCGAGCCTATGGAACCAACTTCCAGAGGAAATGCGGGCCCTGCGGGACCTAGAACAGTTCCGCAGGGCCTGCAAGACCTTCCTCTTCAGACTGGCTTTCGCTGATGAAAATGGAAATTGCGAAGGAAACCGCCATCAGAAAAAGTAAACATAGCATTAGCACTTTTACTAATTTAATTAATTTAATTTTAAAACTTAACCAGATTTTAATTAAACGCTTATAATGTTTAATGTAATTTTATCCATTTGTATAATCAACCCTGAACTATGTTGTTAGCCGCCCTGAGCCTGCTCCGGCGGGGAGGGCGGGATACAAATAAAATTTGTTGTTGTTGTTGTTGTTCAAGCACTCCCTGACCTCTTCCAAACCACCTTTTACTCCAATGAAGGAAAAGAAAAGCAGGATTGTCTCTTTGAGGACAAAGCAACTAGGTACTGGTTAACATATCAGTGGGCATCATGGCACCACATGTTAAGGATCACTGCTTTATGAAATGAAATGTTCATTTACAGAGTTTGTTACCAAAGGGTGACAACTAGCATAATTGGCTTTTATTAAAAGTTCAAATAAATTCTATAAAGAATAGGTCAATCAATGACTCAGAAACTAAGAGAGTCACCTCCATATTTAAAAGCAACACAACAGGAGATAGCTATCCTCTCCTGTGCTCTTTGCAGTTTTTACTGGCTAATCTGGTCACTGTGGAGACAAGAGTGCTAGGCTACGTGGAATTTTGGCCTGAACCAGCAAGGCATTTTATGACCAGAAGCTGAATGAGATCAAACAGCATGTTCTCTGTTGATTTTCAAGGACTGGACAAAAGAGCACAGCTGGGCATTGCCCTGCATGCACCTTCTCTTCTTGTCCTTGAAGCACAGAAGAGAGTATAAGTATGTAGCTGTTCCCCTCAAGGAAAGGAACAAATAAGCTCAGAAAACCTAGCTGCACATCCCAGCCAGTATTCATAAACTGAAGACAACATTTTAGGCAACAGCCTAACTTACAGAAAATACTTCTGACTGGTAGCAGTCTACTTTTGACGGTGCATGGCAGATCCAAAATATGTTGAATCTAACTGGAGGGGGTTCTCTATTCACAAAGTTATAATATTTGCCTTTTATGCCCCTCTGGTAGTACCAGGTAGTAGAAAAGCCATGCCTGCAAGCTACATATGAGTTTTCTTTCATTTGTCTGATGCATATTTTACTATCCTAATTTGTTTGACAGTCAAACCTACTGTGTTTGAAGGTGTTGGTCAGATGTCAGCCAACCATCCAGCCAATTTGGTTGATGCTGAATAGGAATGAACACCCACCAAACAGGTTTGCAAAGGGTTTTTGCAAAATTGCGTATGCCCAAAAGATACCAATTGAAACCGATCAGCAGCCTGTCACTAGGGAGTACTTAGACAAACACCAACAAACAGGATTTTATTAAAGCAAAGCTTTTATTGATAATGGATTTAATTGATTTGTCACTGATTTGTTTATTTCTACAACGGCCTGACGAGCTGTGCAGTTAAGCAGTTAAGATGGAGGGTGGAGAGCAGAACTGAATCAGGCTGGGTAAGAATGCAAATGCACAAAAAGCCAATTGTACTGTACTGCCTGGTTAAGAAGGAACACAATGAAGCAGCCTACCAAACAGCCATGAATGGAGAAACAGACAGCTGAACAGATAATCAAAAAGTCAGCTCCTTTTTTGTGACTGGTGAACAATGTGAAAGCTGAACCCATGGGTGCTCCAGCATTCCTAATTCTGATTGCCAAAAGACAGGCCTGATGGTAAGTTTTGAATCCAAAAAAGGGAATATGGCTGCATGCTAAGAGAAATTGGGAGGCATTGGGAGCTGCAGCTGGATGGCTGCAACAGAGCCAACTGAAGCTTAAGCCAACAAAGACAGATGTCCTGTACCTGAACCGGGGTGGAGTAGAATCAGGTATCTGGTTCCCAGCCCTGGACGGTGTGTCACTTGTGCTGGCTAAAAAGGTGAAGAACCTGGAAGTGATCCTGGATACCTCAATCTCTATAGAGGCACAGGCAGTGTTCCCTCTAAACTGAGTTAGTGTGAGCTAGCTCATAATTTTTTAACCTCCAGCTCACACATTTTTGTCTCAGCTCAGGAAAAATGGCCCTAGAGCAAACTAATTTATGCAGTAACTCACAACTTTAATGCCAGTAGTTCACAAAATAGAATCTTTGTGCACAAGACTCCACAGCTTTGAGGGAACATTGGGCCCAGGTCACTGCAGTTGCCAGGTCTGCCTTTTACCATCTTTGGCAGATCGGACAGCTAGCACACGACCTCTCCCCTCAAGACTTAGCTACAGTGACCCCACGCAATGGTCACTTCCATTGACTATATGTAATTTAAAACAAGTTGACTCATTGTCCCATATTCTTCTTTATTGTCCCCTATATGATACTATTTGCCTTAGGTTTCTAGATCCAGTTCTGTTCAATATGACAGGCTGCTCAGACGCTGTAAAGGTTTGCCATCTTCTGAATGATTTGTCATCTGAAATATCTGAAATAACTGAAAGGGTTGCTTTATTCTTGAGTCTGGTAATCAAGAATCAATTGTCCAATGTATAGCTGCATATGACTGTTTTATTATTTCTGTAGCTGTTTATTTGTTTGTTTATAATCTGATATGTGCCAATAAAGGCTTTTGATTGATTGGTCGCTTCCAGGTTGGATTATTGTAACTCACTCTATGAGGGCTTGCCCATGGGGCTAATCCAGAAACTCCAGCTGGAACAAATGCAGTGCTGCACCTGCTAACCTATACGGCAATTGTGCTGGCTATCTATTGAAGAAGAAGAAGAAGAAGAAGAAGAAGATATTGGATTTAGATCCCGCCTTCCGCTCCGAAGAGTCTCAGAGCGGCTCACAATCTCCTTTACCTTCCTCCCCCACAACAGACACCCTGTGAGGTGGGTGGGGCTGGAGAGGGCTCTCACAGCAGCTGCCCTTTCAAGGACAACCTCTGCCAGAGCTATGGCTGACCCAAGGCCATGCTAGCAGGTGCAAGTGGAGGAGTGGGGAATCAAACCTGGTTCTCCCAAATAAGAGTCCGCACACTTAACCACTACACCAAACTGGCTCTCCAGTTGAGTAGTGGATTCGCTTCAAGGTTCTGGTACTGATTTTTAAAGCCCTGTGTGGCCTGGGACCGAGAAGGCTGAGGGACTGCCTCTCCCCATATTGGTCTTATGCCTGGCCAGTCAACATCTGCTGGCTGTCCCCAGCTCGAAAGATGTCCAGCACTTTCTCTGCCCTGGCCCTGATCTGGTGGAACATGCTCCCATTAGAGATCAGGGCCCTACTAGATTTGTTACCTTTTCATAGGGCCTGTAAAATGGAGCTGTTCTGCCATGCCTGCCAAGTGAGGCAGCAGGCACCCAAAGTAAATTGAATCTGGCTTCCTTTGCTGCAATATTCCACCCTCAGTCAGGCCTACTGATGCATAATTGGTTCCAGCTTATAACCGTATGAAATTTGATTAATTTGTCTCCCAGCTGAAATTGAATTATTTTAATTAATTGTATTTTATTGGTTTTAACTGTCTAAAATTGCTGTATTCCACCCTTTGCCTGTTCGCAGGGTAGGGCGGAATAAAAATCAACTTTAAAAATCTGACAAAAAAACATCTATGCAGAGTGTAGGGCTGCCAAGTCCCCTGTAATGTTTTGCATTCGCAGCGCAATGGATGTCACTTGCAAGTGACATCATTGCACCAGTGACGTTGCACACCAGCCGCTCTAGGAACTTCCGGGAAAACTCTATGCCCTGCAGTTTTGGGGCCTCTCCCTCAAACCCCCCTCTGGTCAGAGCCACTTTCCACACAGCGATTATAGTGGAGGAAGTGGCTAATTGGGCTTTCCCCAGCATTTGTGGCAATGGGGAGCCCAAAGACAGGGACCCCCTGGCCCAATCTTTTTGGGACTGGAGGTTTTGTAGGGGAAAGTCCCCTGCAGTTCCCATGCAGTTTTGGGGGCTCTTTCTCAAACCCCCTGCCCCCCAGTACCCTCTGATTATGCCCTATGTTGCCATTGAGTTCAATGACCCATAGGGTATAATGGTGGGATAGGGGCACCCTCTTTGGGTGCCCCTGGAATGGGAACCCCTGGCCCAATCTTTTTGGGCCTTGGGGGGTTCGTAGGGGAGAGTCCTCTGCAAATTTGGGGGCTCTCTCTCAAACCTTCTCCCCTCCAGGCAGCTTCCAATATACCCTATTTTGCCATTGATTTCAATGACCCAAAGGGTATAATGGGGCTGTATATTCAGAAATAGTCGTATACCTCCAGTATATATGGCTATTCCAAATACTGGTATTCGGAAATCTACGGTATTCCGAATATTTTGGCCCCATATATTTCCGAATCCGATTAATTCTGAATTTTTTTTTTTGCACACCCCTACTTTGAATCCAACTTCTTTTAACTAGAAAAGTAGTACATTTGGGGGAAAGGTGACTTTCTTAGCTGTCTCTCTCCTGTTAGTTTTCTACTGCTTGGAAGATTCATGAAGGAGCATTACATGTGACTTCCTCAATGTGTAGTCTGAAGTGGTAGTTTGTTCTACCATCTCGATACTATATCACCTCAACCAGCCACATATGCAAACTGCCTGATTTACTATTTTATTTTTTTAAAGTTTTAAAGTTATTCAAAAATATTTTTAACAAGCTGTGTTAGACAAATTACAAAAACACACCTTATGTTAAAGCAACATTTTTATTTTCCTTTAGAAAAATCATATTTGTTTGACCAAGGTGGGAGAAGAATGCAAGGAAGCTTGCTCTTTCAAGTCATTTTAGGCAGTTTCCACTGAACAATGGTAAATCAAGACATACAAAGAAGCATTTTCACTGACACAGTTTAAGAACAATAGTAAATAAAAAATGCTTTCTGAGTTTGCCTCTTTAATGAGCTATCATGCTAACAAGCACAGAGTGCATTACAAGGCAGCATGCTGTAGACAAATGATGAACTCTTGATTAGGGGCAGGCATGAAACACATTTTTACTGTTCATTTCAGTTTGCATCCAAACCACAAACCAATACAAACCAGGAGGTTAGTTCACAAACCAAACCAGTTTTTAGTGATTTATGACCCCTATTTTCTGCCTCCCTCCACTTTTGGTTTGGAGCAGAAAACAGGGGTTAAAATGGCTTGGAGCCATCTTTCTGCTTCCTACCTTCAGCTGTTTTGGGGATGACAACTGCCAAGTGCTGCCTTTACATTCTTCAGTTCATGAACCACTAACTGGCCAAAATTAGTCATGGACTTATGCTTGTGAGCTGGTTCGTGCCCATCCTTACTCCTGATGTTGCTTTGACTACAGAAGATGTTAAAATTCATGAACAGAAGCTTGTAAACAAACACTGCTCAATGGTTCAAATAATTTAACTAGCCGCAAGGCTGCCCTGACCTGGATAGCCCAGGCTAGCCTGATCTTGTCAGACCTCAGAAGCTAAGCAGGGCAGGTTTCCATGAATCAACTATGACTTGATGGCAACAACAGCTACCTTCCCGATGAATACTTCAGGTTGCAACAATTTTTATTACCATCTAAAAGGATAAGTAGGGAGCTTCCAAGCACTCAGTGAGGTTTTGATCCCCCACAATAATTTAACAAAGACTTTTGAACTTCCTAAAAAGCCACAGCTAAAATTAAGGGACATCTGAAGTTTTATCTAATGAAACGCAAAGAGTAGCAGTTGGAAGGTTGCAGAAATCCTATATGTACATATGAACCTGCCTTATACTGGTCTATCGAGGTCAGTACTGTTAAGTGTCAGTGATGGGGTCTTAGAATTTTTCCACCACCTACTATCTGATCATTTTAAATGGAGATACAGGGGACTGAACTGGTGATCACCTGCATGCAAAGCAGTGGCCCTTCTTTAAAGTGCACAGGGAAGTACATGAGCATGTACAATAGAATTGTGAAATTCCACTTGTGGGCAGCTGCATGGAAGTCCAGGACAATTATTCCAACCATGCCATTAGTTGCTTGTGAATAACGTATTTTACCAGGGGGATGACCAGTGATGTGGGAAACTCACCTGTCAATTCCATTCTCTGACTAAGAGGGCACTTTCTTACACACTACCTCAAGCACAAAGACAGACTGGATAAGTTGTTTTAAATAAGCTTTAGTCTTCTTAATACTCATCTATTGGTAGGTACTGTAGTTTGTCTGAAGAGCACCTGCTATGCATGAACAAACTGGATCCAGTCACTGGCATCTCCACTGAAAAGGCTTTCAGGCACCAGCATAGTCTTCTACATGAGACTTTGCAGAGCCAATGCTTGTCAGAGAATAAATAAAAAACATGGGCCATTGGCCTGACTTTCTGATGTTTACTGATGAGCGCCATCTATGACTTCTGTGATTCACTAGTAAGTTCAGCTCCTTTCTTTCAGCAAGGACTACCATCCTCCTCTCACCACGTATAAGAGGGCTCCTGCTTCACATGTGCAATATGTCCTTCTGCATTACAGCTTGCTTACAGGAAGGGCAGGATATAAATCAAATGAAATAAAATCAAATGAAATAAAATAAAATAAAATAAAATGAAATAAATAAATAATGCATCACAATTGACAGTAGTAAACTTTAACTATGTCTGTGCCATTGCTCCAAAGCCACAATGCTGGATCCAACCAGGATGTAATTTAATTTAATTTTTCAATTTATACCCTGCCCTATCCCACAAGCGATGTCAGGGTGGCTTACAACATTAAAACAATATCAAAATGAATCACTACAAAACATCATCATCACAAAATATTGATCAGATTTGAGAGCAGTAATCAGTACAACAGACCACACAACATCATGTAGGCTGGAAGCTTACAACACAGCCTACGCACCTTGATGATAGGGTGCTGGATGCTGGGAGAGTGATGGCTTCATAGGTCACCCTCTTGATCAAGTAAAAGCCACTGACCAAAAGCCTGTTCTGAAGATCAAGGGATCATGGGACCTGCTCTGATAAAAAGTCATGTGGGTTGGGGGGGTGGGAAGCTATTATAACAAACAGAGACTGAGTGAGACTGAGCAAAAACTTGGTTGGATCCAGTACTAGGTCTGTACCTCTCTCCTCTGGTCCATTTCTTTAATATGCTCACCACTGACTGCCCCCGTCTCTGATATCATGCTGAGTTATGGAAGAAAGTGGCAAGAATTTTCTGAAAGTCTTCTCTCTGATCTTGCTCTGGGCTTTGGATGACCATAAAGGTAGAAAGTTGTCTCACAGTTTCTAAGTGCCTCATAATCTCAGTGTGAGGTCTTTGTTCAGTCCTACCTTTCTTCTGGCTTGGGAGAAGGGTATGCTCTCATCCCTGACATCATTGGGAACTGTGGAGGCACTGAGAAATGTAGCAAAAGTCTTTCTACTTTCTGAGTAGCTATGAAAACCAACATTATGTCAATAAGGAGCCTGCCTGTTTGCTGCCATATTCAAAGATGCACTCACCCTGATTGACCTGGCAAGCCCAGTTTTGGCCCCTGGTTTATGATGTGTATTGAAAATGTTATGGTCACATTACATCATCATTACTGTTAAAATGCACGATATAAGACTTTTCATCTTCCAAGATTTTGAGATAAAACCTGTTTACTCTCATTAGAAATTATAATTTTGTATGTAACAAAACAATATTTGAATTACAAATTGGAGTAGGCAGTATATAAAAAATATTTGATTGGCAAGTTGTATTTACTGGAGTTAAACTGAGACCAGCTTGTTAAGAAAATGGGTCACAGATCAGGGATGAATCATATATATGAACAGAGACTACTATGGGCTAATGTCCACTCTAGCCTGATTATCTGTAAATCTGAAAGGAAACTTTTAAAAACATTATTTCAGTGTGATCTAACACCATCCAGACTGCAACACATTTATAATTTAGAACAGGATGACTCTGAGAGATGACAATTTAGTCATACTATTTTCCTTCTTATAGTGCAGCCATGTCCTCTTACATGCTGGAAAGTATTGCTTATGGTAATTACAACGGCATTTTAAGAACACTTTCATGGGAGGAAATCCCATTCAACAGACTTGAGTAGGATTCTGAGCAGACCTGCTTAGGATGGCTTTCATAGTGAGATATCTCAGCACACAAGCCCTATGTTTTTATTATCATATCTGAGAAGGGTCACTGATAATTCTTGCTATAATGGAGAGTCCACTTACAGCAAAAAGAAAAAAAGTGTATTGCTTTAGATTAGAACTTATCCTCTGATATTTGTAAGATCAATTCTCTCTCTCTCTCTCTCACACACACACACACACACACCAATCATTTTTAATGATGGGAACAATAAACTGTGTGATATTTGCTATTTTGTGTTCTCTAAATGTTATAATAACCGTGCTAAATACTTTAGAAACTACAAGTTTGTTTTTAAAAGTCTTTTCATTTTAAAGAACCAAATGAGGATATTTGACTAACTTATTGGAGTGACCTACTTTAAAAAAACAAGCCAATACTAAGGATAATGTAAATATATTCACAAATCATGATTTTAAAGGCGGTCACTTAGATAGAGGAATTTTCTTGACCTTACAGATAGACATTAGCAGGGGTCGTTTTGTAGAATAATAAGTGGTGGAGCTCATTAGCATAACTCATTAGCATATTCTGCCCCCCCCCCCCACGGCCAAAAGCAACTCGATAAAAGAAAGGAGACCCCAGGTGAGTGAGGCCTGCTTGTCCAGAACTCTTCTGGGCTGCCCCCTCCCAGTTTAAAGGCCAGCAAGCCACCCACCACCCAAAATCACATAAAAAGTGGAGAAAGGGTGGTGTGGTCTTCTCCAAGGGTTAATGAGGGCTGCTGGGGGCATGGCAAAGCCCCTGGTGGTTGGCTGGCTGCCTACTCTCCTAATTCAGGAATTTTTATGCAGCTGCACCTACTATTCAATGGACAAGGTAGGTGGGGAGGAGGAGAGGAAACTGTCAGAAAGGTTCAGGAGCTGTGCTCCTGTGAACTCCCGCTAAATCTGAAGCCTGGACCAGGCTTCATGAACCAGGAAAATATGGTTCATGTCAGTTTGTGGTTCAGCTGGGAGGTTCATTTATGAACCAAACTGCTTCAGGGCCCTGCAAACCCTGTTAAGAAGAACCACAGACCCTTTAAATGGGGTTTGCAGAAAGCATGGAAAACAGCTGAGACTGATCAGCTGTTTTTCATGCTTTCTAGTGTAGTCCCTTTACATTTTAAAAGGCTTGCCCAAGAACACACAAAAAAGCTGTGCACTCCCTTTAAACTTTATGTACTCCTTTTAAACTTTAAAGAGACCGCACAAGAAAGTGCAAAACTGCTGAGCAGTAGGGAACAGACTGCTCTCTGCCACTGAGCTCTTTTTGTGGCTTTTGTGGGGAGCAGAAAGCATAGGTTTAAAGGGATTATATCCACAAACTGCCCTGAACTACTATGAACTACTTTAAACATTTGTGGAAGTCATGAACTTCAGTTCATGAACCATGAACAGAGCACAAACTGAACCTTGAAGCAAAATTCACGGTTCCGTTTGTGCCCATCACTACTTACAGATTGATGCTAGTAGAAAGTATGAAAAATAAATCAAACATAGATTCACCACTAGGCAATCCACACTAATTATGTTCTAAATGTCCTCCCTCCTCCCACTGTTTGTTCAATGTGGCGATTATAAACCTCAAGTCATGATGGCCTGTATCCCACCACTATGTTCAGCAAAGTTAGAAGGCCTCCTCCAGTCTAAATAGCCTCCCTCTAACGAATTTAAACATGTTAACTCTGTTGAATGAAGTGGTGTGATAAATTATGATCTTTTAGTGGTCAAACAAGCACTGAATGTATGGTCTAAAAGAATTCACAAGAAAAATGGCAAGGCAATTAGCTGGACATCATTTAGACTAAAACAGATACCTCCTTGTAGACTACAGAAGTGAAAGTCCAATCGGATGCTATGAGAGGAAAATTGGGATTCCAATTCTAATTTTTGCTCAGACAACTACTAGTATGGGGATTTAGAATGTAAGGTGGGTGGTAAATTTTAACTGTTTTCCCTACCCACTGCTTAGGAATACCAACTCTGGCTGGAAAATTCCTGGAGATTTGGGGGCTGGTGGAATCTGGGGAGAGGAGGTACCTCAGCAAAGCATAATGCCATAGAATCCAGCCCCAAATTTGGTATTTGGCTGAGGGCAGTGACAGCTTCATCTTGATACTTCCACTTTCATCCATTCTGCAAGATAGTGGCACCACTATGACTTGATGCCATCTTGTTGGGGTTTTTTTGTAGAGAACTATAATGTTTTTACCATTTGTTATTTTTATTTTACTCTGTTGTAATTGTAATTGTAACTGTTGTGAACTGCCCTGAGTCCAGTTTTGGGAACGGTGGTCAAAAATTCAATTCCATGAATAATAGCTAAATAATCTCCAGGGAAACTAGGGAGCCAGTGGTAGGGCTGCAGGCAAGAACATGGGAAGCCATGATGTTGGCTGCAGCACTATGTTACGTCAAATAAAAACACGTTTTTTACTATAAGTAATGTAGCACCACTTGAAACATGGCAAGTTTTTTATTTTTGTTCTTCTGCTGTCACTCAGATCAATAGCTGACAGTGGGTGCTGGGGGCAGGGGATGCCTGGTCTTCACTAGGGGCATGGTAGACCTAAGGGGAACTGATTTCTGTAGTCTGGAGATCAGTTGCAATTCTGGGAGAATTGAGAGCCAGTTTGGTGTAGTGGTTAAGTGCGTGGATTCTTATCTGGGAGAACTGGGTTTGATTCCCCACTCCTCCGCTTGCACCTGCTGGAATGGCCTTGGGTCAGCCATAGCTCTGGCAGAGGTTGTCCTTGAAAGGGCAGCTGCTGTGAGAGCCCTCTCAGCCCCACCCACCTCACAGGATGTTTGTTGTGGGAGGAGAAGATATGGGAGATTGTAAACTGCTCCGAGTCTCTGATTCAGAGAGAAGGGTGGGATATAAATCTGCAATTCTTCTTCTTCTAGGTCCTATCTAGAGCTTGGCAATGCAACCACCACTTCCCCTCAGCAAATTCCATTTCCACAGGATAGTTTTTAACTGATATACTTAGCCAAGTTTCAAAATCTGAAGCGATCTTGACTGGGAGGGGGTAAGGAATTTCAATTGTTCCTGAATATGCCCTGATGCCACTTTTCCTTAGCTTATCTAAGAACTTGACTGAGGAAATTAATTAGAAACTGTATTTAGGGGGAGGAAGGAATTTGCAAAGAAAACTGGAATATGATGTCTCCTCCCATATACACCCCGGAGGTCGCTTTGTTCAGCCTCCCAAGATCTTCTGATAGTCCCTGGCCCAAGAGATGCCCGTCTTGCCTCTACCAGGGCCAGGACTTTCTCGGTCCTGGCCCCGACCTGGTGGTATCCGGGCCCTACCTGGCTTGCTGGCCTTTCGTAGGGCCTGCAAAAAGGAGCTGTTCCTCCAGGTCTTTAAATGAGGCAGTGGGCATCTATTTATCAATCGGTTGGTTGGCTTCCCCCTACTGCTCTGCTGCTCTGCTGCTCTACTGCACTACTGTACTGTGATGCTGTATTGCGGTACTATTTTGTGCTATACCACCTTGCTGTCATGTCATCTTGTTGAATCATCTTGCTGCACTTTGATGAATGTTGTAATTGGTTTTATTATGATTTTATTGTGATTTTATTTCTATTTGCTGTACTCTGCTCTGAGTCCCCAATAGGGGCATGGGCGGAATATAAACAAATAATAACAATAACAACAACAATAATAATTTGTTCGACTAGATTTGAGTCCAGTAGCAGAGACCAACAAGATTTTCAGAGCATGAATTTTCAAGAGTCAAAGCTCCCTTCATCCAGTATGTTCCATAGCTGTTAGTCTCCTGAATACAGAGATGGAAGCATACAGAAAACCTTGCTGCTCCATTCAGCTATCAATTGTGCTTTTTCTCAAGATACTTTCTTGCTCTGTCTGCTTTCTCTCCGAGCCCCCCTCCCACTAATTATGACTCTCCAAGCAGGTTAGTGCCTTGGAGACTTACGCCCTTCAGAGAGGAAATTTCAAATGCTGCTAGAAAACAAAATTCACAATGCAATCCAAAATTGTGTTAAACTCTGTTTAGAATTGCACTATTAATCACATGTGTTTATTCACTTTGCCAACTTTCACAATAAAAAGGGTTCAAACCAAATCACTCTTATGGCCAAAAGTAGTTCATAACCCACTATAACAGTTTTCTTCTCATAAAGTGAGAGTCCTCCTTCAGAGCTCCATTTATATCTCAGAAGACAGCTGTGACCGAGCCATGAACATGAAGGTTCTACCTCAGCTTTTTTTTTCTAGAGAGGAAAACAATGCAAAATTGCAAAAGAGAGAAAGGGTAAGACTTGTCAAAACAATTTAGGGTACATTTAGGGGTACAATTTAGAGGATGCATTGATGTGGCTGGACAGAGGGAGGGGGAGGGGACTGACAATTGGCAAGAGAGAGAGCCAGGGGGTAGCTGTGTTGGTCTGAAGCAATAGAATAGAGCCCAATTACACCTTTAAGACCAACAAAGTTTTTTCAAGCTGAAGAAGTGTGCTTGCACACAAAAGCTCATACCTTGAATAAAACTTTGTTGGTCTTAAAGGTGCCATCAGATTCTAACTTTATTCAATTGGCGAGAGAGAAAGGGAATGAGGATTGTAAAAGACATATAGTTCGAAAGCATTAAAAAAATCAGGAATGCAGCTAGGCAGAAGCGTGGGGAGGAACAAGGATACTTAATAATGAAGAAAAGATGCTTGGCTCTCCGCCCCGCCCCCCGCTTATCACATCCAACCAATAGGATGTGATGTATGAATATGGTCACTGGCATGATGTCAAGAATAGGTTAGAGACTGACAAGAAGGGTGCATTTTTTTTTGTAAAGATTTAAAGGTCTGTTCTTGAATCTACCCCTAGTGAAGTCAAACAGAAATTGAGAATTTTAAAAGCAAAGGTAAAGGTAAAGGTAGTCCCCTGTGCAAGCACCAGTTGTTTCCGACTCTGGGGTGACATTGCTTTCACAACGTTTTCACAGCAGACTTTTTACGGGGTGGTTTGCCATTGCCTTCCCCAGTCTTCTGCACTCTCCCCCCAGTAAGTTGGGTACTCATTTTACTGACCTCGGAAGGATGGAAGGCTGAGTCGACCTGTAGCTGGCTACCTGAACCAGCTTCCACTGGGTTTGAACTCAGATTGTGAGCAGAGGGCTCCGACTGCAGTACTGCAGCTTTACCACTCTGTGCCATGGGGCTCTTTTAAAAGTACTGGCTGTGAATCTTGTTTGGAAGGGAGGGGGAATCTCCCACTAACTACAGCCCGATTAGTAACACATATCAATCAGCTGCTTTTTAAGGCAGATCTGATACCTGGGTCCATTTAATTGTTTTAATAGCTATTCTATGTACAGAATAAACATGTGAGTCAGAATTACAAGTGCTGCTAAGGAATAATCATATGTAGGCTAAACTGAGGGGGAAGACAATGCCCTGCATCATCTCTGAATTTAGATAGTGTCTACATATTTGAACTACCAATAAATAAGATTCTACAGGAAGTTTCTGGAAATTCCTGGTGGGCTCCAGTCAAGCTTCATCCAGACGACACTTTTGTGCTGGTTAAACAGCTAGAGATAGAGCACACCTATTCTTGGGAATACGGTTCTCTGTGCATTTTCATAAGCATTCTACCAAAACTATAATGGATCAAATATATCAGTTATTGTTTTAGGAGTGAAACCTGTATCTACTCAAAAACTACAAATTGATGGATTTCAAGATATCTATACTGCTGAAAAACTCTTGAAAAATACAAGCAGAAGGTTACAACAAAAATAAGAGTTGTCACACATACCAGAGAGCTACAACATTTTGTCCTGAAATTCCTCTGTACCCCATGCTAAGCATGGCAGAGTAAATGGAACATTATTTTAAGATGATTCTGGGAACAAAAGGGTTACACATATATTCCCCCCCTCCTGTATCTAAAAAAAGAGAAACATAATAATAATAATCCCTGTCCTTGCAACACATGAGGGCTAAATCCCAGCCCATCTGGAGCAGACCTACATAATTCAGACCCTCCCCCCATATTCTAACACAGAATAATGCAATAAGAACAAAGGATGTCCTTTCTTCATGATAACATACAATCAAAACAATGCATGCTTCCTTAATGTTCTATGGTTAGAACAACCTTTAAAAACCCACTCAATTATCTTTCGTGAATGAATATGCATATCAAAACACAGTCAGTGTACTTTATTCTGCATACAAATGTACAACCTACATCTAACATTAGTAGGATGTGCATAAATCAATGAGATACTTTCAGTGGTAAGCTACAGAGCAGAGAGACAGCACTGCATAAAGAGTATCAAAGAGGCCACATTTATTTTTAAAAACATGGCACAGTTCTGTTACTGTAATGAACAATCCAGTAGCATTTCAGTGTTTCTATGCACAGTGGCTAAAAGTGGTGGTGGTGGGGAAGCTAACAATTTACATACAATGGATTGCATGAATCATGATGTTTAGTGGTATGAATTATGTTTTCATAATTTGCAATATTTTTTCTAGATCTGTAAATATATGTATGGCTCTTAAATGGTGCCCAGAGTCTATATAACAAACTTAATATTTGTTTAATAGTATTCCCTCCCCCCCCTCACTTTTAACCATAGTTCTGGGTAGGGATGGGCACAAACAAATAAAAATGCAGTGGTTTGGGTAGCTGGAGACTTTTATAGAATTCTCAACATTCTTGCCAAACTACAGTTCCCAGAATAACTTTGAAGGAAGCATAAGCTAATATATAATTTAGGCAAATATGTAGCCTAAGACATTACCAGATCTATAAGCTAGAGACAGATACATAATAAGAGACGTCCTGACTCTAATATAAAGTTTACAGTTATTGTCCACTCTTAACACAAGGTTAGATGCACTTCAGTCTCAGTGATCTAACTGCAAACCTCCAACAAATGTTATTGATGCTGACATGGTTCCTAACTCCTCAAGGCAGATGCATGATGGCAGCAGGTCTTCAGCTGAGTTGATTTTTCAAAAAAACTTGTACACCAGTTCTCATTTTACCCTTACAAGATTTTACCAGGGACCCACAAATGTTGACTTGGCATGGTAGGTGGCAATCCTTTGGACATCGAAGCAGGCACAAGCAGAGCAGGAGAGTTCTACTTCTGCTTTCACATAGCCATCATAGCTCTTTGCTCTGAAAATAAGAACTTACTGGTGATCCTTGGCTCAAGAGATATCCAGCTGTCCTCAACCAGGATCAGGAGAAACAACTGATCAGATTCCTAAAATGGGATAGAGCTTGTGTTGGATACAATTTGGACTTCTTGAAACACTTGATGCATGAATATGTAGCGGCTGCAGAATATCCTCTCCCAAGAGAAAGCTGGTGGTCTGGATGCATCCACAATTAGATCCATGTAATGAATATTACTCCTTTGTATAGTAATCCTGTAATCATTGCAGCTGTAAAAGCTGCATAGTGTCAAAGGGGTTTTGTCTTCCAGGCTGGCAGTGCTCTATGTTCAGGAATGTGCATTGAACAATTCTGTGCCTTCTCTTTGAATTCACTCTGAAACTTCTTGACAGACACATGTGGGTGGTGACACTGGATAATTATGCCACCAAGTCCCCTAACATGTAATATCCTGGGACAACCTCAGTGTTAGAGCCCTAAGTGAAACCAGGACACAATTAACCCACAAAGATACTGAGCTCCAGCCCATCTGTCTATCAGAGATCTCAAGAGTTCATAGACAAAGAAATATTTAAAAGTTGTGACTAGACCATTAGACCAGACAAAAGTCCATTTAGTCCAACAACCTGTGTCCCCCAATGGCCAAGCAGATGCCTCAAGGAAGTCTCACTAACAGGGCATGAAAATAATATTCTAGCTTGCTGTGACTTTCTCCCCAGCAACTATAATTCAGAGGTAGTTACTTCAAGCTATATTTAACTGACAGACCTATCCTTTGTGAATCTGCAGAGTTCCCTTATAAAGCCATCAACTATAGTACTTAGCATATCTTTTTGTTAATGGATTCTCTAAATCAATGTGTCATGTGACCATGAACTTTCTGACCATCAATTTCACTGCACTCTAAATACAGATAAAGTAGGATATTGATTTTGAAGTTATTCAAGTTTTTCTCCAGTGATCCACGTCTTTGGCGTGGAGCACTTAGACCCACAGGTACCCAAATCTGGATCCAAACTTGAAACAAAATATTTCCAAGTGTCTCTCATCAAGCTGCTTGGGATGGAATAATGAGGCGAGTGCCATCCATGTGTGTCAGGCTTAGGCACCAGGGGTCTCCAGTAGTACAGCAGAGCCTTTACAAAAAAGGCTGCATAACTGTAGTGGCTCCTTGCTTTTCTGTGTCATCCTTCTTCAGCTTTCATTCCTTCTTGCCTTCCTCCAAGAACCATCCTATCCCATTGTAGGAAGAGATGAACTGTCATGTTTATGTTTATGTTTAATTCGATTTATACCCTGCCCTCCCTGCTGAGGCGGGGTATTAACATGTCCAGTAAATCTCCTCCTCCTTGGTTTGGTTTTAAAAACAACAACAAAAATCGGGTGCACACACATGCACATGCCCCTAAGGTTCACAGATTACTGTTGTTGGGAAGTAGAATTTAGGAGGAAATAGAAAGGGGATGTGAAGGGAAGGAGAAAGGGTGTGTTTGTCACACTCCCTCCCAAGTCATATTTGATTTGGTGGTGCTGGTGGTAGGAAATGGAATATGAGGGGGTGGAAGAGAGGGGGGACCGACTAGGGTTCACAACTGTCAGTCATAACACAACCGGTATTCAGCCTAGTGCTGCACAGGATAACCGTAGGGTATATATGGCTGGTCAGGTGTTCAGGATCACTTTAATAGTCCACATGTTTTATAAGGTCTGAGTCAGTAGTGAACAGCTGTCTTAATTTTAACATAGCTACAAATGCAAGTCTAGGTTTTTTCACAGCTATGCAACAAAGGGACGGTCATCTTATATTTGAATACAAGTTCTTATATCTTATATCTGAATACAAGTTCTGGTACATCCAATAATAATCTTTCTTTTTGTGTATAATATTTAAAGGGTTTTTCTTACATTGAGAGTTGTCTTCCTTTTGAGTAAATACAGTATTATCTCAAGCAAATTGCATTAATTGTGACATCCAGAATCTCTTATGCATCCTTGATAACAAACTGCATGCTCTCAATGCAAATGTAAATCTGAGGTTTAGAACACTTCTAACGCTGGCCTCAGTTTTATTTTCTATTTGTTTGTCCTTAAAGCCACAGTGGTTTGAAGAATGAAGTGGGCACAAAGGCCTGCATGACCTAGTACAGCAAACAGAAGGCCAAGAACTACCCTCTAGGGTCTCTGAGGATTGAAGTTTTGATGCCTACTTTGACTTCTCTAACTGTTAATCTAATTAATCATCATAACCTAACCTCATGGGTCCCAGTTACTCTCATTTTCATTTCTATCTACTACAAAGTTCTTGCTGAATTGCAACCATTTCTAGAAACTTCAGAGTTGAAGTTCTTCTGCAGAACTGTGGACATAAGCTGATAAATGGAGCACAGCAGAGGGGTGCTGAGATGCCATTCCCAATGCAATCTGGCCTTCATAATTGAGGAGTCTGGCTTGACTCAAGGTTGGTTGTTGTCATGACTACAAACCTTGGACAGCATGCAAACCAGGCTTGCTTTTGCTTTCTACAGATCATCAAGCTAGGATACTGAAATCTTTACAACAGGAACCCTGATTCCTTGTTTGGTATATACACTGAGCTGGCAAAGATGTGGCTAAATGGTACCCCTTCAGACTGCAGATGGGGGCTCCCATGACTGAATGGTCCTCCCTGTATATAGAAAACTAGCATGTCATGAAGTAGACTAGGCTAGAATCCTTCTCCAACATCTAGCAATGAAGGAATGTGGAGGAAAGACTTTGTATGGAAGAGCATTCAATCAGGCAAGTCCCTCATCTGGCATCTGAGATGGCGTATTGCAGATATCAGTTTACCACCTCAATGAAACTAGGTTTTATTGTATGCATGTGTGTGTATCTACACACACTTTTTATACTTTATTTTATAAGTTCGAAATGTAGTTCTGTATTTCTAAACAAATTTAACATACCATCCTTGATAGTACAAAGCTCTAGTGAATCCACAAAACCTCACCTGATGATTTAATATTTACCTAGGGATTTGGTAAACCATCAAGTTTTAATAAGAAAAGGCCTCACATTCCTGGCTGCTATCTGTGCACCCAGGAATAGCTATCTACCTAAATGTAAAGAAATGGGGGTGGGGGTGGGGGGTGAGAGAAAGAGAGAGGGATTAAGCTCCAGTGTGATATCTGTATGACGTTGTTTATCTCAGGAATGTTGTTCAAATGATCCCAGAGTAATTCCAAGAGGAACAAGCATCTGCAAAATCCTGAAAGGAGAATCCTTATTTGAAGCAGTTTCAAGACATCACTTTCTTTGCACAAAAAGAGTATCTGAGCAGAACCAGAATTCGTCACCACTCAACCATGAATTCATAGCTCCTAGTCCAACACTCTAATTCAATGATCTCCAGAACAGCGGACATGGCCTCATTGATCACATTGATGTATCTTCTAGCACCCATGTGCTTCTTCCCAAAACAAACAGTTAACCCTGGCTTTCCTCTAACTAACTGGGACAGGAGATGCCTCAGAAGATCCCAGAAGGCATTATCTTTGGATTTGCATGGGGTAACCTTTCTGATATAGCTGTCCCCATTATCAAATAAAGGACACTTGGTTTAGAACCTCCTAACTTTTTGTATTTCCCCCCTCACACACTGATGACAACTCCCACTGGCAACTATTGGCAGTACCCACCTACACTTTCTCAAATTTCAAAAGTACTCACAGGCTCAAAATAGTGAAGGACCCCTGCTCTAACCACCACACTGGCTAACTTTCATTTCATTTTGCTAACAGTCAGCAGAGTGTGATAATATTTCCATTGTTCAATGCAAGTTATTTTTGATATTTGTTTCCTTTGTATACAGTCCTGCAAGCTACAGACAGCTTGCCAGAGGCTATATTAGAATGATTCCATGAGGTTCTGTCAGATGGATATTGAGTTCCAGATATGTTCTGGTAAAATTATTGTATCCAAAAATAATCTGCACAAGATTACTTTCTTGAGACTGTACCACTCCACACTGTAGGTCTTTTTCATTGCATCCTATACATAACACCTGCTCCTTACCCATGGAAAATGAGCATGTAAGGAAGAGTAACCAGTCAGTACACTTTCCTTTGACCTGCTACTTTTCTTGTTGGCTTAAATTACAGGAGGGTAAATTAAGGTTCAACATTAGGAGGAACTTTCTAATGCTAAGAATGGCTCAATCCCAGAATTACCTACTTAAGAGAATGGGAGACTCTTTTCAAGCTGAGGTTGCACAGCCATCCATGGGAGATGCTGTAGCCTTCGACTACCTGGATTGAGCAGGGGGTTGAACAAGCTGGCCTGTAAACCCCTCCCCACTCTAGAACTGTACAACTGTACAGGATGTTCTTTACAGAGGAGACTACTGAAGTCAGGGATGCCATCCTCCATGTGGGACCTGGGGATATCCCAGAATTATAGCTCATCTCCAGACTACCGAGATCAGTTCCCCTATAGAAAATGGATGTATTGGAGGGTGGACTCCATGGCACTATATTGCACTGAGATCCCTGTCCTCCCCAGGCTCCATCTCCAAATTTCCTGGAGTTTCCCAACCTGGATCTGGCAGCCTTACCCCTCCCATCCCCTGCTGTTGACGGGGGAGGACCTGGCAACCCTGAAATATGCAGCTCTACAACTGGAAGAGGTAGGGACTAGATGATAGTAGGGGTGCACCACTGACACTGAAAGTCAACACTCTATGTCTCTTCTTTATTTTTCCTCAATTATATATGTACAGAAAGAAAAATGCTTGATATGACATCATTATGTTCTGACTTTCTTCTTTCCATTTGATTGACTACCACTTAAGGGGGTGGGAAACTTGAAGCAAGATGACATAACATCTCTTATATCATCCAGTTCTCCTTTCAAGTGATACTGCTTGGAAAGAGTTGCACTCCATGATTCTGTTCATCATATAGCTTCACCATGTTCTGCTGGATATTCTGAAATCAGCAGACTGCAAGACTAATATAAAATATTTTAATACTTTCTTTTAGCAGAGCTGTTCAGGTCCTGGACCACTTTCACATGGTGCTGCAAAACAGCACCCCCACAAGCAAACAGAAGTGAGTGGGGTGAAAGTAGACAGGAACAAGGTCCATACCACTCCATGTGCATGCAACTTCCTGCTGATACCATCCCCACCCTCTTTCCCTTTGTCGCATCAGCAGAGAAGTGCCCACATGACATGAATTCTTCTGGGGGGGCCAACAGCTCTGAATAGTTCTTCCCCTTTCTTTCCCCTTTCACAGCAGACACAAGGCATAACTCTACATAGTGGTCCATTTATAACATGAAAAGAAAAATGGGCTAAAGGGAGCGGGACAGAAAAGGAGCAATTGGCTCCACCATTTTGAAGGCAAACCTTAGCTCCATCCCCTCTCTGGATTGATTGTGGGCAGAGCAACCACAGGGATGTTCCATGTGCAGTCACCCTGCAGTTTCTCATCTGAACAAGAGCAAAGGTTTCGGGATTTTTGCTTCATTCCAAAAGGGAAAGCCCCAGGAATCTCTGGAGTCATTCTCTGAATGAACACAATGTTGCATGGAAGCTCCCAACAAAAGCTTCCCTGTGTGGAATCCCACCCCCACCCCTCCCCCCAGGTTAAACCATGAGACTACAATGGCCTCTGGTTTCTCTTTAATGGCTATTCCACCTGGTTGAGTGACAAAAGCACCAGGAAGCAATGGATCTGATGAGTCACTATTTAAGCATCCTTTTCTATGATGTTCCTTGAAAGCACCTGTCAGTGTTGGAATGTTTCCAATGGCACAGGGCCCACTTCCCACAGCTTTGGAACACCACGGAGACATCCTGTGAGTAGCTGCTGTTTCCATCACATAAGGCTAGTATGGAAGGCCCATGAGTGGGCCTACTTAGAATGTTCCATTGACATTTTACCACACAAGCCACATTCAGTAACAAGCTGAGGTCCTAACTTCTTTAAGTTAATGTTCTGTATGTGCCCCAAAGGTTTTTTATTTCTTGTTTATGAAATAAAAAAGACTAAGTAGGTACTTTAGGGGAAACAATTCTTAAATGGGATGAATCTCACACACCCCTTTTATCATCTTTTTGAACCAAGTGTTTTTGTGCTTGGGCAACCTTGTATTACTTGAGTAATCATGAGAATGAATGCACTTATTCAGGACCAAGTTTTAAAAAATCAGCAGTTACCACCTTAAATCTTGTTCCTTTAATACCACCCTTTACTTGCAGATCTAGCACTACCTTAAACACCATGTGATCAGTGCAACCAACCTGTGACACTCACATTCTAGAAATGGCTATTTCCCATTATGGATAGAGCTATCCTGACAGGTCAACATAAATAGCCACTGAAGTGAGGCCAGGGTATGACTCGAGGAGTTGACCTGTCTGCTGCTGACTTCCCTCTAAAACAAAAACAGATTGAATATCTCTCTCTCTCTCTCACACACACACACACACAAACACACACACACACACACGTCTTCTTTCACTATCCCTGCCCCCATAAGGACTTCCCACTTGCTTACTGAGCTGTCAACAAACGTCTGAATCAGAGACCCTTTTTATGGCCCCCTTGGCTGTAAAGAAACACATTGCAGCAAGTGCCCTAATACACTGTGCTGTCAGGAGCAGCCCAAGTGAAGGCACAGCATGGCTTGAGGCATCCTAACAAAGAGCAGCCATAACTGATCTTTAGCCTTTAACTGGAAATATACAGAGGTGTGTGTGTATACACACACTTCTAACCTACCATGTTCCCATTTCCATTTCCTCTTCTAATGCTTGACTAGTGCACCTATACCTACACCCACCTTCCCTCCCAGTGGGATGGTCCTGTGCACCTGACATGATCTCACCAAGCTACCCCACCCCCATTTGCAAAATCCCCTTCGGTTTTTAGGAACTGGGAAGAAGATGGGAATCGAGGAACATTTTTTTTTAAATGGCTGTGGTTGAAGCATTCCTCCAGTTGTTATTTTTTTTTTAAACCAGAAGCCTCCCTCCCCGCAGCAGACGGAAGATGAGACCAGGAGACCCATGGGTTTCTAGGCATGAATGCCAGCCATGATAGCCAGTGTTCTCCCCCCCCCCCCCAACCCAGGAGCAACATACTGCCACAGCCAGGCCATTTTCCGCGCGCGCACGCGCGCCCCCGCGCTCTTTGCGCGGTCCAGCTGTTCAGCAAGGAAGAGCAGCTAGAAGCTCAGCAGCTGGCAAGGGGAACGAGCGTGGGCTCCTTGCAAGGCCGTTTCCTGGGCGCCGAATGAAACCAGTTTTCGACACGACCGCAGCCCCAAAGGCCGGACTCACCTCCACAAAATAAAAGCAAGGCAACAGGGTGACGCTCTCCTTGGTCACTTTGCTTTTCTGCCGCTCCTTCGCAGCCATGCTGGCTGGCAGGAGGTGGGCAGCGGGCGGCGGCGGTGGCGGCGGCGGCGGCAGCGAGTTGGCGGCAGAGGCGGCGGCACAGGAGTTCCCCGGCAGCCTCCCGCGGCTCCTGCCCCACTGCCGGCCGCTGAGGTCACATTCCCCGGGGGCCCCCTGGCGGTGGGGAAGGAAAGCGCAGCCCAGAACTTCCTCCTCGCCGTGCAGCACCAAGCCCGGCCGCCCGCACGCCCGGCCGCCTCGCTCGCCCAGGGCCAGGAAGCGCCGGATCTCCTCCTGCTCCAAAGCGGCGGCGATCAGCGCCTCCTGCCCGCCACGCTCCCCGCCGGGAAAGAGCCCTTGCCTACATCGAGCCGCCGCCGCCGCGCTCGCAATCCGGCTTCTTCGTGCAATATTCATAGAGCTGACGTCAAGCGCCCTGCTCCATGCAAAGAGGCAAGGGGCCCCGGTTGCCTACATGATGAAGCGGCCAGCCGGAGAAGGAGGAGGAGGAGGAGGAGGGAACGGGAGGCAGGCGCCTTAACTCCTTCGCCGCTGCAGGCGCGATTGGTTCTGGGGAAACGGGGCGGGCAGGGAGGCTGGCCGGCCAAGGCCTGCCTTCACACGTTACGGGGAGGCGGACCCCGAAGATGGTTTCCGTGCATACCTAAAATGGAAACAGGAACCTTCCCACCGCCCTTGCAAACTCGTCCACATCAAGCAGAGCGTCTCCCTTGCCTGCAGCTCCAGGCTCATTCACACATGCAGGTTCATCCCGTGATGAACGTAGGAACGGGCCGTCATAGGCAGAAAAACTGCAGACCGAGCAGATCTCGCTCCTGTAGTTGTTTCCAGAAACCAGAGTATGTGTCCCAACTCCACAGACCTTCAGTGTCAGAGACCCTACAACGTGAGCAAATGCGCCCGTTGGTTTCCCCCTCTGACCAAGGAGAGTGCTTATTTCCCCTTCTGTTTTCCCGATCGCTGGTATAATTCCTTCAGCAAAACGCAAAGCGCAAAGCGTTTGTTCCTGGAGACGCGTGATCGGACAGAATGACTGTCGTGGAAATTCTTCATTTCCTATGCCAAACATGTGCCGGATATCTGGATTCCGTCATCTTTTAAAAGGCTCAAATGAATGATAGTCAAGTGTAAAGTAATCAAGTGAACTAAATATTGAATTGTAAACTCAGGTTTGATCTTTGCAATGATTGAAACAGCTCAGAACATGGCAGGAGGTGAAGGGGATCCCTGACAGTAGTAAAAAGGAAGAATGGTTACAACTTTTCTAAGGTTGCTAGCGGAGAACTATACTCTGTCCATGCTCAGCAGCACTCATGTCTTTATTATTTCCTGACAATTTCCAGGACTGACAGTGAAACGTAGGTCCCTAGTGAAGTATAATCATTGAAGAAAACACTCCTGTAACACAGGAATAATGCATAGCTTTGTTCATGCTTTGGTAAGGAAAGGCAAAAAAAAAAAAGTCTGGAAGGGGGAACAGCAGGGTTCAAGGGCTTTTTTTCTTGGGCATATTCTAGATTCAATTGCAAAAAATAAAATCAGTGTCCCTTGGTTGTGGCCCACTTCTCAAGTGTTATGAATAAGCTCAAGTGATCACTGTAGGTTTCCAGTCTTCTTGTATGAAAAGTGATTTATGCATCTGACACACAAAGCTAAACAAACATGGTTTATAAAGTGCATAAGCGTGCTTGGAACCAGAAATATGTCATGAAGAATGATCAAGTATGGCCCATATGCACTGGGGATGCATCTCTAAATAGTGTTGCTGATAACAAGGTACAGCCCTCCCCCTCTCCCCCCATACTTGAGTAATCTTGGGTTAGAGTTGCTGAACCAGATTCAGCAAAAATTCCTAGCAAAACCAATTTTGGGGAGGGTGCTTTGACCATTCCACCCCCCCCTCGGGGAAATGAATGGGAAAACTTAATGGCACAGTTATATGCGACTGCCTCCAGGTTTGATCCCAGTAACAGGATTTTAACAGCAGGCAAAACACAGCTCTTCAGCAGAAGTTGCTGACCATGGTGCTGGTTACTTGAGCTTTTCAAACATGTACATGTGAAGTAATGCCCCTGAATGAAAACCCAGCCTTCTATCAGGTGCAAAGCAGAAAGCACCTAGGTGGCAGTCTGATCAGGAGCTCACCACATGTAAACGAGGGGATTCAATTCAAGTAAGTTTGTCTGACAATCATGTTTTTATTGGAATGCACATTATCCCTAGTCACAAATGCATCTGCAGCACTGAAGCTCAGGGATCCAGCATGAAGTTCAGACCTCACAGTGGGTATAATAAAGAGCTCTTCCCCACAGCCCAACATGTGTCCTGTTTATGTTCTTTCTCAAGAAACAATGATGGAGCAATTTGTCTGAAGATATTCCTCAGCTGAAGCAGCCAGCTAGTTGAATAATGACACTGTTCAGTTGCCATAAAATGGAGGGATAGGAGTTAATCCATGCTTCTTACCCACTGGTAATTTATCTTCTGCTACCAAACGCTCTTCCCCCTGCATTCCATCTGTCTCTGCCTCTTGGTGTGGTATCAAGTCCTTTTAGGAGAACATTGAAGAAGTCAACATTAGATGGGAAGATATCCCCCAGTGATATGCACCCTTATCTCTATTAATGTTGACCAGACGTTTTACCAAAGTGAAGAATAAGTTTTTTAAAAAAAGTTTGTCATAGAACAGATATTGCAGTTTCAGCTCCTACCAAACCCTCAGATATCATTAGGTTTTTTAGAGAGGACAATCAGTTTATTATGAAATGGATAGAAAAAAATTGACAGCTACCATAACTTTGATCACCAAGAAATGACAGAAGCCTAGCCTTCCAAGTGCAAAAAGAGAGAGAGAAATAAATAACTGATCAAGATTTAGAATATTACCAAGATTACAGAATCTGTCCAGTTGAGACACAAGAGATGTTACTAAAACATTTAAAATCTTTCATGCAAATCATTTATTATCTGTATCAGTGTCTTTTAAAAATTTTATTTAACTGTGGATGTTATGTAATCAAATTTGTGTATTGTGTCTGTGTATATTAGTTTTAGCTGGTTTTGCTTTTTAAAAGTAAGTAGAAATGTGTACTGTTTTCTTCCCCCAGCATTGCTAATCTTAACAAAACGAGCCTCAAATTCTTTCTTTTCCTTCAGCTACATTTAGTGACACTTTAATGATATGTAACACCCCCTGGCAATTTTGCAGTCTTATCCCAGCCTTTGTAGCTACCTACACAGTTCCTGTTCATAGAATTATAGAATCACAGAGTTGGAAGAGGCCATACAGGCCATCTAGTCCAACCCCCTGCTCAATGCAAGATCAACCTAGAGCATCCCTGACAAGTATTTGTCCAGCTGCTGCTTAAAGACAGACAGTGGGGTGGGGGAGGGAGCTCACTACCTCCCTAGGTATCTGGACTCTACTTTTGACCAACTCTTATTAAAAAAAAGTTCTTCCTAATATCCAGCCAGTACCTTCCCACCCTTAATTTAAACCCATTATTGTGAGTCCTATCTCAGCTGCCAATACCTCCTCCTCTAAGTGACAGCACTTCAGATACTTAGAAAGAGCAATCATGTTCCCCCCCCACCTCAACCTCCTCTAGACTGAACATTCCCAAGTCCCTCAGCCTTTCCTCATAGAACTTGATCTCCAAGCCCCTGATCATCCTCGTCACTCTCCTCTGCACCCACTCCACTTTGTCCATCTTTTTGAAGTGAGGCCTTCAAAACTGCATGCACTACTCCAGGTGTGGCCTAACCAATGCAGTGTACAGTGGGACTATAACATCTTGCAATCTGGATATTATGCCTCTCGTGATACACCCCATTAGCCCTTTTTTGTCACTGCATCACACTGGTTGTTCGTATTAAACTTATGGTCCACCTGTACCCCAAGGTCTTGTTCACACACAATGCTGCCCAGAAGTGTATCCCCTATCAACTATGCATGTTGCTCATTTTTGTTACACAGATGTAGAACTCAGCACTTATCCTTGTTAAATTGCATCTTGTTCACATTCACCCACTTTTCCAGTGTGTTCAAATCTCATTGAATTCTATCTCTATCTTCTGGTATGTTCACTGCTCCTCCCAATTTGGTGTCATCTGCAAATTTAATGAGTAACTCCTCCACACCCAGATCATCGATAAAAATTTTAAAAAGTACTGGGCCTAGAACTGAGCTCTGCAGCACCTCCATTCAGATGCAATGCCATTGACAAACTACTCTGAGTATGATTCTCCAACCAGTTCCCTATCCACCTAACTATCCTAAAGTCCACTCCACAGTTCTCTAGTTTACCCATCAGGACATCATGGGGAACCCTGTCAAAAGGTTTTACTGAAATCCAGGTAAACAACATCAACAGCATTCCCTAGATCCAGTTAGCTCATCACTCAATCAAAGAAGAAAATGACGTTGGTCTGGCAAGACCTCTTGGGAACAAATCCATGCTGACTTCCCAGGATTCCTAAGTTGTCCTTTAAGTGCTTGCAGACTGATCCCTTTAAAATCTGCTCCATTATCTTCCCTGGGACAGAGGTCAGACTGACTGTCTTGTAATTTCCTGGGTTTTGAAATATTATCCCTTTTTTGAAAATTGGGATAATATTTGCCCTCCTCCAGTCTTGTTTTGTTTTGCTGTGAAGAATTATACCTTTGCTTAAAATTCCACTCTGAGTGAATTAGCAACTCTAGTAATGAAAATCATAGCCATCAGTTGTCCCCCCACCTCTGTTAGTAAGCATAAAGAACTGATTCTCATCTGCATTGCTAATTTCCTTCTCATTTTTATGGTAGGATTATTTTCCCGATCAGGACTATAATATTCTTTTGTAAAGCCTGAAGTAATAAAACAAGTCATTTCCTCTGATATCCCAGGATACACTGCAGTTACTCACATAACTTCCTGTCCTTTCACTTCAGAGCGTTGATTCAAGGGGCTCCTGGCATTTCATCCCTCAGTCTCCCCCACTTCATTCCCCTTTGCTTTCAAGGCTGACAGAACCAAATACATTAATGATCACCTTTCAGTTATTTCCTTCATCTATAAATTCCCCAGTGTCACACTGAATTGGTGTCATTTCTTATCCAGTTCTCTTCCTCCTTTTCTCCAGAGGTTTTCCTCCTCTTTTCACTGTAATTGAAGTTTTTTCTCAGGAAAGATTCCAGTGTCCATCATTTCTCAAAGTCTCTTTCTTAGTGTTGACCCTTAACTGAACATCTACTGAAAGCCAGCATATGTAGTAGCTACTGGACTAGCACTTGGTAAACATGGGCTTAGATTTTGATTCACCATGAAGCAGAATGAGTGACTACTGGGCAAGTAGTCACTGTCTCTCAGTCTCAGTGGCTGAAAGGATAAAACAGAGGCAGGGAAGACCCTGAGCTCCTTGGAAGTTAAACATGTAATATATGGACAGATCATAGGATAGGCAAAGTGCTGCATTAGATATTATTGTGCCAACAGCCTTCCAATCTTCATCCAAATACTGCATTTTATATTTATCCCATGCCTTTTCCCCCAGGATAGTATTCACAGGATTCCAGAAATGTCTTCCATAAAGTCACTAACCAGACCTAGGTCTAGCCAGGTTGCTGGATCATGCGACTTTCATCCATATGCTTGGGACTGTACTGGTTCATCACCATCCTTCCTTTCCTCCTTCAGATCCATCTTCACAGTTTACCACTATAGGTTCCTCTTTCCCATTAGTTTCTTTATCAGGCGGAGAACTATTTTCAGCAAGGTTGCTTTTGAAAAACTTTCCTCTGTGACGGATCTCAGTGCATGGGGAGGGGGGGACTTTTGCAGCCATAGTAATAACTCAAGGTGGATTGTGACACTATGAAGATAGAAACTGCAGATAATCCTTAGAGTTAGAGTTGTAAGGAAGAGCTTTAAAGCAGTGAGGTGTGGAAGGAATTCACCCATTTCTGCTGCATGAGCAACTGCTGTTTGATAAGTTAGGTGTGAATAAAAGCATGTAAATCATGGGGAAAGGCAAGGCCTTTTATTAAAGTTGGAGTTGAGATAACTGTTAAATAGTTGCAAATAACAATAAGTGGAATAAAAAGAGATTCCAAGCTGGTGTGACTTATGAGGTATATTAACAGGGGGGTCCAAGAACACCTGTGGGGTGGGAGTCACATTGTCTCCCTCTTTGTCCTTCCCACCAGCCCTGGCTTCCCCCCCTCATTTCCAGCTCCAATGTCAACTCTGGCTCCCATTCCCACCACCATCATCACTAGTCTCTCCTTCCCCCCTCCACCACTTTTTTGTGTGCCATTTTGGGTAACAACAGCTAACCAAAGCAGTACTCAGTCTGACAAGATTCACAGGGTTTGCAGAACCCAGCATGATAGTTGTGGCTTGCTATATTTCCTATCCACATGGTCCTTTACTATTAGCTGTAGTGACTAGATAAGCATATACTTCTAAGCTGTTGTGCTCAGACATCAGATGAAACTGAGTGGGAGAGGGCACTGCTGAGGGTGAAACCAGACTGTGAGCAAAGTTGGATATCTGATTGAGCCCTTAGCCAGAAACAGACCAGTGCTTCTTAAAGTGGGTCCAAAGACTCCTGATTTAGAGACTCTGATTCAGAGAGAGGGGCGGGGTATAAATTTACATTCTTCTTCGGCAGTTGGGTGGAAGGCAAGATATTAATTAATTAACTAATTAATTGACAGTCTGCCTTTCTTGATGAGACTTAAGGCAGATTACAAAATGTTAAACAATGCAATAAAGAAGAACTATATACAATGAAAGCAAACACTCCATTAATATAAATAATAGAGCAGCAGAACTGTTTAAAACATTTCAAAAGAATGAAAAACTTCAGCCTCTTCCCTGTATAAAAATGCTTTCTGGAAAAATTCCATTTCGTACATTCTGTGGAATGATAAAAATGTGGGAGCCTGCCTGATGTTGTTGAGCATGTTATGTCATGAGATGGGAGCCGCAAGACAGGATGCTTGTATACAGGCTGGGGTGTTTGTGTGTCTTAGTGATTCTGGGGCCCTAGGAAAAGATCCAGAAAAAAGCCTCACCAGCCCTACCACCATCATCCTTCAAGTCAGCTTCTCAGGGCATATCTGTGTGCTGCCTCCTCCAACTGGTGGCCATTGGGGCAGGTGCACACAGTAGCTGGCAAGTTGGCTGCTGAAGGGGCATACATGCACTGGCACAGCTGAGCCAGCTGCCAAAGTACCAGGGGGATAGGCATCTATGGCAGTTGTGAGCCGGTACTGATAGTTGATAGCAGCATGGGATAGGTAGCGAGGAAATAATCTCTTGCCTTTAAGGTGATACCCAAGGGGATTGGATAAATATATGAAGCAGAGGCCCATTAGTGGCTATTAGCCACAACATCTAGCTAGAACACATGGGGCAATGATACTCTGTATTATTGGTGCTTGAAGGACCACAGTGGGAGGGCTTCTGGAGTTCTGGCACTACTGCTGAACCTCCTAAATACTTTGGTGATTTCTAGGGAATGATGACTTGATTTGGGCCACTATGTGACACAGAGTGTTGGACTGGGTGGGCATTATGGGAGTAGACAGTGTCAGTGGTCAGAAATGCCAAGAGAACCCTAGGTCTTACAAGAGAATGGAGGTAACCATGGGGCATGCTCAGCTTGCCATGTGTTCTTTCCAAATATATGTCATAAGGTATGTCTAAGTATGCCTTTTCCAGACATAGTGATATTTCTTTGCCTAGTGATAGATAATAGTTTAAGTTGTACATTAGTTTATAAGTTAATATTCATTTATGTTAACAAAAACTTCAGCTTTTCATTAACATGTAAAATTGGGGTTTTTCAAATGGAAATGAACATCAATCAACTTGAGGGCCCACAAAATTTTCAAATTAAAATGGGGGTCTTTGAGGTTTACAATGGAATCCTGAATTGCACCCTTCTAATTCCATTAAAGTAATTCTGCTTCACATGGCACAGTTAATTGTGGGAGCTCAAGTTATAGACCAAAATGAAAGCCAAGAGGAGACTCCATAAGAAGTGGTTTTCTGAGCAATTTTTTGCTCTTTCAATTCAACTACTGAGTAAAGGAGTGCCAAGAGTGTAAGTTGGGATATCCTACTTAATGTACAAAATTAACCCTGCTAGAATTACATTGGAGCTCTTGTGCAGCTGGATTAATCTTGTGATGGTTCCTGGAAAGGAGTAGATCAGTTTAAAGGGACACCAGAACACAGTCACATCATATTGGATAGAAATGAAATCACTGGCAATGCCAAAAAAAGGCCTAATATATTGATGGCCATCTGTTATAGTCTGTCTGAAATGGTTTGCATCATTCCCTAGAAATCCCCAAAGTATCAAGCAGATATTATTTGCTCAGCAGTATCAGCCATCTTATGCATAAAGATACTGGATGAATCAGACAAACTTCTTGATGCTAAAAACAAATGAACAGGAGCATGAGGGTGTGACAGATTGCATTAGGAAAGCTGGCTATTAAAATACTGCTTGTCTCAGAGAATCAGGGAGTTCAAGAGTTAATCTTCCCTCGAGTGGAGAGCTAATGTGCTTGGTTGTTCTACGGAGTCTCTGATTGGCTAGCATCAGCTGCTAGAGAAATAGACAGCTGTTCTGGAGGGGAAGGGGCCTTTTGCGTTTGGTCTTTCATTTGTATTAAAGAGCTGATTTCTGAGGGAGCTGATATTTGGAGACAGTGTTTTCTGATGGGATAGTCAGAAATGTACTTCTGAAGAGAAAAGAAGTGAGTCTCCTTTGTCTTTACTATATTTTACCTATTCTGAGGGAGAATTCAGTTTACCAGTCAAGAAAACTACAAAACTGCTTCATTAGGACAATATTACTGGAAATAGATTTGTCAGGAGTTGACTGGGTGGATAGGTAGAAACTCCCAATCAAGCCAAATAGGAAGGGTTAGAATAGTTCCTGCCAGTGAACAGGGGTTGCTCTGAGGAGAACCTAGACCTGGAGTAGATAAAAATTAAGCTTTGGACAGCCTCAGGAGTTACTAGGAAACTGTAATATCTGAAGGGAGAAATCAGATTTTTGAGGGAGAAATCTAGAAACAATAAGCAAATTCCTACTCCTTGCGATCCCATGGACAAAGTCACGCCAGGCCCTCCTGTCTTCCACCATCCTCCAAAGTCTGCTCAAATTCGTGTTTGTTACATCAGTAACACTGTCCAGCCATCTCATCTTTTGCCGTCCCCTTCTTCATTTGCCTTCTGTCTTTCCCAGCATCAGGATCTTCTCCAGGGAGTGCTGCCTTCTCATTTGGTGGCCAAAGTATTTGAGCTTCAGCTCAGCATCTGACCTTCCAGTGAACAGTCTGGGTTGATTTCCCTTAGGACTGACTGATTTGATCTTCTTGCAGTCCAAAGGACTCTCAAGAGTCTTCTCCAGCACCATATCTCAAAAGCATCTATTCTTCTGCGCTCAGCCTTCCTTATGGTCCAGCTCTCACAGCCATACATTACTACTGGGAATACCATTGCTTTTACCATAAGGACTTTTGTTGGCAGGATAATGTCCCTACTTTTTATTATACTGCCCAGGTTTGCAATAGATGTCCTCCCAAGGAGCAAACGTCTTTTAATTTCATGGCTACAGATCACCATCTGCAGTGATCTTGGATCCCAGAAATGTGAGGTTTGTCACTACTTCCATGTCTTTGCCTTCTATTTGCCAAGGTGTGATGGGACCAGATGCCATGATCTTAGTTTTTTTGATGTTGAGTTTCAAGCCTACTTTTGTGCTCTCCTCTTTCACCCTCAACAAGAGGTTCTTTAGGTTCTCCTCACTTTCTGCCATTAGAGTAGTGTCATCTGCATATCTGAGGTTGTTGATGTTTTTCCTGGCAATATTAATTCCAGCTTGTGCTTCATCCAGGCCAGCATTCCGCATGATGTACTCTGCATATAAATTAAATAACCAGGGTGACAATATACATCCTTGTCGAACTCCTTTTCCTATTCTAAACCAATCAGTTGTTCCATATCCCGTTCTGACAGTTGCTTCTTGACCCTTATACAGGTTTCTCAGGAGACATGTGAGGTGGTCTGTACTCCCATCTCTTTAAGGACTTGCCACAGTTCGTTGTGATCCACACAATCAAAGGCTTTAGCATAGTCAATGAAGCAGAAATAGACGTTTTTCTGATTCTCCCGTGCTTTCTCCATAATGCATCAAATGTTGGCAATTTGATCTCTAGTTCCTCTACCTCTCCGAAACTCAGCTTGAACTTCTGGTAGTTCCCGATCTACATACTGCTGAAGCCTAGCTTGTAGGATCTTTAACATCACCTTGCTGGCATGTGAAATGAGTGCAACAGTGCAATACTTTGAACATTCCTTCTTTGGGATTGGAATTACCCTTCTTTGGGATTGGAATATAAACTGATCTTTTCCAATCCCGTGACCACTGTTGCGTTTTCCAAATTTGTTGACATCTTTTAGGACTTTGAATAGCTCAACTGGGATACCATCATCTCCGCTCGCTTTGTTGTTAGTAATCCTTTCTAAAGCCCATTTGACTTCACACTCCAGATGTCTGGCTCAAGGTCATTGATTTCATTGTCATGGTTGTCCAGGACATTGAGATCTTCTTGTATAATTCTTCTGTGTATTCTTGTTACCTCTTCCTGATCTCTTCTGCTTCTGTTAGGTCCCTACCATTTTTGTCCTTTATCATGTCCATCTTTGCATGAAACGTTCCCTTGATTTCTCCAATTTTCTTGAAGAGATCTTTTGTCCTTCCCGTTCTATTATTTTTCTCTATTGCTTTGCATTGTTTTTTCAGGAAGGCCTCCTTATCTCTCCTTGCTGTTCTCTGGAAATCTGCATTCAGTTGGGTGAATCTTTCCTTTTCACCTTTGCCTTTTGCTTTCCTTCTTTCCTCAGCTATTTGTAAAACCTCATCAGACAGCCACTTTGCTTTCTTGCATTTCTTTTTCTTTGGGATGGTGCTAATTGCTGCCTTCTGTACAATGTCACAAACCTCGGTCCATAGTTCTTCAGGCACTCTGTCTATCAACTCTAGTTCCTTAAACCTATTCTTCACCTCCACTGTATATTCATAAGGGATGTGATCAAAGTCAAGCCTGAATGGCCTAATGGCTTCCCCAGTTTTCTTCACTTTAAACCTGAATGATCTGAGCCACTGTCAGGTCCAGGTCTTGTTTTTGCTGACTGTAAGGAGCTTCTCTATCTTTGACTGCAGAGTATATAATCAATCTGATTTCTGTGTTGCCCATCAGGTGATGTCCACGTGTAGAGTCGCCTTTTAGGTTGTTGGAAGAGGGTGTTTGCAATGACCAGCTTGTTCTCTTGACAAAACTCTATTAGCCTTTGCCCAGCTTCATTTTGTTCTCCAAGGCCAAACTTGTCAGTTGTTCCAGTCACCTTTTGACTTCCTACTTTGGCATTCCAGTCCCCTATGATGAGGACATCTATTTTTGGTGTTAATTCTAGAAGGTATTGTAGATCTTCATAGAACCGGTCCACTTCAGCCTCTTCTGCATCAGTGGTTGGGGCATAGACTTGGATTACTGTGATACTGAATGATTTGCCTTGGAAATGGACCAAGATCATTCTGTCATTTTTGAGATTGTATCCCATTACTACCTTCCTCACTCTCTTGTTAACTATAAAGGTCGCACCATTTCTTCTACAGGACTTGGCCATAATATGGCAAGTCTACATTGGAAGAGCTGTTTTCCCTTCTTCTACAAGCATGTTTAAGACATGCAGAATAAAACAACATATATACATACATACACACACACCCTGCCTGTTAATAAAATCTTTATTCTGTTTTTGAAAGTTAAACTGCCTCAAGTGCCATTTTCATTAAGTTTTTACATATTATATTAGATAAGACAGCTCCTGTATGTTCCCTCAAGCTCCTGTACTGAAACTCTAAAGCAATATCTAAACAGAAGTGTGGGCCAGTTTACATTTATTTCAGTAAAGAAGATATACATGTTACTGTAGGGCAACTCAGTCACTGAGGGGAACTGAAGTTGTGGTGGGAAAAATTTGCCTGAGAGTTGGGAAAATACATGGGTCCATCATTTGTTGTTGTTCAGTCACACTGTCGAGTCTGACTCTTTGCAACCCCATGGACCAAGTCACATCAGGCCCTCCTGTCTTCCACCATCCTCCGAAGTCTGCTCAAATTCATTTTAGTTACATAAGTAATGCTTTCCAGCCATCTCATCTTTTGCTGTTCCCTTCTTCTTTTGTCTTCTGTCTTTCCTAGCATCAGGGTCTTCTCATAGAGAGCAACACTACAACAAGTACAGATATAAGAGTATGGTTTAAGAACATAATAGAAACCATGTTGGATCAGGCCAGTGGCTCATCCACAGTATGCCACACAGTGGCAAAAAAACCCTGGTGCCATCAGGAGGGCCATCAATTGGGCCAGGACACTAGAAACCCTCCCACTGTTGCCCCTCCCAAGCACCCAGAACACAGAGCATCACTGCCGCAGACAGAGAGTTCCAACAATACACTGTGACTAATAGCCACTGATGGACCTCTGCTCCTTATGTTTATCCAATTCCCTCTTGAAGCTTGCTATGCTTGTAGCCGCCACCACCTCCTGTGGCAGTGAATTCCATGTGTTAATCACCCTTTGAGTGAAGAAGTACTTCTTTTTATCCATTCTAATTCGACTGCTCATTAATTTCATTGAGTGCCCATGAGTTCTTGTGTTCATTTATTTCACATTCTAAATGAATGTTTCATTTATTTCACATCCTAGATGAATGATCCCCAGTGTGAAACATACAAATGCCCACTTATTTTACTGGCATCCACTTTCTTCTTCCTCAATGCAAAGAGACCCATGAATCTGCCTTATATTGAATTTGATCCTTGATTCATTGAGGTAGGTGTTGTCTGCTCAGACTGGCAGCAGCTCTCTAGTGCAGGGGTGTTGAACTCATTTGTTATGAGGGCCGGATCTGACATAAATGAGACCTTGCTGGGCCGGGTCATGTCTGGTTGGGCAGAGCCATGTTGGACCAAGCCATGTGTGTACCTATTTAAGATTAGGTAGCAGAGATATACAACACACACACACACATATTTTTTTAAAAAATAAAACATGCTTAAAACGTTAGCACTCATTGGTCTTAAAGATGCTTTTTTTGTATTTCTCGCATGGGATCCAGGGAACTGAGAAAGGAAGCTCTGGCTCAACCAATAGAAGGAAGAGAGGCTTGGCTCAGTAGCTCTGCTGTGATTGAGAGAGCCTGGCAAAGCAAGCTCTCCCCCCCCCCCCGTTTTCCCAAGGGATGAGCCTCAGCCAATGGAGAAAACAGAGGTTTTGCTCTGTAGCTCCTGTGCAATTGTTATACAGAAGCAAACAAGAGAAAGGGAGAAGGAAGCAGATAACAGCCAGTCACTTGGGGGTCTGTTAGCAGCCCTCCAGGGGTCTGATTCGGCCCCTGAACTGCATGTTTGACACCCCTGCTCTAGTGTCTCAAGCAGTGTTTTTTCTCATCATCTACTGCCCATTCCTTTTAACTGGAAGTGCTGGGTATTGAACCTATGACCTCCTGCATACCAAGCAGATGCTCAACCAATGAGCCACAACCCCTTAGCTTTCTGCCTCATTAGAACAGAAGGTGCTTCAGAAGAACCCAGGAGATATCACCTTTATGTTTGCAAGGAGCACCCATTCTAAACTAGTTGCTCTCTCATAGGAGGAGGCATGGTAAGAAATGTCCCACCAATTTATAATAGTCCCTTCAGAAGCCATTTTGTGATTGTCCCTGCTTTCCATGGCATCCATTTTGTGGTGGTGCCCATTATCCTGTCTCAGAATTACCAACAGTGGCCAAAGCCTCTACAGGTTGAGGATCCTCTAAAGTAGATTATGGAGAAAATTGAAAGCATCCTTAGCTGAAAATAAGTTTCAGTGAAACTACTGGACCATACTTGTCAGTAAACATGGTAAGAATCAGGTTCAAAAGCTCCTTTAAAAACCCACATTGTTTCCTTAAAAAAAAAAAAAGTTAGGAATACAGAAGGATTTTGTCAAATTGTGAATGAACTACTGCAGCCTGAAATCTATTTTACTCATGTGTAAGTAGAGGATAAAGAAAAAGTTAGGTGTTAATGTGAGAACATATATAACTGTTAGCTTTTTTTTTGCCATAGAAACTCCACCCTAGAATTTTTGGCAACATTAGTGACAACCCATGGAAAGGTCAGTACATGCAAACAGTCACAAAATGGGTGGGCCCTTCACAGCTGCATATCAGAAGCAGAACTGATTGAAACTGACAGGTTCTGAAGCACTGAAAGTGCTTTCACCCACCTGCAGCCTTCGTAACGGAGCAGGATACAATCCTCCAGGATACAACAACCTCTCTTGTATAGGCTCACCTAAGTATTTCTGCTGAGTACTATTAGGATGATCAGATACAAAAGACAACAGGTTGTGGTAAAGAAGAGGTTTCTCCTGCACAACAGTTGTAGCTTTTCTAATCACCAGATAAGTCATATCTGCCCAAATTCCCTCTTCTAAACTGGAGGCCATCAAGGGTGGCTAAGCTGCAACCTACTAATGTTTAATAATACTGATGAAGCAGGACACAAAACAGCAGAGACTTCTGTAGCCAGGTCTTTCTATCTGCCTTCCCACTCAGCTTGCTATGAAGTACATCTAGGCTCCAAATTCCTATTGGCTACGGCAGAAGGTGAAAGGTATGAAGAAGCAATGTGTAGAAGACACTACAGTAAATTTGTTATTGGCTTTTTTCAGTGATCCCCAAAGGAGAGCCTCCTTCCACACCATGCATTAAGGTGATTTGGAGTGGCCATCTGGTTACCAGAGCCAGGGGATTATCTGCTGTTGTGCCTTGGCAAGGGGTTCGCATGGAACACACATTTATCTGGAATGTTGATTGTAGTAGTGGAAGAAGAGTTGGTTTTATATCTGGCACTTCACTACCTGAAGGAGCATTGGAGCAACTTACAATCACCTTCCTTTGCTCTTCCCACAACAGACACCCTGTGAGGTAGGTGGGGCTAAGGGAGTTCTGAGAGAACTGTGACTGACCCAAGATCACCTGGAAAGCTTCATATAGAGGAGTAGGGTATCAAACCCGCTTCTCCAGATTAGAGTCCACTGTTCATAACCACTAACACCACAGAGACTTTTCTTTTTCAGGATTGTTTTTATTGGTTAAACTAGCACCAGTGAAGATTTTCCTAAATTTGCTTTTCTCTTTTCTGTCTAAATGGCTTTGGGGTTTATTTTAAATCTTCTTATTTTGTTTTGACTACATTTGCTTTTATCTCTAAGCAGCTTTGGAAGTCCCCTTTTTTGTGGTTGAAAAGAAAGATAGAAGGGCGTATAATGAACAATAAGTTTTTAAAAAACTTGTGTCCCACCCTTCTATTCCTCCCAGGGAGACGTACAAAGATGGGATTATCTTATTTTTCCTCACAACAACACTGTGAGGTAGGTAAGACAGTGAAAGAGTAACTAAAAGGCACCCAGTGAGCTTCATGACCTGCAGGGGTTTCTAGATCCCACAAAGTATGAATCTCCAGGTTGCAATTTTGCAATTCTGCTTTGTATCCAGTCCTCCTAACAGCCATTGCATGGGGCATGTCAGTTTCTGACTCTCCATGATTTACTCAACACTGGGAAGTCAATGGGTCACTTGACCTGCCCTGTCACCATAATCATGACTCTTGGTTACAGCTATCAGAGATGGTGCTGTTTGAGTTGAGAAAAGAACACAGCTTTGCTTTAATGACTCACATGGAGTTCTGTACTCAGCAAGGCATCCTGTATTGTTCCATGAGCAATTGTTTCCATGGTGAAGTGTGTTATTTTGGGGAGAGTAATATTCGTGTGGCGAAACCGGAAGCCCTGACTAAGCTGCCATCAAAGTTAATGAAAATGTTACTTAAGTCAGAGCTGTAGGGGACATGAGTATACTTAGCTGGGATGTATATCTACATATATATCTATTATGAGTTATTACTTCTCTCTTACAGGTGAGGGGATGTGTGGGAATAGTCTATATAGAAATAATCATGCCCGTTTGTTTATTACTACTACTTAGCATTGATAAACATGCTCAGCTACATTAAGTTAGTAATCAGTACAAAAGCCTAGCAATAACTGGATCAGACCAATGGTCTGTCTGGTCCAGCATCCTCTTTCCTCAAGCACTTGACCAAATGATGCCTCTGTAAAGCCTGCAAGCAGAACACAACGGAGGTTCCATACAGTTTGCCCCAAATCCTCAAACTGCTTCCCCACCAGAATCACTGGACAATCTGTTCATAGGCTTTTAGAACCACAGCATGTTGGGCAAAGGAGTCCCACAGTTTCCTCCCATTCTGCAACTATGTGGGTATGTGTATGAGCTGACCATCCCAATAATGCCAGTGTATCTGCTATAATGATTACCCATTAACAAAAGACTAAGGCACACCAAAGCCAAGTGAGAGCTTGGATTAATGTGGCAGTCTGGCTCATAATGTCATGTTTAAACTCATTCCCCATGCCCCATTGTCTTTCTCAAATTCTTGCAACCATGGTAGGTCCCATAAACCAGCAAGTGTTTCCTCTGTTAATTTATTGAGTTATTAATAAAGTATGTTTCTTGTAGATAATCACATTATATTTTGACTTCTCATACTCAGCAATTCTCTCCCCTTTGGAATCTCAAATGGAGGTCACACAAGTTCAGACTTTCACACTTTTAGTACAATCCTAAGCAGAACTGCATCTTTTTAAAGGCCATGATAGTCAGTGGGTTTAGAAGGGTATAATTCTGTTTAGGATTGCATTAATAGTGTAACGGTATTAAAGCTATGGATGCTGAGTGTAGACAAATAGCACAGCCGTGTGAATGAATGGCAGCATTTATATTAACTTTCAGTACATCCTCTCAAGTAAAAAGTTCCTGCCAACTTGCTAATAGAACTTCTCATGGTATATTAATCTCTGACAAAAAGCAAGCAATTAACTATGATGTAATTGTCGTTTACATTCAGGAGAAAGCTTACATTCTGAATAAAACTTTGTTGGTTTTAAAAGTGCCACTGGACTCCAACTTTGTTCTATTGCTTCAGACCAACACAGCTGCCCACCTGGATCTATCCATGTGGTCTATATCCGCTGAAAATCAGAACTCTTTAGCAGTTTTACATGAAATGGGTGAGAAACTAGGATGACTCTTAATTACTTTTGTAGAACCAGGTTACATCAGTGGCTGGTCATGTTTAAAAATAAATGCTTGGAATCTCACCAGCTTGAGGGATGGCTCTCACAGCTTATTACAGATACATTCTCCATCCAAGGGTACATGTAAATTATCACTTTAATAAAATGTGGTCTTGACTGGGGACCAGGACTGTTTATACTAAACTGATTTTGGACTACAACCATCTGTCACTTGCAACAGAATAAGTTTATCAAAGCAAATGAGAGGTACTTCCAAGCAAAGATACATGGGATCAAGCTCCAAGTCTTATTTCTGTGAAATGCAAATTTAGTTCATAACCTTACAAAACTGGAACCCTTCACATTGAGGTGGCAGTAGTAGCTGAGGTATAACGAGGACTGGGAAGCCCCTGTTTTGAATCCTCGCTTCACCATGAAGCTTGCTCTGGCCCAGCTGCAATTTCAGCCTAACTCACCTCAAAGGGTTGTTGTGACTATAAAACAGAGGTGATGAGAAGCGTGTATGCTACTCTGAAATCTTTGGAGGAAGGATAAATAATTTAGTAGGCAGGATGAGAAATAAATCTGCAGACATTTTGTAGGGAAAGAGCAGCAGAAGCATCTCAAGATAGGGCACCCCTGTATTAGCAGCATGCCCATGTCTGGTATCATGAGACTCTCTACCCTTAGATGTTGCATATTTCTAGCAACTCTGGTATTCTTATGACAATTCCATTGTGAAGGAAGAGCAGCATTATCATGGGAATTACTGCCTGTTCTGTAGAAACTGCATTTTGTCTATATTTTTGCTGTTTTATATCTTGTATGTGCACAGAACTCCTGCAAAGTGAATTTGTTCCTAGTTGCACCCCCAACAATAATTTCTTGAACAGCCCCATACCAAAGTAGTCATTTTCTTAGGAACTACTCAAGTTCACAATATGTAAACTTAGGATTTTATTTTATTAAAAAATACACCCACATCACAAAACCTTTCATTCAAAAGTGTGGTTAAAGTGACTGCATCAGAGCAAGTGGAAAGAGCTGCTGCTGGTTCCCAGAACACTGGTCTTTCAAACAGCTTGCCAGAATAATTTTGTAGCACACTACCACAGAAAAAATGGGGTGAGTATTAGCAAGAAAAACACCCTGAAGAACATGTGAAAATGGAATTTTGGAATAGAACTGAGAGAAGACAGTTGTTAATTATTAACCTTGACATTAGCTTTTAGCAGCTTCATTTCCCTTCCCCTACCCCCACCCATGTTTCTTCTTTTAGAGAGCACTGCTTCAATGTTCTCTATATGTCTCAGGAAAGCAGGATAGAATTTTGCTCAGTAGACAGTTTTAGTAGGAATTCCATAGTGCGGCAAACTTGGTATATACAACAAGGCCTCCAGAGAGCACAAGAAAGATGTTTTCAAGTTACAAGAGCACAAAGTAATTGCTTCTACTTTGTTCAATGATCTGTTCTCTTTTCTTTTACAAAGCTGTATCCTATCATGCAATTTTTTTCAGTATTTGCATGTGTGGGTCTATCCATTATAGCAATCATTACATATCAATTATTTCATCTTTTTGCTCCTCTTCACTAAGTCAGGAAATAATTCAGAAGAATCCTGAGGCACCACTTTTGCATCTGCAAAGAGCAACCATTTAGAAACAGCTGCCTCTATTGTACGAAAATGGTTGGCTTGCAACCTCCCATCAGTGGCCTCAGGATGCCATGGCAGTCATTTTGTAACTGACCACTCCTTCCCATGGCAGCCATTTTGTGGTCACTCCCTCTTCTCATTCTTAAAATCCCACAGGCTTAACAAGATTGGGGCCCCCTGCTTTAGAAGATGATTCAAACTTTGTGTCTGCAGCTTCCCTAAATTGTGAGGAGGGGAAAATCTCTCCTTTCTCATCAACTGGGCACAGCCTATTGCAGGAATTGTGAAAGGAGGCAACATACATTTTGTCTCAGCACAACTATAGGTCTGCTCCTGGAATGAAGTAAAATTTTATTTGGATCAGAATAACCAGTGACAGTTCAAAGAGGTCCATGCATTGTCTGGAGGAAATTGATCATGGCCAACATCCCTCATCACTACTTGTTTTCATATTTAATACAAAGTCCAGGACAGAATAATGCAGAGGCTATTTTACATACTTCCTAGGATCAGTCAACATATACTTTGAAAACAAGAATGTCAGCATTCCCCTTGAAAGGAATAACTATGACATATAAAGATCAGGATGAGAAAGGCCAACAAACAGCTGACTCTTTCCCTAGCAACTATCTTTACTCCTTTTAATAATGCATTTACTGTGCTTCATGGCTTTAGAGGTTAAACTTGCATTAAAGTTTGCTTATATAATTGATGACTCATGCTAGTGATATGGTACTTAATTTGTAAAACATCCAGTTGTGTGTCAAAAGCTTGGCTGACAGCTACATGTCAACCTGGAAGACTTTCTTCTAATCCAATTGTAGGAACTTTTATCCTGTCATTAGAAGAGACTAGTTCCTACTCTGGTTTTTCCACCCTAAGTAATAATAATAATAATAATAATAATAATAATAATAATAATAATAATAATAATAATAATAATAATAATAAATAATAATAATAATAATAACTTTATTTTTATATCTCGCCCTCCCCCGCCGAAGCGGGCTCAGGGCGGCTAGAATCTCTCTACCTAACTGCCACCTCCTCCTTTGCATTGATTCTGACTGGGGAAGGCAATGGCAAACCACCCCGTAAAAAGCCTGCCGTGAAAATGTTGTGGGAGCAACATCACCCAAGGGTCAAAAATGACTGGTGCTTGCACAGGGACCTTTCCTTTCCACTGGCCTTGATTCCTCACTCCTGCACATGCAGCAAGGTCAGTCACAGTTCTCTCAGAGCTGTTCTTTCAAAAGCAGTTCTTGAAAGAGTTCTCTCAGTCCCACCTACCTCATAGAGTGTTTATTGTGGGGAGAGGAAGGGAAGAAGATTGTAAGCCACTCTGAGTGAAGGGCGGGGTATAAATCCTCCTCTTCCTTCTTCCTAAGCAAGTTGAACAGAGGAACCTGGCTTCAAATCCCCCCCTCCACCATGAGCCTAATGTCCCTCATAGGGCTGTTGTGAAGATGAAATGGAGGAAAGGAGAACATACACACACATTCATTTCAAAAAGTGAGCAAAAGGGGTACTTGTTCTGTATGTGCCAATTCTGCCCTGCAAACCATGCCCCCTGAACGTATTTATTCCTATTTGGTGTACTTCCATTCTTGAAAACTGGCTGGGAAAAAACCCCCAAAACAATTAAAGAATGTCTTGGGGGGTGGAGAGTATTTGCAGAGAAAATTAGTAGGGAGGGAACAACTAAGCACTGTTTCCTGTCTTCCAGTTCTCCCTTTCATTGTCCCTTCTTCCTCCACCTTTGCAGCACAAGGCAAATGCTGGGTGTGGGAGCTGGCCTCGTTCCACCAGTGGTGTTATGTACCAGTCTGAGAGACGCGAGTCGGGCAACATAGTTTATTGCATGGTACAAACACGAGGTAAGAGGGAGAACACGCGGGCCGGGTCCCGCATATATACAGCTCCGGAACTATTCACCCTGCTGGCCAGTCCAATGCTGGCCAGCCGTATTTCCCGCCACTCACTGTGATTGGCGGATGACCAGCGCTCTTCGCGGAGGCATCTGGTTGTCACCTATGCCTCCGCGGCTTTAGCGGACTAACGCTTTATCGATGGTACGTTATAACGAAATGGTCGCGCTGTCTTGAATGATGGCGTTCTACGAACGCCATACACTACACTCCTCCCCCCTTAGTTAGTAACATAGTCCTGGAGGTAGGCGGGAGGCCGGCGCTCTCGAGTCGAACGTCGGGGGGTGGCCTGCGGAGTCGTGGTGGCTTCGGGCCCCGGCGTCTCCTCGGGAGCCTGAGCATCCGAGGGTTGCTGGCCGAGTTCGGGGGCTTGGTTTGGCCCTGCGGGAGGGGGCAGCGTCATGGATGGCGGCAGGGTTGCGGTAGGTTCCTCGGGTTGGGCTACCCCCCTTGCTTCTGTGGGTGCTTCGGGTAGGGTCCTGCGGCGCATCTGGTCGATGTGCTGGCGTAGGATCTGGCCCCCCTCAGTGGATACTTCATAGTGACGGGAGCCCACGACCCGTAGCACCCGCCCAGCCACCCACTCGGGTCCCGAGGCGTAGTTGCGGGCGAACACTGGATCCCCGGCAAAGAACCCCCTGGCTGCCTCGCGGACCTCTGGGGACCCTCGTGTGTCAGAGGCTCGGTCGGGGTGTAGTCTGTCTAGCCTTGTGGTGAGCTTGCGCCCCATGAGGAGCTCTGCTGGACTGATCCCTGTGACAGGGTTTGGGATGACCCTGTTGTCGAATAGGAATGCGGCCAGCCTGTGATCCCAGTCGCCCTGCACGATCCTGCCCAGGGCCTCTTTGGTGGTGCGGACCATCCGCTCGGCTTGGCCGTTGGTGGCGGGGTGAAAGGGGGGCCGACCTGATGTGCCTTATGAGGTACCTCTGTAGGAAGGCCTGGAACTCTCCCGAGGTGAAGGCGGCCCCGTTGTCCGAGACCAGGGTGTCTGGGATGCTGTGGGTGCACAGGACCCGGCGCAGGGCTCGGATGGCGGCTGCTGAGGAGGTGGATGCTACAGGGAGGACCTCTAACCATTTTGTGTAGGCGTCCACGATTATAAGGAATATCTGCCCCTGGAACGGCCCCGCAAAGTCTATGTGGAGCCTGGACCAGGGTTTCCTTGTGGTTTCCCACCTTGTGGCCGGGGCGCTGGGTGGGTCCGGCCGCGATTCCTGGCACGCACTGCATCTCCGGACCCAGTCCTCTATTTCTCCGTCCATCCCCGGCCACCACACATAGCTCCTGGCTAGGGCCTTCATCCTCACAATGCCCGGGTGCGTTTCATGTAGTGATGCAAGGACCCTTTTCTGAAGGGGAGGGGGAACCACCACCCGGCTCCCCCATAGCAGGCACCCCTTGTGGGCCGCGAGTTCCTCCCGCCTCATTTTGTATGGTTTGAACTCTCCCCCCAGGTCCCTCTCTGGCCACCCCCTCACCACCCAGTCGAGCACCCTCGCTAGGGTTTTGTCTTTCCCTGTGGCCTTTGCCACTTCGGCAGCGTGTATGGGCTGGTCAGGGAGTGCCTCTATGGACATCACCTGGTGGGCTGGTGCTGGGTCGGGCCCCGTGTCTGGCAGCGGTAAACGACTGAGTGCATCGGCGTGGCCCATCGCCTTGCCCGCCCTGTGTACCAGTGTGTAGGTGTATGAATTTAGGAATTGGTTCCATCTCAACACCCTCTGGGACAAGATTTGGGGGGTTTGACGGTCTGGGGCTAGCAGACCCAAGAGAGGCTTGTGGTCGGTCGCTATCGTGAACTTGCGACCGTACAAATAATCGTTAAATTTGTGAACCCCTGCTACGATCGCCAGGGCTTCCTTGTCTATTTGAGCGTAATTACGCTCCGCTGACGTTAAGGTGCGGGAATAGTAGGCGACCGGTACCTCCCGGCCGTCCGATAGTTGGTGCCCCAGAACAGCGCCCACCCCGTACGGCGATGCATCGCATGCCAGAATGACCGGAAGGCGCTCGTCGAAGTGGTGAAGCACCGCGTTAGAGACCAGGACGTCCTTCACTGCCTGGAACGCAGCGGCTTGCTTCTTCCCCCACACCCAAGGAGCTTTTTTGTCCAGTAACCGGTGCAGGGGTTCCGCGATGGCCGCTTTGTGGGGTATGAACGTGTGATAAAAGTTGAGCACCCCCAGGAAGCTCTGTAGCTCCGCTTTACACGTGGGGGCCGGGGCTTGTACGATGGCCCTGGTTTTCTCCTCGGTCGGGTGGATTCCCTCTGTGTCCACGGCGAATCCTAGGAACTCCACCCGCGGTACCCCCAGCAAACACTTCTCCCTCTTCACCTTAAGTCCAGCGGTTTGGAAACGACGGAGCACCTCCCTGAGACGGTTTCTGAACTCCTCAGGGTTCGGGGCGGCGATTAAAACGTCATCGAAAAAGGGCTGGACTCCTGGGATCCCTTTGAGGAGAGCGTCCATTATACTCTGGAAGATCCCCGGAGCTACGCTGACCCCAAACTGTAGCCGGTTCACCTTGAACGCCCCCCTATGGGTCACAATCGTCTGTGCCTCGGCCGTTTTGGTGTCCACCGGAAGCTGCTGGTAGGCTTGTGCCAAGTCCAGCTTCCCGAAAATTTTGGACCCCGCAAGGGCGGCCAGGACGTGGCTGACAACCGGCACTGGGTAGGGATTATCCTGGAGCGCCTTGTTGATTGTGCACTTGTAGTCGGCACAAATCCTCACGTCCCCATTCGGTTTGACCGGAGTCACTATGGGGGTTTCCCACATGGCGTAATCGACCGGCTCTAGGACCCCTTGTGCTACTAGGCGGTCCAGCTCAGCCTCGATTTTTGGTTTTAGGGCGAAGGGGACTCTCCTTGCCTTAAGCCGGGTTGGTCTGACCGTAGGGTCGAGCGGCAGGGAGATGGCCGGGCCCTTGTAGCTACCCAACGACCCGTCAAAAACCTCTGGGAATTCTCGGCACACCTCCCCGAACCCACCGGCTATGGCCGTTTGTGACACCTCAACTCTGATTCCTAAGGGGCCGAACCACGTGAGGCCCAACAAGGTCGCCAGTGGTCGCTTGACTACCAGGATATCTAGCGGGCCTCTGAAGGACCCTCGCTCCACGTGCACCCTCGCCCACCCCGCGATCTGGACCGGGTTTTTCTGAAAGTCCCGCAGTACAAAGTCGGCCGGCCGCAGCTGTCCTTTGTAGCCGGGGTGTAACTGCCTCAGGGTCTCCTCCGCAATTATGGAGATGGAGGAGCCCGAGTCCACCTCCATGAGGCAGGGGGCCCCCTCTATGCGGACCGACACCTTAATCTTGTTGGGGGTGGCCAGGGGCAGGTTCAGTACCTGTAGCGTGGTGGAGGCCGTGGAGTGGGACTCGGCGGCCTCGTGGTGCGTGGTTGGCCGCGGGCGGTGGGACTTGGCTCGGCAAGCCCGCGCTATGTGACCGGTCTTCCCGCAGCTCCTGCAGTCCCAGGTCCTGTACTTGCAGTCCCGCCGGTCGTGGGGGTCGCCGCAACTGGCGCAGTTCGCTCCTTCGTTGTTGCGTTGGTTCGATCTTTCGTTCGCCCGGGGCCGCTGTGGGGCTCGGGAGGCTGGTCTTGTAGAGTGGTGCAGCTGGAGCGCTTCTCCTTCGTCCTGGTGATGGGGGTCCAGCTCCTCGTGGTGGACGGCTTCCGACTTGGCCCTGGGGAACGTCCGGGAGGCGCGCTCGAAGGCCACGGCCTCGCTGAAGGCGCCCTGAAGCGTGAGCTCTTCCTTTGCGAAAAGCTTTTGCTGGAGCCTCTCGTCGCGGAGGCCCCAAGCGAACCGGTCGGCCAAGGTCTCTTCCAAATTCGGGAAGTTGCAGCTTCCGGCGATCTGGCGCAGGGCGGCCAGGTAGTCTGCAGTGGATTCTCCCTGGGCCTGGTCCCTCTTGTGGAAGAGGAACCGTCGGGCCACCCGCGACGGCTGCGGCAGGAAATGGCCCGTGAGGAGGCGGACGACCTCCGTGTACGTTTTCTCCGTGAGGCGGGCGGGCGCCGAGAGACCCTTTGCGATCTCGAAGGTGGCGGCCCCGCAGACGCTCAGGAGCACGTCCCGCTTCATGCCGTCCTTGGTTACTCGATTCGCCCTCAGGTAGCAATCGACCCTCTCCGAATAGGATTCCCATCCCTCGGGATTCGTGTGGTCGAAAGCTTCGATGTGACCGGTGTTCCCGCTGGGACTGGCCATGGCGGTGGTCGTTGCGAAGTAGCGATTCAGCGATGAAGCGACGGGACGACGGGTTGCCCGTGAGTCTCCTTCGTAGCCCTTGCCGAAGGGCTAAGATCCCATCCTCGTCGCCACTATTATGTACCAGTCTGAGAGACGCGAGTCGGGCAACATAGTTTATTGCATGGTACAAACACGAGGTAAGAGGGAGAACACGCGGGCCGGGTCCCGCATATATACAGCTCCGGAACTATTCACCCTGCTGGCCAGTCCAATGCTGGCCAGCCGTATTTCCCGCCACTCACTGTGATTGGCGGATGACCAGCGCTCTTCGCGGAGGCATCTGGTTGTCACCTATGCCTCCGCGGCTTTAGCGGACTAACGCTTTATCGATGGTACGTTATAACGAAATGGTCGCGCTGTCTTGAATGATGGCGTTCTACGAACGCCATACACTACAAGTGGTTGGTGAGATACTTTCATTTCTCATCTCTTCTGTTAGCCCTGGAGCCCCTCTTCAACTGATATGGACTATAATTCTCTGGCCCCTATGCCAGACTCACTGTGGACATTCAGTCTAATTGGATGATAACTCTTTGGCTCTATGTCAGCCTCACTATGGACATTTAGTTTCTATGAACTGTACAGCAGTGCTTCCAGCTAGGCCTCAGCAAGCTTCCTGCCTGTGCCTGTTATTGTATGGACTGCCTATGTCTGCCACTCTTAGAGGACTCCAGACTGCTTCACAGACAAGCTGCTCAGCCCTGCAGAACAGCAACTGCATCTCTGTCACTGAGAAGACAACACCAGAAGCAGCCCTGAGATGTCCACAAAAGACAACACTCTCTCCTGCAAACTGCCATGCAGAGGAGGTTTCTGCACCACATACCTACATTCCAGAGTCCAGCCAACACTTTGGAAATGCAGATGTAGAGGCAAACAGTCAACAATAAGCTGCTGCAACATCTCACTATACAAAAGAATCTTTCTGTTGTCCTTGAAGAAAAGCTTCTTACACAATACAGCATCATGTCTGTCAAAAGCCACATCCTGCCACATGTCCCCTTTTCTATTGTTTCTTCCAAGGTGTTACAATGGGGAAAGATTTGGTTCTAAATTGACCACTCCAGTTCCTTTGTTTAGAATGTGGTTTTCACTCAGCAAACCATAATCGCTCATCAAATTCTTTTGTCCTCTCTCCTGGTAGCCATCTCCAGGTTGGTGTTACCTATCACATGACCCTGCCTCAGGATATGAATTGGCTATAAGAAGACCAGATTTTTGGCCAGCCAGATGTTTCTCTGATGGTACTCCCATCTTGCTGTCGGAGCCACCCCAGATTCCTGATTGTTATTGGGCTCATTATTGTGAGTGATGCTGGTCATCTTTTGCTTCCCCATCCCTTCCCATCTTTGTTGGAAGATCATACTTTTTTGTTGGAAGATCATACTTTTTCCGTCAAGAGGTAATGTATAACCCTGTTTGTCTTCCCTAACATGTCCCTATCCATTTTCTTGCCTATATTCCTAGATATGTGTGATTGTTGATAGTTGTGTTTCTTGTGTGATTGAACAATTTTTCTAATAAAAACCTATTTTTAGTATACTTTAGTATACTTTTCTTATTTTGAGGTATCAGCTCACAGAAGAGCTCAATGTGCATCCATGCCCTCAAAAGTGTTAGAAGGGAAATATAGAAAAGTTCCATATGAAGATCGACGCTGTTCTTGTGCTACGGGAGAGGTGGAGTCGATGACTCATACGTTTTTTCGATGCCCATTCCACCAAGCATATAGGGACAGGTTTGTTTCCCCGTTTGTAGTCAAACCAATAGCAGATGCGGACAGGGCGTGTTTGGAGAAACTTTTGGTGGATGCAAGTCCATCTATCTCTAGACAGATAGCTAAATTCTGCCATTACCTTGTGAAGTTCCATACTAAGAAACAAGAAATTGTAGGTTTTGTATGATCTGTTTGAATTTTAGGTTATAAACGATTTTATATATTCTGATTTAAAGGATTTTATATTAATTTGAACTGATTCTGGATTTTAAAATTGGTTAAATTATATTTTAGTTATCCCCGACCAGTATAGGTGCGGAAAAGTTTTATGTATTTTATTGTATTTTATGTAGTTTAGGAGGGTTTTTACATGATGTGTTGTAGTTTTTATATTGGTCTATGACCATAATAAAAAGTTCATTCATTCATTCATCATTTAAAAGGGGCTCCTTTGGAGGACTGACTCCTGTATACACAAGTTATTGACCCCGCATATTTTATCAGCTTTGCCCACTTAACTAATTCCCCCATACCTCTTTTGAGGGCAATTTGGCTAACACTTCCTTTATTCAGAATGTGGCCAACTCTAAGACCAGGGTTACCATGAATCAGAGGAGGGGGGAAAGAGTCCAAAAGAAGAAGTAGAACATGTAGAAACAATTGCAGATGATGAAAGGGAGTGAGTGCGAAGGAAATTGCATCAAACAGCAAACAGACCTTTTTGTAAGAAAAGTCAGCTATTTTCTTATTCCTGAACAGGGAGCTATAATCCCATGGAGTACTGAAAGCAATAGATCACTGAAGATCAACAGAAACTCTGGTGGTTTGTCCTAGTTTTATTTATTCTTCTAAAAAAAGACACTGAGCTAAATGTTAAGATTCTGCTATATGGGATGATTTCATTGAAGTGGCCTCGGAAGAACTGGCTGCTGCTAATTGGTTGTCTGCAGAAGAGAATATTGTACCTGAAGGACCTGAACTCAAATCCCAATTTGTTTTGGGCATTCTTGGACAAATCTTGTGGTGTTGTTTGCCCAGCTATAAAAATGTAGAATGATCTGCATCACAGAGCTTGTTATGAGGACACAGAGGTAAGGAAGTCCTGTTATCCTCAAGTTCAGTGGCTTTTTAGCTTTCTAGCAGTAGCAAACCCTTGCCACCACAGATGGATCTCTTGTGGAACCTCGGCAGGTCTATCAGAGAGAATTCTTGCATGTTGCCAAGGATCCTGGTACATGTTGTAAGGTACTCCACACTGAGCTGATGAAGGATGTTGACTAGGTCTGATTGGTTCCACTATGTGACACTCCAGAGTATACTGTACACTCCTCTGTGACTGAACATTATAAGGAAGAAGAAGATATTGGATTTATATCCCGCCCTCCACTTTGAAGAGTCTCAGAGCGGCTCACAATCTCCTTTACCTTCCTCCCCCACAGACACCCTGTGAGGTGGGTGGGGCTGGAGAGGGCTCTCACAGCAGCTGCCCTTTCAAGGACAACCTCTGCCAGAGCTATGGCTGACCCAAGGCCATGCTAGCAGGTGCAAGTGGAGGAGTGGGGAATCAAACCCGGTTCTCCCAGATAAGAGTCCACACACTTAACCACTACACCAAACTGGCTCTCCAAACTGAAGACTGGTAGTGGCAATCTTTTCTTTAAGGAACTCCTGCTAAGGATCCCAAGGATTCCTGAGATAATAATAATGAAAACAGAGCAGATTCTAAATCTAATAAAGAAAGATAATGATAGACAGATCCTGCTGCAAAAATCTTGTCCAGCAAAAGTATCTGCTATCAAATTTTGTCTCTACTTACTAGTCACTTTAAGTACATGTTAAAAGCTGGCAAAGTTTCAAGATCAATATTACAAGCTCATATGTGGCCTTAACTGGTGGGGCTAGAAGTAAATTAATGTACCCTCCCATTCTATGCACATATCCTTCAGTGTAAACCAAATAACACAGGGGTGTCCAATTCATTTGTTATGAGGGCTGGATCTTAAATAAATGAGACCTTGTCAGGCCAGGCCATGTGTGTCATAAAATGCAATGCCAGTTAGCAGAGATATAAGCTTTATAAAGGATACAGACAAACACAATTAGAGATTTTAAAAAAAACTTTAAAAATGCTTAAAACATTAGCACTCATTGGTCTTAAAGGTGCTTTCTTTATATACTTCTCATGTGATCCAGGGAACTGGGCAAAGGAAGCTCTGGCTCTTTCCTTCCTTTCCCAGGGGACCAGGAGGGGGAGGAGCCGCAGCCAATAGAAGGAAGAGAGGCTTGGCTCAGTAGCTCTGCTGTGCAACTCAGAAAGACTGGCAAAGCAAGCTATCCCTTGCCCCCTTCCTCCCCAAGGGAGGAGTCTCAGATGGTGGAGGTTTTGCTCTGTAACTCCTGTGCAATTGAGCAAGCCTGGCAAAGCAAGCTATGATGCAGAAGGAAGCAAGAGAGAGAGAGAAGAGGGAGAAGGAAGCAGACAACAGCCAGTTGCTTGGGAGCCTGGTAGGAGCCCTCCAGGGGCCTGATTTGGCCCCCAGGCCACACATTTGGCACCCCTGAAATAACACATAGGTTCTTGTTCATCTGATCTGCTCAACTCAAAAGAGGGATAAACAGTTTTCAGTAGTGAGTTCACCTCAAGAAAGCACATAGGCTCATTGAAAGGTTCATGATGGAAGGCATACAAGCCAAAGCTCACCTGCCACGCTTGTCATGTAAATAAGCTCCATGTTGGGACCCATGTAAATCAGTCTTTCAACCTTTCTGTCTAAATTGAAGACATGGACACTGAAAGTGACAACACAACGATGGGAACGGGCTCTCTTGGTTCTGGGACAAGCTCGTCCTTGACCATACTAAGTCTGAAATTTGTTGGGTGGACACATGAAGATACTTTTTCTTCAATGGTGGTTTATATACATTGACATTTTTGGACATACAATTTGCTTTTCATGGAGAAATTAGTCTTACTCCCTTACTCTTGTTGGGTTCTCAAGGAATGGTGCTTGTACAAACTAGAGGAATTTATCCTTGGCCTGTTTTATGTAGAAGAAAAGAAGAGAATAGAGGAAGAAGCAAACAATAGCATCATGCCTTGAGGCCTATTCTCCATAGCTCTTAATAGCTCCTGTGCAGTGTGTAATGGTGTTCCATCCCATGAATAGCCAGATCTCTAAAAATGATTGATTTTTGCACCACCACCCTGCTGGTGGCTGCCACCACTTCATGGGATCCTTGGGAACTCCTTGCAGAGGCACATCCACTAGGATATAGCCAGGGCTTTTTTTGAGCAAGAATGCACAGAAACTCAGTTCTGGCTGGCTTGATGTCAGGGGGTGTAGCCTAATATGCAAATGAGTTCCTGCTGGGTTTTTTCTACAAACAAAGCCCTGGATACAGCTCCAGAGTCCCCCCCCCCTAGACATTCCTTAAAATTTTTAAATTCTGCAGGCCTTTCCAAGTCATGGAGCATGTTGAGTTTGTTCTTTAATAAGTATACAGTGATGTTTTATTCCTGGTTGCTTTTCATATGTATTAAAGGTGATAATAGTGATTGTTAGTGTAGCTTATTTTTGATGTGATTTTGTCTACTTTAGAAAAGTACCTAATATGTTCACAGATAAGCATGTGACTGGCTTTGTGAAAACTAAAAAGTGTTTATTTTGTTAATGCTACCAGTTTGGGCAGAAATATTCTTTCATAGAAAGATAAAGATTGACTGCTTAGGATCTTTGTGAGGTTTGAAATCAACCTTTTTGGCTCTTTTCAGGGGTTAAGACTATTTCTGACTCTATTGAGCTATCCTGCCTTGCCCACACATACCACTCATAGCAGTATTACACAGAATATTGCTTTTTGGAAGAAATGGTCAAAATTTATTCTCTTTTCTGAAGTGGTCTGATGCTCTATATATACAACAGTGCAATTTTTTTCTAATAGCATTTTTCCTCCCATCAGAATTTAGTAAGGTATAAAAACATAAAATGCTGACATCAACAGGGGGTATGGCGTTGTCAGTATGTTCATTTTCTCTCTGCTCTGTAAAGCTGTAGATCCTGTATGGCTGTGAATTCTAAAGGTAAAGTGTGCAGCAAGGACCAATGATCCATACAAGTGAAATATAAATGTTCAGTGCACACAATGTGTGTTTCCTGTACATGTTTTTACATCTTCAATATATATGTGCTTGGGAGGGGCAACAGTGTGAGGGCTTCTAGTGTCCTGGCCCCATTGATGAACAGCCTGATGGCACCTGGGTTTTTTGGCCATTGTGTGACACAGAGTGTTGGACTGGATGGGTCATTGGCCTGATCCAACATGGCTTCTCTTATGTTCTTATGTAACAGGGAATGTTCAAATATATATACATGCTGAAGAGCCAGCTTGGTGTAGTGATTAAGTGTGGTGGACTCTAACCTGGATATCTGGGTTTGATTCCCTATGCCTCCACATGAAGCCTGCTGAGTGACCTTGGAGCAGTCATAGTTCTCATAGCTTCATCTACCTCACAAGGTGTGGGGAGAAGAAGGGAAGGCAATTGTAAGCCACTTTGAGACTCCTTAGGATAGAAGAAAGTGGGGCATAAAAACAACTCTTCTTTTTGAAGAAAAACTAATGAATGCTGAAAATCATATTTAGATGATTGCCAACATCCACAGCTGTAGTTCTGAATGTTTTGAGATCCCCAGAAATTTGTGGGAATTGTCAAAGTTGATACGTGAAAGTGCCCCAAATTCCAGGTATTCACTCCCCTCTGAGAAGTACAAGTGATTGGCATAAGGTCGCCCACTGAGCTGCCTGACAAAGTGATGATTTTAACCTGATTTCCCCCTGTCCCAGCCTGACATTATATCAATGTGCAACACCAGAAGTGCTCCAAGGGGATTCCGGTCTTGTTCAAGAAACACATGAATTACAAAATGGAAGACAATATTTAAATACATTATTTAATGATTACTCTGGGAGAGGGTCGATTAAAACAACTGATTTAAATTGCCTTTCATTTAAATCAACACAGCTTGCTTTTCTTTCATTCTTCAGTTCTCCTTCTCCCTCTTGCCCCTTTTCTTTACTCAGGGCTGGCTTTCTTACTACAAGGATATTTGTGTGGGATGAAAAATGAAGATCATAAGAAGAACTGCAGCCCTTACTGCCAAGGCTAACAGTGATTCTTGGGGATTCTTTCCTTATCTCCATTTGCTGCTGTGCTCAGGAGGAGATGAAGGTCAAGATTGTGCTTTGGGCACAGGCAAAAGATGTCTGACCATTCAGTGAATAGGCACACACCATTCCTTCATCCTTGCATGCATGAGACCTCTGCTCTGTGCATGCTTCTTAAGAAACAGAGTACCACATTGCAACAGAATAAGGGTGCTAGACTCTCCAGTGGAGGGGGGTCCCCAGATGCCAGGCCCTGCCCTTTAGTTGCTGAGCAGCCATATGGCAGGGGGGATTTACCTGAAGAAACAAAAAGGCCTAGGCCTGGTCATCAGCATTGCACAGAAAGTTACATCATCACAAGAGCAATGATTTGGTATTTGGGCAAAAATTCTATGGTAGAAGTCAGTTTTACCATAAAGTTTTTGCTCAAATATCAGAGCATCACCTGAACATTGCTGGTGTGGTGATGTCACTTCCTGTGTGATGCTCGCCACCAGGCCTGGGCCTTTTTCTTTCTTTAGGTAAGTCCCCCCAGCTCCCACTCCCTAACCCTACAACAGAAGGCGAACATGACCAAATGACAGAAGCCAAGAAATGGTATTGGAATATATTACTAGTTCCTCCAACTGGACTTAAATGTCTGGGGATCAAGAATGAAGCTTTTCCTTTGGATTTCTGCTTCTAAATAACTACACATCTTTCCCACTAGTTATCTTTCCATAGACCAAGGGGTATATTTTGGTGATCTTTTATACACAGGTATTTTGCTTAGCAGTAATGTTAACTGATGATCACTGCACAATAAAAATCAAGTATTCTAAGCATGTCCCCATACATTCAAGTAAGAGCCCAAATACAATGGTTCCGTGAGATGACTAACACAAATCTATGCAGATGTTTAGAGCGACTGTGTTCATAAAGGGAGGTGGGACTATGCTCTGCTTTTCTTCACAATCCCCAATTGCCCCTGCACACATTCATTTGTTTGTATAGAGGCATTACCACAGGCTTTCAACTGGTGCTGAGGCATCCTGCTCGCTTCTAAACATAGTCATGTTTTATATCATCTGCACAGGGCCTCTGCCTCCTAACCCTTTAACTTCTCAATATAGCTTACATTCTGTTTGTTTTAACTGTTTGTGAGTTTTTAATTTCCATCCCTGTTTTTCTCTTTGCACCTCCTTCAGTTTATCATATGCCCTTGTTCCAGTCTCACTCTTCTTGGGCTCTACCATTTCCCCCCAGGTAACTTCGCCATTCCATGCTGTACCACTTCAAGTGGTCACGTCCTTCGGTCCTCTGGCTGGATTCACTTTGTCTTTCCCACACGGACTTTTGTCTCCTGTTTTCTCTCACTGTCTTCTCTCCCCTACCTCATTTTGCTCTTTCACTGTCAACTGCCAAAATATACTATTGTTCAAAATTATTTGTTAATTGAAACAGTAAGGAGAAACCAAGTGACCCACTTTGGAAATGAGGAAAAATAATATCACACTGCTACTACCCCTCCCCTAACATCACCTGAGACTCTTAGCATGCTCATCTTACCCTTTAAATATTAACCACTTCACCAATGTCATTGACTATTGCTAACAGTATTTTGCACTTTGCAGAGAGAAGTGCTGCGGGAGGAGCTGTCCAAGGTAGGAGTTTACAAGTCTCTCCTATCATTCTGTTTCTGTCTCTCCCCACCCCCACCCCTTCAAATTCTTTAATGCAAATAGAAGGAAATAACACAAGCCATTCCCTCTGTAAGACTGCTTGGCCCAATGGACTCTGTGAGCACAGTGGCTGAGCACTGACCTGCTGGTGGATTCAGTGATAACAATCTGAGATCAGTGGAAGGACTCAAGCAGGTCAGCCAGTTCTACTTCAGGAGCTGATAAAGAAAAGGGCACATATTTTAGAATGGAACATGTCTGTTCGCTACATTACAGGTTGCTAGGAGAGATGAAACTTGTGATGTGTCTCCAAAAGGTTAGAATTACAAATGCCATGTTGAACGTACAGTTATCCAGACCACCTGTTTAGCGAAGAGAGCAAGTGAAGTATCTTTGTGTGTGTGTGTGTGGTGCCATTTTCTTGTACTGCTGTATACCTCAAGCCTGTTTTAAGAGTTACTGCCAGTGCATTGCTATCAGGAATTGCAAGAACATATTTAATTCCACACAAATTTCTCTTACAAAACAAGCAAGCACCAAATTCAGACAACCATTTAAATGGGTCTCTTTATCTTTCCAATGTTTTCTGTTCTATGGGATGCTAGAAAAAAAAAATTCTTCACCTCTTAATATCCTGGAAATGATACTCACATTTCTGAACTTTAACAAACATTGTCTTTGATTCCCCCATTTCATCACTTTTTTTAAAGCTACAGGCAAAATCAGAATACCTGGATTTACAGTCTTCTTGGTTCATCCAAATTTACAATCTTCCCCAAAAGCATGAAGTGGTAAAAGAACTGATTTCTGCTACATCTCTGTACAATGTGGTTATCAGTCCACAGGTTCTGTGTTGCCATAAAATTAGAATTGTCTATTATGCCCTAGAATGAGTAACTGTATTTCAGATTTCCCTTTATATGCTTTTCAATGAAATTGCAAGTAGATATAGATTCTCATGATCAAATCAAAAAGAACAGATACCTTGGAAATGGGGGCAGCTGACAGTACCCTTATATTGAAAAAAGGAATTGTAATTTGTACCTTGGTTTTCAACATGCTTCGATCTAATGTTAGCAAAGATTAATGTTTATCATCCTACTTGTAGAAACAATTTCTTTGCATGATTCTGTACATGTCTGATAGATATGTGGCCATGAGTCTCTTTGCATGGTGCATGAGCAGATACAATGACTGTGACAAGTCCAGAAACACAACAATTTAAGTTCTGCAGTTCTTTCCTTTTTAAATGCAACAATGAGTAAGATTATAAGAATGGGGCTTTCATATCCAGGGCTTTTTTTTGTAGCAGGAACTCCATTGCATATAGGCCACACACCCCTGATGTAGCCAATCCCCCAAGAGCTTACAGGGTTCTTAGTATTGGGTCTACTGTAAACTCCAGGAGGATTGGCTACATCAGGGGTATGTGGCCTAATATGCAAAGAGTTCCTGCTACAAAAAAGCCCTGTCCATATCTATGGGCCTACCTCAAATGTTCCTTTAGGTATGGTCAAGGAGAGAGGCATGTGTACTCATGTGATAAGATGGCTGGACTAGGTCATTTACCAGGAGGAATAACCTTTAAATAATAGGAAACAGGAAACCACAAAAGAATACATGGTTAAGTTGTTGTAAGGATACATGCTTAGGTTGTCTGAAATCAGTTCAAACCATGTCATTTTAAAAGAAATGGATAAGATTTCTGATTTTTTGGTGGTCCCATTGTGAAGATTCTCCATTAGTGATCTCAGTCTGTAATATCGCACTTGGCAGTTTAGTTCTGGACCAATGGATTTTCCTTTACTAGGTATGATCAGCAAGAGTTTTGTGTTATATAGGATCCAGTTGTAATTTACAACTTTCTTTTTTAAAGTTTGGAACTTACAGTCTTGTTGATTCTGGAACAGACCACAATCACTTGGACAATATTGTTCAAGGGAGAAATGACTGCAGCAATCACCACACAAACAGAAGATCTAACTCATGCAACACTAGTGGCTGTGGGCCTCATCTCCTTGTGAACTCCTTGCTGACTGCAAAAGTCAATGTTCATTGAGAAAAAACATTGCTGTTTGATTCCCTCATTCACCAAATAGTAGTAAATATTAGGACTTAAGTTGCTGTGAAGAAGCATATCAGATGTCTCTCAGATTTAGTATTTAACTGTGAAATGACCAGCCAAATGTCATAGAAGTGTTCACAAGTACAGCATGATAGACTGTGGTATCTGGTAGCCTGTTGTATGCTGAAGACTTAAATTTTGTGGCTTTGTCAGATTGTATCTGCTATTCACAGAGATGCTAAATGTGTTTGCTTCATTTTGGCTAATAAATTAAGGCTAATGCACATTGATTGTGACAACCTCCAAGAATCCCGTGGAAAAGCAATCCATTTGGCACACTAGCAATGAATTCAGTGAGTTTTGTATTTTGAGAACCAATTTTTCTTTTCTTATACTCCATAAAGAGGATGAGACAGAGCAGAAACAAGAATTTCTCTCCATTCACTTTGTATCAGTCTTGAAAGTCCACTCTTTTCTAACCAGCATTAAAGACCACATAGCTGTTATCTCAATATGAATGGAAACCATAGCCAGAAGTCATAGCCACTACCTCTTCCTATGTCACCATCCTTCTAAACATTAAGACGCCACTTGTGCAGGATGACAAGTCTGCCCACTGATGAACATTGCCCTTGAAGATGAGTAGATTCCAGGACTGGGGTAGAGACAGTCTTGTCATTCATTTTAGCCAGCACCCTTTCCCTGGTGTATGTATTTTTCAATATCTTCTACTGGAATTTCAAACCTTGTATAATGTGCCAAGACCAGAGATGCCATTATATAGGTATTGTAACAGGAATACATCAGATGTGATGTGGCTAATGACTGCTCACAGCATGGAGTGTGAATTACAGCTGTCCCCAACTGTTGTAATTTGCACTCAATCTTTTCCTCCCTCTTTTAAGATAAAAAAAAAATGTTTTATCTGCCCAAGAACATTATGCAGTTTTTAGAGAATGAGGTTATGGGTTTTAGCTTCACACGGGGACTGTGAAAATGAATCAAATAGATGCACTCTATTCTTAGTAAGGTAAAACCTTTTGATCTTAGAAAAAAATGAAGACGACAAGAAATAATGCAAATTACTGCTCTCCATTCAGTTGCATTAATGATGATCATGCTTTGATGATAGCATCATTACACTGGATCATTGTACTGCTATTGATTTAGGCCCCAATCCTCAAAGCTTGTACAAATTGGTATCTGCACATGTTTTGATGTATTGTGTGGGAGACACATGAGATACTGATGGGTTTCTTTAAATTTTAGGGTTTTTTTTAATATTCGCCATGAAGAAGTTAAAAGAATTACAGATGGTTTTGTGTTAGGAAATGCAGTACCTCTGATTTCTATTTTAAAATTCATATTATAATTCAAAATATGTCTCTTCTGCCTCTGTTCCAGTAGATATATTAATAGTGGCAGCATATTTCGAGATCAACAGTGCAATCCTAAACAAATACACATTCTTCTAAGCCCATTGACTTCAGTGGGTTTAGAAGGGTGAAGCTCTAGAGGGAAAGCACTGTTAGTCACTTAAAGCTATGGATCACATATCCTGTATAGACATTCCTTCTGTGGCATGATTAGATAAAACAAGTGAGGACCCATGATACTTGGGGGGGGGCATCCCTCCCTCCCTCCCACCCATTGCTGATGATTCCCCTTATGGCTGGGGAGGGATCCTGGTCTGGCTCCTGAGCCCAACATTCTTCTCCACTGCTTCTGGGCCCAGCTGTTGGGCATCTTCACCACTGTTATCTGATAGGGTATCCTATATCCCTCCTAGTGCTAAATCTGGTGCACTTCTTGGGCCTGGCATTGTCCTCTACCACCAGGCCAAGCACAGCTCCTGGGCTGCCACACCTCTGCTACCAGGCCCAGCATGGTCCTGAGCAGTCATGATGCTGGGATCAGAGTGGTTACCAGACTGCTGTGACACCTCTGGGCACAGTGCAGCTCCTGAACTGCCACACTGCCAGTGGGCAGACTCTCTAGCTGCTACACCTCCACAGCAGGCACAGCATGGCTCCAGCCTGCTGGACCACCACCAGGCTCAGAGTGGCTTCTGGGCTGCCATGCCTTCACAGCCAGGCCCAGTGCAGCTCCCAACCTGCAGTGCATCTGCAAATTTCTAAATCTGTGGATTGGGTCACATGGAAGCTAAAGAGATTTTTCTTCAAGGGGGACCCCCCTAGGTTTGCAGGAAACCCTTACTATTTTAAAAACCTGGGATGTGCAAATTCCCCCCCCCCCAAATGAAAATGCATTCTGTATGCAGGTTTTCAGGGAGAATCTGAACACCCCAGGGTGTTTTTTTAAGTCATGTTTTTCTACAAACCTAGGGGGTGCTCCAAGTTTGCAGAAAAATCTCTTTACCTCCATGTGGCCTGGATCCAGAGATTTAGATATCCACAGATGGCAGTCACATGTGTCAAATAGTATCTAGACTGTCCTGCAATGTACTATATGGGAAGCATGCTTATCAGCTCCAAACTCCCTGTGATGCAGCAAGATTGCCTTAGGTTTTTCCATACCATCCATGAGATCCACTTGCCATATGGTGCTCTGGCAATGTGGTTGCAATTTTCAATGGTATCCACATCACAAAAAGAACATTTGAACTGGACCACAGTGGTATCGAGTGAAGCATCAAACAAGACTTCTGAAACATCTTCTAATTATCCCATGGACCACAGTGGTATTGAGTGAAGCATCAAACAAGACTTCTGAAACATCTTCTAATTATCCCATTCACCATGGAGCAATTCTTCACTACAATGCTCACATCTATGGGTTTGAATCATCCTTAATGTGGAAAATGCTTAATAATATCAGGGAACACCAAATATTATACATTGGAGAAAGAAACTGAGTATATGTTCAATGCCTGGATGGGACATCCACATAAGCTGCCTAATGCCTCTTAAGAGGAGAATGGATATAGATGTAACAAAGCAAATCACAAAAATTACTTTCCTTGAGGGGCTAATCACTGTATTTACTTATCTGTTTGTTTTTATAAGATTTCTTAATTACCTTTGTTTCTGAAAGGCATCAAGGCAATATACTACTCATTGAGCATTATAAAACATCAGTATCAGTAATGCTTTAGAAAATGCCCTCTTCTTGGCTTACTGTAAATTAGAGAGGTTGTTTGGAATGACAGACTGCAATCTCAACATGTATGGGTCACACACACACACACGCACACACACACACACACAGAGTTGCTTTATGCTCAGCCAGATCATTAGTCTATTAGGGTCAGTGTTGTTTGCTCTGTCCAGCAGCAGCTTTCCAGCATCTCAGGTGGAGGTGTTTCAAATGACCTGCTACCTGATCCTTTAGCTGGAAATGCTGAGGATGGAGCCTGGACATTTGGCATGTGAAACTGACACTCCATCACTGAGTCATGGCCCTTCCCTGAAAGGACCTAGTGGTGAAAGCAAACATGTGTGCCGCTCTAACAACTATATTATTCATGAAATCTATTTCCATCTCTGGCAGAATTGTTGACAAGACCAGTCACCATACTGGATAAGGCAATTTGTCAGAGGTGCCATGTCAACATAGTTGTGCAAATGGGCTCTATGTCTGCTACTAAGGAGAAATAGGAATCCTCTATCTTACTTGACTTCTGTTTCTACTAGAACATTGTCAAATATCAACTATACCACTATAAATTTTAAATAAAATATATCATAAGAAATTACACCATCCTTTTCACTCCCCCCCACTAGGCAAGGTTCAAACATCTTTTGAAAAATAGATTTCAAAATCATCTGTACAAAATAAACAGATGCAGTGAATTAAAAAGGCAAGAAGTCCAACTTAGCATCTAGATTTATCTCACAATTTGAGTCTGTTTATTGGATCACAGATTATGCTTCTTCTAATTGCATGTGCTGCCACTAAGCATCCCTTCCCCATTTACAATGAACCAGAATGATGAACTGAAGCTGAATTTAATACAAAACACGGTTGCAGCAGGAATCTAAGAAGGATGAGCTCACTAATGAGGCTTGTTACACCCTGGGTGGAATTTCTGCAGCGATTATGACAGGTGGCATTAACAAGTCTCCACTGCAAGACTGTGCTCCATCTGTAGCTCCTGTGCTTTTGCTGCATTTGGTTGACACCTACACTCTTCACTTCCTCATTGGAGTATGCAGTGGTACTAATACTGTAAACATTATCTCAGATGCATCAGCCATGATTAAAAAAAATAGCTTTCCATTCCCTCAAAAAGTTCTGCAGATTACAGTTAACAGAGAGGCAAAAAAGAGCTTTTGGAATTATGGTTTATTTCATATTGGGCTTCTTTCTTTCTTTCTTTCTTTCTTTCTTTCTTTCTTTCTTTCTTTCTTTCTTTCTTTCTTTCTTTCTTTCTTCCTTTCTTCCTTTCATCTGAAGCCTTCTTCCATTTGAAGAAGCCTCCCTTGAAATAAAAAGTTGGCAATTCTGTATGGTACATTTCAAGTATGGTACATTTACAGTATATCATAGCTAGGCAACACTGGTTCTGTGGCTAATCTAGTCCACTACATTTTGCTTCCCATGGAAGAACAGCAGGTCTGTAAACCACACAGAAGCAGTCTTTTTATTAAAAAAAAAACATTTTCCAGCCATAGCCATCTGTCATATAGAAGGACAGTGTCTCAAGGACAACTGGGGGCCATCAAGCAATGCTCTGAGGACATGATGAGAACACAGAAAATTCAGTGCAAGCTGTTGGACAATGTATTTCATTATAAAGGGGGGGGGGAGCCATTCTGTGATCACTTTTGGAAAGGGGGGAAGTCTTGTGATATCTTAAAGCTTAACAGAATTATTGTGGCATAAGCTTTCATTATACCCAGGATGTGTTATCCTTACTTCATACTTCTGAGGAAGTATACTACAAATGCCACAAGTAATTTGCTAGTCTTTAAGGAGGTGCTTACTCTTCTGGAATATAACACCTATATGAGCTGAATCTTCTTGTGTTCACTAGTTTATCATACTAAGTATTTCCCGTGTTTGCTTCTCAGTGTGAAAAAGGAGACTGCAGTTGGGAAGGGATGGGTTGGAAGCCATGTAAGCTCTGTTACATGGGAGTCTTGAAAACACTGTGGCAGAGTGGGCCTGGGAAAAAACCCTAGCATGGCTATTAGAGTGTGAAAGGTTAACATTGTTTACCCTTGTATCTAATGAAGGGAACTCTGACTCATAAAGGTTTATACCCTGGAAATCTTGTTGGTGCTACTGAAACTGATCTGGTTTGTAGACTTGGATGAGTTAATCTCTTGTGAAATCCGAGACACTGCAGAGGATGATGCCATGCATTATACAGACACCATTATGCAAGTAATTATTAATCTGTGATTATTGGATAAATGTGTTTTTGAATTCCAGAGCTCTCACTGTAGTGTTGTCTTACATCATCCCCTAATGTTCACTGCATCTAATTAATTCCATATTTTTTTTTTAAAAAACCATCGTTCTAGGGAAGTGGTTTTATTAATTTAAAACTGCACAAATCCCAGAGCACTTAATGCTGTCCTTCACAACCTAGAACAACCTCCTAAACCATTGTCAGCAGTGTTCCCTCTAAGCTGAGTTAGCGTGAGCTAGCTCACAAATTTTTAGCTTCCAGCTCACACATTTTTGTTTTAGCTCATGAAGGATGACCCCAGATCACAATAATTTATGCAGTAGCTCACAACTTTAATGCCAGTAACTCACAACTTTAATACTAGCAGCTCACAAAGTAGAATTTTTACTCACAAGATTCTGCAGCTAAGAGGGAACATTGATTGTCAGGGGTTCTTTTATGTTCTTTCCAATTAAATTACTTTTTCTCTGTATAATTTTAAAAGATTTAATTTCAAAATTGAGATTAACATTTGCCATGGCAGGCGATATTCTTGACCTTCAGGCTCCTGATGTTTTAAATCCCCATTGCCTTGTTGAATTTGAGCTCCACGGTTAGATGCCGCCTACTTTTTTTTTTTTTTTTTACATTTTTGCACCCTGTAGCTGAGGATGCCAATTTTAGTGAAGAGTATGTAAGAATCATTTTGTATCATCGCTGTCTACAATAGTCAGTCAAGAGTACTGACAGTGAAATTCTCTTTAACTCATATCAGGAATAGCTGGGAAATTACAAACACCATGTGTGAATGATCAAAAAATACCTTTTATTGAACATTCTACGTTGGGGGTTTTTTTGGACCTATGTTCTGCCAAGGCCATTTGAAAAATGTAGTGCCATGAGAGTCAGGTGGGGGAGGTTGTTTCTGACTGGTGTTATCATATTTTAAATCAATTGTTTTATGTAGCAAATTTTTAATATGGTTTGCTTTTTGCTATAAGCAATGGTGTTTCTCCCAAACAGACAGGTCTTGATTTGCTTTTTTTATAAAGGGTTATCCTGCCCTTGGCTTTTACACAACATTTCCCATCCTATTCATTGCCTGAGACGCAGGAGCCAGAGCTTTGTTCTGCAAATAACATTCTCATTTTTAAAAAAGTTTGTGTCAGCTTCAACAATATAGCTGTCTTTGTTGAGCTCTTTGAGAAGTGCAGACCTCAGAGGGACGAAAAAAGAAGCTCATAATATTTTTGATTTGATTCAAATTGCATGCAGAAAAGCATTTTTAGAAGCAAGCAATTTGCCTTAAAATGTAGTTGGCAATTGCAATCAAGCAAAAATAGTATATTGAGCCCATTATTTTCAGACTTCACTGCTTTCATTGAACTGTCTGTCGTCTGTTTTGGCCATATAGTGAAGTTTCCCCCAGAATTAAACCCAAACAAATGGTAACCTAAGCTTGTTGCTCATGTTTGGTCCTTGCATCTGTTAAATATCTTCATTATGCTGTGTGCTAATTTGCTGCCCACCCTTTACCTATATGTATGGACTGGAAACTTCCATGTCACTGTATCTGAAGAAGTGTGTGTACATTCAAAAGTTTATACCTTGAATAAAGCTTGGTCTTAAAGGTGCTACTGGACTCGCAGTTTTTTCTTCAAGAACAGCAGTTATGCTGAAGACACAACACGATTCTATACAGAATTGAAGATGACATAGATAGATCTGCTAGATTCAAGACCAGTAGCACCTTTGTGACCAACAAGATTTTTAGGGTATGGGTTTTTGAGAGTTAAAGCTTCCTTTCACAGAATCATAGAATCATAGGAGCATGGGGAGGGATGGTGGCTCAGTGGTAGAGCATCTGCTTGGGAAGCAGAAGGTCCCAGGTTCAATCCCTGGTATCTCCAAAAAAGGGTCCAGGCAAATAGGTGTGAAAAACCTCAGCTTGAGACCCTGGAGAGCCGCTGCCAGTCTGAGAAGACAATACTGACTTTGATGGACCAAAGGTCTGATTCAGTATAAGGCAGCTTCATATGTTCATATGTTGATATAGAGTGGGAAGGAACCTCTAGGGTCATCTAATCCAACTTCCTACACAATGCAGGAACTACACATATACTCCCCCCAATACACCCTTCTTGCCCTCCTTCTCATCATCTGCCTAAGTTCACAGAATCAGCATTCCTGTTAGATAGCCATCTAGCTTCTGTATAAAAACCTCCAAGGAAGGAGGGGGCCCACCACTTCCTGAGGAAGCCTGTTTCACTGAGGAACCATTCTAACTGTCAGGAAGTTCTTCCTAATGTTTAGTCGAAAACTCTTTTGATTTAATTTCAACCTGTTGGTTCTGGTCCAACCTTCTGGGGCAACAGAAAATAACTCCACACAGCCCTCCAAGTACTTGAAGATGGTGGTCATATCACCTCTCAGTTGTCTCCTCTCCAGGCTAAACGTACCCAGCTCCTTCAGCCTTTCCTCATAGACTTGGTCTCCAGACCTCTCACCATCTTCGTTGCTCTCCTCTGGACACCTTCCAGCTTGCCTATAGCCTTCTTACATTGTGGTGCCCAAAACTGAACACAATACTCTAGATGAGGTCAAACCATAGCAGAGTAAAGTGACACCATCACTTTGCATGATCTGGACACTATACTTCTGTTGATACAGCCCACTGTGCCTGATATATATGCCAAGTTCTTTTATCCCAAAATCATGCTTGGTGAAATGGGTTTTGTAGGTTTCTGAAATACTTCAAAAACCCACATACCCTGTTTAATAACATGAGAGTGGGACAGAAAGCAGGTTGCTAAGTTGGAAATATAATTCACTGAAATAGGCCCCCTAAAGGCAAAGGTCTGAATGAAAGTCAAAGTGGCTGGTTACGTTATAATTGCTTCCAAATCAAGAACCAGCCTAAACACCACATACATTTTCAGTTGGCCAAGAAAAAAAATAATAAAATGTGGTGTAAAACAATATTTTCCCTGAGCAGTAAGTTAGTAGAATGATGGGTGGTATATATGTTTGACACATTTCTGCGATGTGAAATTTTTTAAAAGCGGTAAGAGGAATAGTTCCCAGAATCCTAAACTCATGGGCCAGGGTCTGCTACTGCCAGGGCATTGCGATGTCACACTGAATAGTTGCCCTAATAGTCATATTTCAACACACCACTAGGAATGGTACCAGATCATATCCATAAATGCCTGTAGTCATAATCAGGTGGGCTCTGAAACAGTGGAGTAATTATGACACAAACACTCATAAAATAACAAATTAATTATGGCATTAAAGGTAAAATGTAGTTGAGCTGTTCTGGCCATCCATTACATGTGAATGTAATGGATGGCCCACAGCTTGCAACCAGCCACCCTAAAGTCCAAAGAATGAATCCCAAACCTGAAGCCAGAGCCCCCACCCTAAAGAAAAAGATTGTCATGTGGTGCCTGAAGAGAGGTGTCCTGATCCATGTGCTTTAAATAAAGTTTAAATATGTGGCATGGCTGCCAGCTGATTTATATCTAGGCTTTCAAATCAATACTCATAATAACATCCTGCTTCCAGGGTGTTAGATTTGATTTAGCTACATTCTTTTTGATTCAGCTCCTCAGCTTCTATGCAACTGGACATGTTGTCATGGTGACTGTGGGCGGGGAGCAAGGGGAGAAATCTGTGATGGTTGTGCCTGCTGAATTTTTCCCTGGTCTTATTCTAAGCTTGAAAATGGAAGGCTTTTATTCATATATACCAGATGGCAGGATTTTATCTTGTGCCAAAATCTGTGTTAGTTGCGCTGCTTCAGTGTTAGCTGTTGCTGTTTCACATTGCTGTATCTCTTGAACATGTGTCAGAGACAGAGAGAAAAGAGAGAGAGATATGGCGGCAGAATGGAGAAAAGAAGTTACTACTTTTAACAATGGGAGGCATCTGCCTTGTATTGTCAGCTGTGCCACTACACAGCAGTGGTTAACTAGTATACACACACACACTGTTTTCACAGGAAAACATCATGCTTCTCTCAGATCTTGGCAATAGTTTGCAAAAGATTGCCACCTGCTGGTTGTAATAAGGCAGTGCATGCATGATGAATTTCATGCACACAACATTCTCTGTCTGAAGTTGTGAGCTTTCTGCTTTCCTTTCTGTTTTGAAAGCATGACCAGAATGAGGTGCCAAGTAGGTACCGAAGGGGCATGTGGTTCAGTGACAGAGCATCTGCTTTGCATGCACAAGGTTCCCAGTGCAGTCTTCAGTATCTCCATTTCAATGTAAAGGTGAACGCTGAACACCTCTACCTCTACCTGAGCTGTTGTCAATTAGAGCAGACAGTGCTAACCTTGACTGACCAACAGCTGAACTCAGTATAAGGAAGCATCATTCATATACTCAAACTGTGTTATTACTTCTTCAACTGATACAAATACCTTTTGACAGTACAGCAAGTGGAGCCTGGTCTACAGGGATGGTGTATTTACTTGTTGCTGAACACTTAAGTTGACATTTTCATTTGAGCTATTCTTGACAACCCTAAGATCTCTCTCTCAATCTTGGCCAGTTCAGAACCCCATCAGCATATATTTAAAAATAGGATTTTGTGCCCTGGTGTGCATTATCTTTTACTTAACTACACTGAACACTGTTGCCTACTCACTCAGTCTGCAGATTTCCTCTTGGAGCCCTTCATAATCTGCTTAGATTTTCATTATCCTGAATTACTTGACATCATCTGCAAACTTGACCACTATACTGCTCACCCCTCCCCCACAATTCCAGATCATTTACAAATTGCACCAGATACAATAATGAACTTTGTGGTCCCTCACTGTTCAGTTCCTTCCATTACAAGAACTGCCCTTTTACTATCTGCTTTCTGTAACATTTGCTACTTTCTAGTCCTCTGGTAGAGAGGCCAAATTTTGTGGTAAATTACATATACTGGTTAAAAGATCAACAGTTTCATGTTTGAATTTTTATAAAAACTCTTGAGCGTATGCCATCTGGACTCAAATACTTATTAGTTTTTAATTTGTCCATAAATGTTAGAGCTTATTGTCTATTTGACTCAGCTCTTCAGGTTTTCCCCAGCTGGAAACAGCAGCTCCACTGTGGGCATCCATTCCATATTTTCCACAGTAAAAACAGACACAAAGAAATCACTAAGTTTTTCTGCCATCTCTCCATCACCCATGTAACTCTTTTATTGCTTTGTCATCCCATGGCCCAACTGCCTCCCTGACTGGGTTCCTACTTCTGACATATTTGAAAAAATGCTTATTGCCTTATGCATTTTCCACATGGCAACAATTCACTATTGTCTTCCTGTTGCTGCTGAGGATGCTTATTCATTGCAGTGGCAAAGGAACTTCCAGATGATGTTTTCCCCCCTCACTTTTCATGACCTGTTCTTCCACAACCACCATTTCCCCCTTATTGTGAACTAGGTCCCTTAAAACACACACACACCAGCAAAAGCTAGATTGTAATGTTATACTGATCCATTTGTCAGCTTCCCCTGGTTGCGCAGGGAAGGAAATGGCAGGTTTGTGAGAATGTGACAGGGAAAATCATGCCTAAGTGGGTGGCACATTTTGAAAGGCAGCATACCTTCCACATGGAAGGCAAACCTGCTTCAGCTACATAGTGACTGGACCAACAGTGATTTGAAAAAACAGAGAAAACTCAAGAGGAACTATGGATAAGCAATGATGTTGTGTGGAAACTTGGAAGTAATCCAGCTGGGATTCCTAACTGGAACAAAACAGCCCATGTAGAAAGAATCTTAGTATTCTTAGCAATTTATTCCTCAATTACCCACAGAGAAGCCTGCCTGGCTTGTGCCTACCCTGCCCTTATCATCTAAGAATGATCTTCTATTGAAATCAGGTGATTCTGCAGCATTTTCGTATGAGGTGAAGACTGGATCATCCATCACTCTGATGCAGACACATAACAGAATGTTCTTCTTTCAAAGGTGCCGTCTCCCAAACACTGAATCATTGAGCTGGTCAGGAAATGGGCCTCTCTGAAGATGGATAGTTACAACTCTTCTCTATGAATTTAATAGTAAAGTGTCAGTAACAAAAAATCAGAAAAACCAGACCACCCAGATACTAGGTAGGGGATCTCTACATACTTGAGGATCTTCCCTGATAGACAGAAAATTGTGGCTTTCTAAATTAACCAACAAAAAAATCCTGAAGAGAACGGAGCATACTCCAGGAGGCAAGGAATACTGAGAGTAGTGTGTGTGTGTGTGTGTGGGGGGATTAGTTTGCTCAAGCCCCAGAGAATTTATAAAATCCTGGGGGCAGCGGAGATTTTGGTTGCAACTCCTATGACCTCATCTTCTAAAGTTCCATTGAAAATGTGGGCAATAAATGAAGCAAATAACATAAATAAAATAAAAACAAACCAGCTGGAAATGTGCTTCACTTTTTATTTTTAAAGGGTGCTTTGGCTAGAAGTTTGGATGTAACTGAGTTAGATAAATTAACTGCCATCAGTCAAAGGCTTCACAGCTGTATTAGTCATACTTATTAAGAACTGATCTATCTGTACTGGCTGTATGTACCACTATGGGAAAATGGATGTCAGTCTTTAAGACTGAGCATCATTTGAAACGTCATAAATCTGCTCAGTCTCCTGAACACAAGCTGGGCTCCTGAACATCAGTAATCCTATCATAATGCTGGACCATTTCAATTAAGTGGCAGTTTTCTCCTCTGTTCTCATTTGGTTAAACGTCTAGATTTGGGGGGTAATATTATGTTAAATTAAAACTGGTAGTAATGAGCAACATCATTTTCCACCTCTATAACAAAAAATATTTAGTAATACTATACTATAGTAATTACTAAATATATATTTAGTAATACTATTACTATACTAGTAATACTCTAGGAAACAGGCTTACTGAGACAAATCAAACAATAAACCCTTATTCCACAGAGAGCTTAATGTGCAGTTAATGGCTGCTCATTTTTACCACACGGTCCCTCCTTTCTGTTTTTTTTTTTAAACAGATGTAGGCAGATGGCAATAGTAAAAAGAAGAACAAAACGAATCCCACTTTTCAGTGCAAGAGCCCCCTTGTGGAGAAACACGAACTCCCACCCACAGATTCAGAAATCCTGCAGGCATCAAACTTGCTGCATCCAAAATAGACAGCAGCTATTGGATGAGGCCACATTTTGAGATCACGGTGGCAGGTGGCTGCCCACTTTAACAGAGAAAAGACTAAGAAAACAGATGGATCTCTCCATGTCAAAACTTTAAGGAATGATGCAGCCACAATTACTCCTTCACATTCTATTGATTTCAGTGGGAAAGTGAAGCACATGCTTGTAGTTTAACTAACACATGGCATGTGAAACAGTAGAAGTCTATGCAGACTTATTTTGGTTTCACTGCAAGGATACAGAATGAAGCCAACAACAACAGAAGCTCTTTACTTAATTCAGACACGGTGACGGAGTTAGAATCTTTTGTCCAACAGAAAAATTCTTAAGTGTAGTGCAAGACTATTATATATTACTGATTACAGAAGAATCTACGTTAGTCTGTTGCGGCATATACAACAATGGTGTAAGGTTTATTGGATTTATATTCCACCCTCCCTGCTGAAGCAGGCTCAGAGTGGCTCACAACCAGTAAAATCAAAACAATTCACTCACATTACTTACATCATAAATTAAAATTAAACAGTGAAAACAGTCTGGTGCTAATACCATTTGATATCATTTCATTTCAGATGGCATTCAGTATATATTAGGTGTCAGGTGATGTCAGGTGGTGTGGCCTAATATGCAAATGAGTTCCTGCTGGGGCTTTCCTACAAAAAGCCCTGAGTCTGTTTATTTTTACCTTTTACTTTATTTATTTTCTTTTACATAATGCTATATGATCAAGTTAGACTCTTGATTTATATTAACGCATACAAAGATGTTGGATACTTGGTCAGAGACAGAATAACTGGAGAGAGACACTGTCATCTTTGTGGATTGACTCAGAATTATATACAGGCCTGACTTTCATGTGAAGCCCATTCTCACGTTGAAATACTACAAATCCACCTGGCCCTTAAGTTTTGGAACTTGTTTTAAGTGTGTGCAAATTGGTTTTAAGCCACTGAGGAAGGCTTTTATAGCTGAAACTCATCTGGCCTAGTGGCTTTTTATGAGATATTCAGTTATATGATTCATGTTCTGTTGATATACAATTTCTATAATGGATTTTAGTATTTCTGTATCTCTGTTTTGTTTTTACTTGTCAGTGGCTACACTGTGTAATAAATACATTAATAAATACATTATAAATACATTATATTGGAAATTTGAAGTATTTTTATGCTTAGAAAAAATATTTCTCAAGAAGGAAAGGGAGGATTCTCCAGTTTACTATTCCTTTGTACTGTTAACCTTCTGCTTGCAATATTATCACTGGAAGGTGATCCATTTAGGATAGGGTTGCCAGGTCCATGTTGGAAAATACCTGGAGACTTTGGGGGTGGATCTGGGAGAGGGTGAGGTTGGGGAGGGGAGGGGCCTCAGTATGGTACAATGCTATACAGTCCACCCTTCAAAGCAGCTATTATATCTGGGGAAGCTGATCTCTGCCAGCTGGAGATCAGTTGTAAAAGCAGGAGATCTCCAGGCCTTAAGTGGAGGCTGGCAACCCTAAGAGATGTTAAAGGGAGGGGGGCTGAAAGATGCCAAGTAAAAGGATCAGTTTCTACCAGTTGTACATGCCGCTTCTCCATTCCTTGCTAGGTTTATCACTGATGATTAATTTGGCATCAGAAGTTAGACTGGGGACAAGGTAGAAAGATGCTAGGATCTAAACAGCCAATCTGAAAAAGAGGAAGCCCTTGGCAAGACCATTAAAGTGGACTATTGCACAGGCCTGCCTCAGAAGCTTGCTAGGTTAGGAATAACCCATGGTATGCCTGGATGGATGGAGTCACCCTGGACTCTGAGACTTGTTTGTAGTTCCGAGAACACTCAGCTCCACAGCTTTGTGAGGTTCATCTGAAAAATGACACTACAAATCCAGATGTTCCCAGTTGTAAGTTATCTCTTTAAGTGGGAAGGGTGGAAAAAGAAAAAAAAGGATTGTTTTATGAGCAGTAGCTCAATGTGCTGGCAAAATGTGAACATGGGAATTTCCCTGTCTTTACAAGAAATAAAAAATCTCCTTTTTTGTGGAACAATTGTATTATGTACTCAATGAGCAGTGAATTGTGTTTTGTAAATAAGGAGAAGTAGCACTACATGGCTGCCATTAAAATAGATCCAAGCCCTTTAGAAAAAACAGAATCTGATTCCTAACACAGTTCATTAAGTGGTATAAGCCTGTGCAGATCTGACCACATGCAGGGAGCAGGGTTTGTATTGACTTGAACAGCTTAATTGACTGGGGAGAGAGAACATTATAAGGCAAGGATGAGCTTTAACAACAAGCTCCAATATTCTGCCAAGGAGGTTTGCAGTTCTTCCCCTAAATATATCTATGGCTTTTCCTTGTCATGCACAAGATAACCCTGAGCTTACAAAAGATTCATGAGCATTGGCAGCAGAAATCTATTGCATTATAAATGTTCCATTAAATCCATGACGGGTACAGATTTTTCTCTGCAAGTTAACTTTATATACATTTGCAGCGAAAGCATGCTATTGATTGGCATGGTCTACAGAAGGACTGAGAAAATACTTTTTTTTTTGCTGATCAACATCTGGTCTTTGGAAGAGATTCCAGCTGTCTGCAATGGCACATTATATGCTTACAATATTTTTAATGAGTGTATGCATCAGAATTTATAGAAGTAAAAAAGAAAGAAAGAAATTCCTCCATTAAGGAGGAATTATAACTGCTTTTCTGCTTCCTCCACTATGACTACAAAGTCATCCAAATAGTTGGGTTTGGGGAGTGTGACTCAGTCTCTGCCATGGAAACTGCAGTTTGCATTGAGCTCCAGATGCTAGTGATTGGCACCTGGCAGGCTGAGGCTTCGAATGGTTTTGCCAGGTCTTCCAATCAAGCTCCCAGGGCACCCCCGATGAACTCCCCATTGGTACAAGTTGAGCCATTCCATATCTCCATACAGTTCTTCTACTGCAAGGCCAGGTGGACATGCCACAGTTTCTGTGGATGCACAGGGATGTGATACCATATAGAAATGGCTTCCAAGGGGAGCCAGTTAAAATGGACTCCAGTGTGATGTATGCTCCTTGTAAACTAAATTTAATTAACAGCTAGAAAGGATAGGCAGAACCATTCACACATGTGATTTAAATCATTTAGTCTGTTGATCCCAAGATAAAGTTTAGAACCATCATTAACCCACCTCAACATTTCACCTTCTGACATCTTAAAGCAGTTCTCTCTATTTCTATTTTATGTCACACACAAATCCCTTCCCCATTCTATGGGATTTCTAAGTATCCTTCTGACCTATGTACTAATTTTTACTTACCTATACTTATCAGGACATTCTTCAATCCAGTATGAATTTTAACCTTCAGCAAATAATTATATATGTATTCTCAGGCAGATTTTGTGCTTTCTTGTTCCAGCTAAATGCATTTAAAAATTAATATCCTTAAATGAATATCCATAATCCTTCTCCTGTTTTAGACTAATATAACCATGACTGGAATTTCTTTCTCCTTCCCTGTGTTTTTGGGAAATAAGGATGACCCTAGGATTAAGACAGCCAAAACAAGGCCCGGGCCTGTGATATACTCTTATGTTTTCTCCTGGAATTATGTTAACTGCCTCCTGCCATGTAGTTTGAACATGACTTTATGAACTTTAGTCAAACTATTTCCCTTCTCTGATATACATGTACAGACTGATTAAACCAAAACACACACTCTTCCTATTCCTCTTTATTGTCTTTGCTGGCACTTTCTCTCTCAGTAGACCATTCCATATCCTCACACAGCTTAGCCAATCATAGTGGTAGGTGCAGAGACCTTGTAGGGCAGGAGGAAACAACCATGCTGATTTTCTTATAAATATGCAGATAAATATCTGAGAAATTTCGGGAAATTATCCTTCACAGACTAAGGGCTGGATCTAGTCTTTGGCACTGATATCCATGGAATGCCATGACCATATGCAAAGGAAATAGTGAAGATTGTGGACTTTGTAAGTTAGGGAACCTAAAGAAGAGACCAAGACCAAGATTTTAGGAAGACAGGAAGCTAGATTACATGTATATATTTTAATTGTTTTTAACTATTGATTGTTTTTATGATGTAACTCGCCCTGAGGCTGTTCTATGGGAAGGGTGGACTAAAAATAGAATTAAATAAATAAATAAATAATTTTGGCATGTTGTATGTGTATCTGATAAATACAAGATATGGAGGGGAGCAAACTGGATATGATGCTGGGAGATCTGTTAACGCTTCTCTTGTGATTTATTTTTTTAGTATGAACAATGAGATTTGGGGAAAAGAGGGATCTGGATGGAGAACACAGTGAGAGGAAAGAATAGTAACCCTCTTTCTTTATGTTTTTCCCCAGTACAACTCTCCCCACCCAGCAACTATTTGATGCACAGGAGGGAAATATTGGCACCTTTAGGGTTTCTCCTAGAATAAATTATAGGGTTGCCAAGTCCAATTCAAGAAATATCTGGGGACTTTGGGGGTGGAGCCAGGAGACTTTGGGGGTGGAGCCAGGAGACATTGGGGGTGGAGCCAGGAGCAAGGGTGTGACAAGCATAATTGAACTACAAAGGAGTTCTGGCCATCACATTTAAAAAGACAGCACACTTTTTAAAATTCCTTCCTTCCATAGGAAATAATGAAGGACAGGGGCATCTTCTTTTGAGGCTCAAAGAATTGGACCCCCTGGTCCAATCATTTTGAAACTTGGGGGGTATTTTGGGGAGAGGCACTAGATCCTATACTGAAAATATGGTGCCTCTACCTCAAAAAACAGGCCCCCTAGAGCCCCAGACACCCAGTAGACATTTCCCTCCCCCCACTCCAGTTTCTAAAGCTTTCTAAAGTGGGGAAGGGCCTCCAAACTGGGGAATCCCCTGCCTCCACCTGGCAATTGGCAACCCTCCCTCCCTCTCTCTCTCTCACACACACTTACTGGGTCTGGCTACTTGCTCTGAAAACAAAAGCAAAACAAATGAAAGCTGCAGCTGAACTTCCCCATGAAGTGCTTCCTGTTTTCTGCTTCCTGCTCAACTTTAAAGGCACAAAAACAACAGAAACACATTTTAAAATGGGACCTGTTTGCAAGTTTCTAAACCTGCAGGAGTGCTAGAGAAACATGGTGGCTGTGGGTGCGGGGCTTCCCCCACCGGCCAGCTGGCTGGGGGTGGGGGGGAGTCTGTAAAACTGAGGTATCCCCCGCTGGGGCCTGGGGATTGGGAAGCCTAAATAAATAGGAGCCCTGGGGAAATTAAGGTCAGGAAAATAGCATGGGGACAGGGATCAGGAACAAACCAGTGACACCAAACTCACAGGGAAACTTCACCTGGGTAGACCCCCCCCCCCCAACCCAGACACTGGAAACAAGGCAACTCCCTACACTCACAGCCCACCCCAAGTCTCCAAAGGCAGATTCTAAAGAGCAGAAAGGCAAACATTCAAAGAGTTTTGACAGGGGCTTCCTAAAATTACTTCACTATGACAGCTAGCAGGCATTCAGCCCCATCAGACCAGTGGAAATCCATTTTCCATTTTAAGTGATGCAATGACAGAAAGAAATGACAAGAGACTTCCGTCAAGGGCTCCCCAAAGTTACCCCATGACAACAGTTTGGCAGGAACCCCAGCCTCACCTGACCAGTGGAAATCAGAGTCACAAGGGACCTCCCTTGGATGCTCCTCTACATGCGCTCCAAGTTCCATCTCCTTGTTACTTTGAAGTTTGGTAAACACTGAGATTGAGTGGAGACTGTCTGGAAATTTATCTATTCATGAACCCCCATAAACCACCATGAACAGCTGGAAAATTTGTGGAAAATTCATACTGGTTGACCTGCCATGAACTTCACTTTATAAACCACAAACTGGCTGAAATTCATCATGAACATGAGCCATTTCATGTCCATCCCTATTGCTGCATACATCAAGACACTGAGTCATTTCAGATAAATCTGATATGAAGATCAAGAGGCTGGGACAATTTTTAAAATGTGGAAGACGTAATATGGCACATCTTCAGCATCACAGCTGTTCCTTCTAGGTACTGCCTCTGATCTGAGACTTGGCGTTGGTAACTCTAAAAGAAGAAGCCTTTACTGTTGTTTTTAATATGACTGCTGGAATTTTTTTAGGTAGGGTCTGTAGTTTTATAATATGTAAATAAACTTGTTGAGTACCTTCACAAATGGCTGGGATCAGTTCTTTGAGGGAACCTGGAGGATCTTCATAAGAACCTGCTACAACACAAATAGTGTTCAACTTTTTGGGAACAAATACCATGTAACTTAAAGTATACATCTAAAAAATGGAATATTTAAAAATTATGGAGAAAAGCATTTGTCCACATTTATTTAAGTTTTGTCTTGATGGTCTAATTCATTAATCAGAAAAGCTCTCCAATGCTAATGAGGATCTAATTCTAAATGGACAAGCTGTGCAGGTTCCACTGGAGTTTGAATGAACAAAATCGTCAACTGAATTAGCCTAGATGCTTTAACAGATCTCATTACACCAGATGGAGCTCTGAGGATCACTTATCTATACCTGAGTAGAAAACAAGACTTGTGAGGTATTGAAAGCCATGTTTCTCACTATCTTACAGAAACGGATGGCCTTTTTGCCTATGTGTTTTACGCCAGTACAATTCCAGTAACCCCAATGGAGCTATACCTGACATTCAAAGACATAAGAGATAAATCAGTGCTTTTGAAGCACATAGTTCTTGTATTTTGCTGACTTTTTCTTCATGATGAGAAATAGGAAATGTAATGCTAAGAAAAGTAGGTAAAACTGCTTCATGTTCTTGTTCATTTGGGGAAAAGAAAGAAATGTAAAAGTTGGGCTTACTTGCACAAGTTGGAACCAACCACCTGTCAGCAGAATAAGTTTAACAGTTGTAGATCTTCTCTGCTTTCCTCAGCCATTCCTTCTTACCCTGGGAAAATTGATTCCTTAAGTCATGGGACATGAAGTGAGTATTATCAGGTTCACTGGTTGCAGTGAGGAGGGGGAACAATGTGAAATAATATGTCCTGTATCTTATGTCATCAGAAGAGCTCATGCCCACACACATGGAAATATGTTCTTCTTTAAATGGTGTGCATTGCTGTTTCTTTCCTTTTGTTCTCTTCTCTGCTCTATCATGTTTATTTTACTGGGTTTGTTTTCCCTTTAGACCAACCTCAGCCAATTATATCTGGCTATATGTCAATGTCCCCAGAGCAAATGAAACCAACTGAGAGTGAGGACAAGTCTTTCTACATTGTTTTCATGGGTGACCTTTGCCAAATAGATGTCACCTATATTTTAGCAGTGATTCCTGATGTCATGTCAACTATACTTAATCAGTGATCTACCTTAGACTAATATTTCCTCAATAATCGAGTATTGTTGGCCCTTTTTAAAAGTCAGACTGATCCTTTAATTAAATTTATTTTTTCTTAAGGCTTCTGATTTATACAGGGCCCATGTTGATATATAGAGCAAAATAACTGTAATAATCTGAAATGTCTAGTATACCAGAGAACACTCCTATGAATGCAACATATGGAAAGCCAGTCAGGTAGGGATATGGATCACTGACAGCTTCTTCCTTCTGCTAAATGCTATTTCCTTGTTTGTTCCCAGAATGCAATTTAAGGTTTCCTGCAACTTCTTAGTTATTTGTCCTTCCTTCTTCCTAGGATTGCCTCTGGGATTGCAAATCCCTGGTGTTATGGGGTTGGAGCCTGGAAAGGGCAGGGTTTGGGGAGAGAGGGAGGGGAGTTACCTATCATAAAATCTACCTTCCCAAGCAGCCATTTTCCTCAGGAGAACTAATCTCTGGCAATCAACTATAATTGCAAGACATATCTAGGCCTCACCTGGAGGTTGGCAACCCTTCTTCTTCCTGCCAGTTGAAGTTAGGTCACCTGCCCATCTTTCTCTTTCTACCCAGTAACGTGAGTTTCTAAATAAGCTTCTTTATTTTCTTTAGTTGGTTCTGCTTCTTTGTGCACAAAATAGTCACTGTGCTTACCATAACTAACATTATCACTGTATCATTGATTAGCAGGTTTTTGGTATTTCTGCTTCATCTGTGTTCCATTTTTATGCCAGGCACATTAACTCACCCATCTTGGATTACAGGCTTCAAATATTACCATACAAATACCTATCTAATTTGACATATTGCATTCGGAGCTCCAGAAGCTTGTCGCCTCGCAACTTTGCTGCCGGGGAGCATTTTTTCTCCCAGGAGGGAGAGCGGATCTCTGGCATGCTTTTAGGCGCATCTTTGAGGGGGCAGGGCTGGAACGTACCTCTAGAGGCCTCCACCCCCTCCTGACAGTCCCTCGGCGATGTTTGGGCTGTGAGGAGCGTGTGTTGCTCGCTCTCCCGGCATTGAGGGACTCCGCTCAGGCCTTTAGGGCCAGTTGTTTGGACATCGGTTTCAGTAGCGTGGGGAAAAGAGCGGCGTGGGACTGAGGTTTTGGCGTTGCAGTGTAGCACTTTGAAGGAGTGTCGTGGGACTGATCTGGTTTGATTGTTGCAGCGGGGGGGGGGGGGGGGGCTTATTTTGCCTCTCCCTTGCAGAGGCTGGGGGGGGGGGGCTCATTGGTTGTTGGGTGGAGTAGTATCTCGTTTATTCCCCTCCGCACCTCCCCCTCCGTGCTTTACTTTTGCCCAGGCTAGCTCATTCGTGTCGGGGCTTGGGAGCTAAACAAGGTCTGCTCGGGTTGGTACTTGGTGGGGAGACCACCAAGGCCTGATTCTTTGTGGCAGGAATCCTTCCCAGAGGATAGGGCCGCTCTTGTTGCTTCTGGGGATGGTGTGGCTAGGTGGCCTTCTTATTGAGCTTGCAGATGGCGGCCATTGCTCCTTCTTCTTCGAGGGAGCTGGGTGGCCATTTTATGCAAACACCCAGTTGGTGTTAAGGCGACTGCCATTTTAGGGTGTGGGTTGAGAGGCCATTTTTATTCCTTCCTTCTTCTTTGTGGGGTTTGGCAGCCATTTTTTAGGTGCTCAGCCTGTGCTAGGGCGGCGGCCATTTTAAGTATGTGAGGTGTGGAGGCCATTTTAGTGGTATATTTTGGGGGTGGCCATTTGAGGGTCTGTGCTGTTGTTTCTTTTTTGTGGGTATTCTTCTTTAATTACGGGTATGTCAGGACGTAAAGGTGTAGGAAAGTCCAAGGGCAAGCAGCCTGCTCGTAAGGCTCCTAAGCCTCTGCAGAAACGTCCTCCGCCTCCTTCATCTTCTGATGAGGAGGAGGAGGATGAGGTGAATGTGGCTATTCTTGCAAGGCTGCATGCCCTTGAGCAGGTGTCTGGGTTGCCACCTTTGTTGGGTTCCAAAAAGGGGCCTGTGTCAAAGATGGCTTTTCAGGCTGATATATTGACACGCTTGTCTATTTTGGAAGGCAGGTCCGCAGCTGCTTCTGGAGGAACTTTGGGTTCTGGTGTTCTTGATCCTGGAGCTGGTACTTCTACTGGAGTGGTGGGTGCGGGTACCGCGTTGGTACCTGCCGGACTTCCAGGTAAGATGGGTGATGGTTCAGGGGCCTGCACTGGGCTTGTATGGCCATGGGGGCCTTGGGGTCCAGCTGCTGCTGCTGGAGCGGGCTTGGCTTCTGGGAGTGCAAGCACTTCTTCTGTCGAGGGTGCGGGCATGGCTGCAGGGTCAGTTCAGATCCTGGGGGAATTGGCCTGGGACGGGGCAACAGGGGGTTGCACCTCCCTTAGCAGGGCGTTAGGGTTTACCCTCCCCGTATGGTTCAGTTCCTTTTGGGGCTATCCCCTTTGGTGAGGTCGCCTTGCCTTTGGGTGATCACCTTTTGCCAGCCACAAAGGACAAGATATTAAGAGGGGAATATGTGGATATTTTTTCCCTTTTATTTTGGGAATTAGAAAAGAAAGATAAGGAGGAGCTTGATGATAAGGAGAAGGAGAAGCTAAAGAAGAGGAAGGTTGATTGGACCTGGGCCAATTGGCTTCCAGGGTTTTTTGTTTATGCTGGAGTGGTAGCGTGTGCTCAGCACTGGCGGGTGGCAGCGCTGATCCAGTACATGGACATCACATATAAGGGTTATACGATGTTCAGCAGCCCGGCCTGGATTCAATATGATGAGGAATTCAGGATGAGGGCCGCCTTGTATCCTTCCCTTCCCTGGGATCGGATCCACCAGCTGTTGTGGCTGCAGGTTATGTCACCGGCACAGCCCAATTTGGGCGAGTGCTCTGACAGTGGCCATTTGGTTGCTAAGGATTCTGCTTCTCAGGCTGCTTCTCCTTCATCTTCCCGTGGTTCAGCGGGGCAGGCGGTTCAACCCCGCTTGCTTTGTTCGGAGTTTGGCTCTCAGGGGGTGTGTAATTGGAAAGCCTTCCAGTTCAAGCACGAATGCTCCCTGTGCACCGGTCCTCACTTCTTTAACAACTGTCCAAGAGTTCGGCCATGGAAGGGTGGGAGTGGGGGGTCATTCCATTCTGGAAAAGGGCCCCAGCCCGATAAAGCTGGGACCGCTTGAGCGGTGGCTACGCAGGTACCCGCGTAGGGCCGATAGTTTATACTTGTTGCAGGGTTTTACATTGGGTTTTAGGATTCCTTTTCAGGGTTCTCAGGTGCCAACTTGGTCTCAGAACCTTAGTTCGGTTAGAGGTTTAGAACACGTAGTGGAGGCTAAGATCGCCAAGGAGCTGGCTGAGGGCAGAATTTTGGGCCCATTTGCTAGTCCTCCAGTGGTCAACCTTAGGGTTTCCCCTTTGAGGGTGGTACCAAAGAAGGCGCCTGGTGAATTTCGTTTGATTCACCACCTTTCTTACCCCAAGGGTTCTTCTGTTAATGATGGGATTCCTGAGGAACTTTGCTCAGTTAGGTATACTACCTTTGATCAGGCCGTGAGCATCATTCGATGCTGTGTCAGGGGGCTGAGTTGGCTAAATGCAATATCAAATCTGCATTTTGCCTTCTCCCTGTCCATCCGGATGATTTTGAGCTTTTAGATTTCTCTTTTGCAGGGCAATATTACATGGGCAAGGCTTTGCCTATGGGCTGCTCTGTCTCATGTGCTGCTTTTGAGTGTTTCAGCACATTCCTGGAACGTGCTGTGTGAGAAAGTGGGTTTGCAAGATGTTGTCCATTATTTGGATGACTACTATTTGTGGGTCCTGCTGGTATTGGACGTTGCACTCAGTTGCTGTCTGGCTTTATTGAGCTGGCCGCTGAGTTGGGTGTGCCATTAGCCGAGGAAAAAATTGAGGGCCTGGCTCAATGCCTTGTGTTTTTGGGAATTGAGTTGGACACCCTAGCGCAATTGTCCAGGATTCCTGGTCAGAAGCTGGAGGATTTATGGAGTAGAATTAGGACTTTCCTCCTCAAGAAGAAGGTTACTCTTCTTGAGCTTCAGCAGTTAGTTGGGCACCTTAACTTTGCTTGCAAAGTGGTTGCCCCAGGTAGGGCTTTTCTTCGTAGGTTCTGTGACGCTATGGCGGGCCTTCGCTTGCCTCAGCACAGGACTAGGGTTACCAGCAGCATGAGGGAGGACCTGCAGATGTGGCAGGAGTTTTTGGAGTCCTTTAATGGGATTTCTTTTTGGAGGGAGGACATGAGACTTGAGGCGGAGCTTCAGGTCATGTCCGATGCTGCTGGGTCATTAGGTTTTGGGGTCTACTTCTGTGGACACTGGTGCATGGAGGTTTGGCCGGATTCATGGGTGCAGGCTGGTTTGACCTGGGATCTCACTTTTCTAGAATTTTTTCCCATTTTGGTTGCGGTTTGGTTGTGGGGGAATGATATGGTCGATCACACCGTTAATTTTTGGTATGATAACATGGCTGTGGTTCATGTTATTAATTCCCTTTCATCCAAATCGCAACGGGTTATGAGGTTGGTGAGGGCCTTCACTCTGCGTTGCCTGTGGCTTAACACTTTGTTTTTGGCCAAGCATGTTCCTGGGGTGAATAATGGGATGGCTGACGCTCTCTCTTGTAAACAGATGGAGAGGTTTTGTCAGCTGACCCCGGATGCCGATCAAGAGGCGGTGCCAATGCCCCAGGAGCTATGGCTGGTTGGAGAGCCGAGGCCTGCAGAGCAATAGGCCTAGCCATTGCGCCTAGCACCAGGAAGTCTTACGAACGTGCTGTAAGGCAGTTTGAAGACATTAGGGCTGAGGTAGGGTATCGCATTGTCTGGCCCCTCCCGGTGGAGCATTTGCTCCATTATTGTGTTTCTTTAACACAATAATGCGCTGGCTTTTGCTAGCAAGGCGTTAGGGTATAAGGAGGAAACAGCAGATTTTCGTATTCAGAAGATGCTGGAGGGGTGGTCCAGAGAGGTTGGGCCTATTCCTGACACCAGGAGCCCTATGTCTCCCGGAATTCTCAAGGGTTTGAAAGGGGTTTGGGGTGCAGTTTGTGCATCTCGAGACTGTTTTGTTTCACGCAGCCTCTTTGGTGGCCTTTTTTGGGGCACTCAGGGTTAGTGAGTTAGTGGCAAGCTCCAGGAAGGATGCGTCAGGTAGGGCATTGTCAATTCGGGATATTAGGTTAATGGGGGGTAAGGCAGTTCTTACTGTCCGACGTTCTAAGACGGATCAACAGGGTGTTGGGACTGTATTGGAGCTGGGTCCGTGTTCAGAGGTGGAGCTTTGCCCGGTTTCCACTTTGGCAAATTATTTGGTGGTGCGGGGAGGCTGCGAAGGGTTGTTGTTTTGTCATTCTGGAGGCAGCCCTCTGACAAAACATCAGTTTGGGGCAGTGATGTCTAGGGCTTTAGCTCTGTTGGGGTTGTCTGAAGTGAGGTTTGGTACCCACTCCTTTAGAAATGGGGCGGCCTCTACGGCCGTGGCCTTGGGATATTCTTTTTCGTCCATCCAGCGCCTTGGCTGTTGGCGGTTGCGGGTTTATAAGGGTTATATTCACCCTTTGCTCCACTCTTAGCCTTGTTATTGGGAGCTGGGGTAGTTAAGGTTTGGATTGTATAACTTGTTTGTTTTTCTCTTTAGATGCTGTTGTTTCTGGCCGGAGGAGCCAAGTTCTCATCTGTGGGCACAGTTATGTGTTTTGGAAGGCACATCAAGCTCGGAGAACTGCTGTCGGCTCTCAGCTGGAGAACTGCTGGGGTCTGCTGTCGGCTCTCAGCAAATATGTTACGGTTGAATGGCGGGGGCACCGGGGTCTTCAGTGGCCTGGTTTGCTCCCGCTTTTATTTCACAGGTGTGTGGGCCCTCCTCCTCAGGTTTTAATTATTCACCTGGGAGGGAATGATGTCGGGCTGATTAAAGGCAAGGCTTTGATCTTTCAAGCCCGAGAGGATTTCAAGTACATTAGGAAGAGATGGCCTGGTACCATGGTAGTTTGGTCAGCCATGATTCCGCGCTTGGTGTGGCACAGTGCTTGGAATCCAGCTGGGATAGAGAGGGCTCGTTACAGAGCAAACAAGGAAATCCATAAGGCATTGGAGGGTGGTTTGGGCCACTATTTGCCCCATCCAGATATTTCTATGAAATATCCTGACCTCTACAGAGGGGATGGGGTGCATATCTCAGAAAAGGGTAATATGCTTTTCCTGAGGGATCTTCAGCAAGGGCTGGGTTTGGCTTTGGGCCTTTTGGTGGGTGCTAAGCCCTAAGTAGAGACTTGGCCTTAGTTGTGGCAGGTTTTCTTGGGTTTATGGTAGCATGCGGCCTGGGGAGGACCGGTTAGCCTCCCCCTTTTGGGGAGTTAGAGGTCTGGTAGGATCAACCTTTGGGTGTTGGCGACCCTAGGTATGTGAATGCAGACTGTCCTGGAGACTCGATTGGATGGGTGCCTTTCGCTGAGACGTGCGTCTGTTGACTGGGTCCTCCGGTGCGTGCCTCCCTGCTAGGCCTGCCTGACGGGAGCTGTGACGTACAGCTCCGGCTGGGGGGGCGGGTCTCTCGCCCGCAAAAAAGGCAGGGGAGCGGTCTGTGAAGACCCCTGGCCCTGACCTGGCCGCAGTTTGGTTGCCGTTGCTGTGTTAATTTAATAAAGTGGCCCGTAGTTTTACCAACTCACTTGTGTCCGCCTCTTTATTCCGACTTGGGGGGCAAATGCCTTTTTTACACATCTATCCTGTCCTCATCTTGAGGGCACTGAATATTCAGACATCCTCCCAAGCAGATGCTTAGCTGCTTTTCTTTTTTCCAGTTTTAAAACCTGTTTCAAGATCTTTTTCATTTTAAGCAATAGCAGTCTAGCTCTATTTCTCCCCCCTCCTGCCCGCCAGTACAACATTTTCTTTTGTATAGGCTCAATTTATTCTCAATAATTCTCCACAAATCTAAACCTGAACACCATCTCACCCACATATTGCGGCCCTAAAGCTCTGCTTTTCTGTCTCTGTGTGTGGAGGATAGATAGTATTTCTGGAGGCAGGCCACTCATTTACTCAGCCAGGGCAGGGTGACCTGTCCCCAACCACAATTTCCTATCCCTGAGGAGTGGGATTAAAAATGTCTTCATGCAGTGATGCTTGAAAAACCTTCTTAACTCAGATTCAAAGTGTTGCTTTCTTCAGGCCTTTAAAATGTGTTTTAGCAAAACACCTGGTTTATAGTTAATCTGAAGGGAACTCTTAATGTGCAGGAAACAACATCTACAGTTTTTAAGCAACAACATCTACAGCTTTTAAGATCTCACAGAATAAGGCTAGCCTTGGGCTATTGTTTCCTTTCAAAATATGTTACTTTTGCTTTAGCTTACCGTTTAAGAGGCTTTGAAACAGATACATAAATAGTATTTAGCTTTCCTTCAGGGTGGATGTATGTCTAGATTTCATGATACCTTATTTTCATGCTCTGATGTTGTTGGTTAATCTCACGTCCTTGTATATGCTTGATGGGCTCAGTGATGCTAATGAAGACTTATAAAGAAGGTAAGAACGGCTGGTATTTTACTTGATGTTGTTTCTCAAGTGCACTCCTATCCAATCTATCCTATTGAGGGCTGTGCTGAATGTTCTTTGATTAATATTTTCAGTCCCAAAATCAAGATATCATAAGCAGGCGTGTGTATATAACGGGAAAACTTCCATCCTTTAAAAAACAGTGAACGCTGCCATTCCTTGCCTTTGGACCTTCTACTGTTCCTGCCTTTTCTTTAGTACACCCCCAGCCAATCCCATCTGGCTATATGTCAATGTCATAGAGAACAAATGAAGCCAGTTGAGAGTGAGGAAAATTCTTCCAACCTAATTGTCATGGGTGACCCAAAACAAATAGATCACTGATTATCCACATTATGCATGAGTGAATATTTTTGCCCCCTTGCAATTTAACCTCTGAAAAGAATCAGCAAAGGGTATGTGTATGTGTTTCCAATTTTTTGCTCCTGTTGAAAACATTTGACAAAGTAACCCTTTTGTCAGCTCATTCTCAATCCTATCCTGATGGTGGAAAGTGCCATCAAGTCACAGCTGGTTTATGGTGACCTTGTGGGGTTTTCAAGGTAAGAGACATTCAGAGACTTGCCATTGCTTGCCTCCACATCAAGCCCTAATATTCCTTGGAGGTCTCTAATCCAAATACTAGTCAGGGCTGACCTTGCTTAGCTTCTAAGATCTCACAAAATAAGGCTAGCCTTGGGCTATCCAGGTCAGGGCTAATCCTATCCTATCCTTTATTTAGATCCAAACTCTCAGTTAAAGCTCTTGCATCATTTATTTCTTTTACCAGAGTGTCTTTTATCCAATAGTATCTATGTAGAACAAAGGAGTTTGAAATACATGCATCAAAACAAAGCAAAGATCCATTTGCAAGCCTTCAGTTGTTCAAAGCTGTATTGCTGGTCAATGCTCCTAAGTGTGTAGCATGCACGGAAGAAAATGATCCAGCTAATGCAAATATATGTTGGCATAGCAACAACCACTTAAAACAGGGGGGCTGTCTCTCACTCTGATTTTGTAAATGAGCAGAAATGTGTAAGAGGTGAGGTCTCCATGAAGCAGGTTCCTAACTGGGAAGGAAAAGCTGTCCTTTGATTATTTGAAACCTTAGCATCTTTTTAAAAAATCTTTTAGCATTTTTGAAGGCAAAATGGGTTAAAGAGATTCGAATGGTACCCTAGGATGAGCCTCTGCACTATACATCATTCTGTGTTAACAACAGGGCTAGATCTAGGGGGGGGGCAGAGGGGGGTGCTTGCCCCAGGTGCCAACAAAGGGGGGGCACCAAATTGGGTATGGAGTCCATTTTATTCTATGGGCCCATAAGATAGAATCGGCCCATAAGGGGGCGTCATTTTTTAATTTTGCTCCCCCTTCAAAAACATGTAGATCCGGTCCTGGTTAACAAGTGTCCCATTTCATTGTAGTCATGGTGTGAACCTTCTGTTCCTTGTCTGCGTGACCTATCAAAGCAAAAATAAACAGCCAACTTGCAGCTGCAAATTTCATAACAAGGAATCCTTTGCTTAACACTGCAGTTTTTGGAGTCAAAATGTCTGCTGCCTTAGGTTTTAGTTCTCTGCACATGTTGTCCAGATATGCATTCACTCATAAATTGCTTTGATTCCTTGTTTAAGTTTGCTAACAGTGCACTTTATACCCTTCTAAACCTATTGATGTGCATGAGCTTAGAAAGATGTAATTCTAATTAGGATGGCACTTGGAGTTGATTATTTGCGAAGTCATATTCCAGGCAATGGCAGTGAGTCTAGACACACATTCCTTCCAATGGACATCCAACAAACAGGCTACTCCGTTTGAAAGCAGAATGGAAGTACCCTTCTCTTGCTAGAGTTCCTTCCTTTCTTCTTTCTAAGCACCAGTGAGCACGCACTGAATAGTGGCTAATTCCACTACCTGTTGAGAAATCAGTCACTGTAGCCTTGCCCTCATAAATAGACTAAGCACAATGCTAATTGAGAAAATGGAGGAGTAAACCAAAGAGAACATGATAAAATGTAGTATCCATATCATGTCCCTTTGAACACTCTGATCTTATAGAATCAGTTTACATGTTCCTGAAGTCATCAAGTGATAGATTACTGAACATTAATTCATGTATTTCTCTGCCCAGAAATTCTGTCCTTCCAGGTCAAAATAACTGAGTGGAATGTCTTTTTCAAAGTTGTTGTGTTCTAAATGTCCTTACTTAATACAAGGTAATATTGGACAGTAACCATGACCCCATTTTGAGTATTGTTAAGAGGCAAAAAGTTTTGTTCCACTGAGGGATTCAGAGGTAATAAGCACACAAGTGGTGTGAATAGGGGAATAGCTTTACTGAAACCTTTTTGGTAATGCACAGAAAAGAAATCAACAAATAAAACCAGATAATATATCCTTACCCTTTCAGTTAATTGGGAACAGTGGGTAGACCCTCACAACTGGCTGATATGCCCCAAGTTGTTCCCTCCTCCAGAACTCCAAAAGCTGTCCCACTGTGGTCCCTCCCAAGCACCAAGAATACAGAGCATCACTGCCCCAGACACAGTGTCCTATTTATACCTTGTGGCTAATAGCCACTGATGGACCTCTGCTCCATATGTTCATACAGTCCCCTTGGACATCACCCTAATGGCAAGGGATTCTTCCGTTACCACCTATCCCAGGACTCTACCACCATCACCCTTCAAGTCAGCTTCTCAGGGCATGTGTCTTGGCTGCCACCACCAACTGGGTGCCATTGGAGCAGGTACACACAGTAACAGGCAATCTGGCTGCTGAGAGGGCATACATACACTGGCACAGCTGAGCCAGTTGTCCAAGTACCAGAGAGGGTGGGCATGCATGGCAGTTGTAAGCCAACTCTCTCTGTTCCTTCCCCCTCCATTGGGGTCAGGGCCATGGGCGATTGGGGCCTTTCCCAGACAAGGGCAGCTGTCCCAGATGTCCCATAAGGTGAACATCAACCAGCATGAAACATTCACAGTCTTCATGATCAATACTGGATTATATGGGATTTGGTCTAATTCAACAAGGCAATTCATATGCTTTTATAAAACTGTGATACTCCAGTTGCAGTAACAAATGGCCTTCAAATACCAAACTGCAGGATTAAGATTTAACTTGATTTAACAAATGAAGCAGTTCTCTGAAGTTACTTTGCTTGTTAATCCCCTCATTAATTTCTTTGGCACTGAATTATATGTATTCTTCATTTTCTTAGTACGAGAAAATGCCCTTGTTACTTTTAATGAAGTGGTATATTGGCCAAATCTTAATCCAGGGTGCTAAATGTAATCCCATGAATCCTTTCTTTAATGCTATCAGTCTAACCAGAGGGGTTGTGGCTTGGAAGGGAGAACACAAGCTTTATATACAGACAATTCCAGACATAGTTCTTGGCACTTCCAGCTAAAGACACTTGTTGTGCAGCAAGTGCTACCCATCCCATGCTGCCATCAGATGCCTATACTGGGGGTCTTCAACCAAAAGCCTTTCTCTGCCTGAGCTGTTGACAATCTGAAAAGGCATTTCTGAGCTAAATGGACCAGTGGGTCTGGCTGAGGGTACAGCAGCTTCATATGTTCATAAATGTTTGAAAAGCCCTCATTAAAGAGGATGGTGCTTGAGTTGATTTTTTATATGGAAGTTCTTTCTCTGTTGACCCAGCTCTGTAAAAAGCTGAAAATCTTTATTAAAAGCAGAATGAACAGCACATTAAAGGTTTGTATAAAACTGATGGCTGTTATGCGACAATGCAACATTTATGCCTCTGTGTTGTATCCATAACTATGTGTTCCTCCATTTGGATCGTTCTTGTCCAGATCCATCTGCTCCCAGGTAAAATTAATTCTGAGTTTTGTAACCACAATTTTTTTAAAAAAAAACCCTAGTCCACATTTTCCCTAGCAGACACAGTTCTGGCTGGGTGTCGTAGTGTGCATGTGGTTTGGAGGTGAGAGGAGCCCACCAGCCAAGGGAACTGCAGCACAGTCATTGAGTTGTCCTTGGAGTTCCCAAGCATGTGTCTGTTAAGTCAAATAGGAGGAAGTGATGGGCCCATTTTACTGTTGTGGAACAGAGTTGTTTTGTCTGCTTTTGCCCACTGTCTGTTTAATTTGTGCTATTGTTTTATTGGTGCTGGATGCTATTACTTTGGCATTATTGCTTTATATTTTTCTATGTTTTATTGCACATTGCCTTGTGCACTATATAGCGGAGAGGCAGTAAATAAATGAATCAAACAAATAAAAGTAGCAATACCTATTGTGTGCATATGGAAGAAGGGAAGCAGACCTTCCACTTTGTGGTTGCGGTGAATGGGGTCCTCCATGCCCCAGTTTGTTGCTAAAATTAGGGAGTGACCCCACAAGAGTGTGAATTCTACCACTGGATTCTTCATGTTAACTTCCTTTTCAAAAAATGCTGAATGACAACTAACACAGAATTATTCTCTCTTTCTTCTTTCCTTGGAAAAAGGAGCTTCTACCTCTTGCATGAAGTCCACACGTTATTCGCTATGGCAAGAGGAAGTCTCGTTTTACAGGATGTCAAAACACTGTGAGACTTCTGCTCATACAATATTTATAGAGTGTATACAAATGGGTTTTGTCAAAAGAAACAAAAGACAATGGACTTGCACTGCTACAAACTATTTATTAAACTGACAAAGAGATAAAATACAACATAAAAAATAAATAGAATCACCAGACAGTTTGTTGCATTTTTTCACTTCACTTGGTTCCTCTCCAGGTGAAATCTGGAGGGTTTTTTTTGCCATTGATTTTTAAAGGCAATTACAGAGGAAAAAAGCATTTTTGAAACACTCATTCTCCCCCTCCACCCCAAACGCCCCAAGTTATCTTAGGAGGAGACAGAAGAAGCACATTTTTCCCTGTCAGGAAAGAAAGAGACAGACAGCCCAGTCCTCCAGTGTAGCTGATACAGGATAAGTCTGCATCAGCATTTTAGAGAGGAGGTGAGATGAGTCCCTTGGACTGCAAGAAGATCAAATCAGTCAGTCCTAAGGGAAATCAACCCAGACTGTTCCCTGGAAGGTCAGATGCTGAAGCTGAAGCTCAAATACTTTGGCCACCAAATTACAAGGGAGCACTCACTGGAGAAGATCCTGATGCTGGGAAAGACAGAAGGCAAAAGAAGAAGGGGATGGCAAAAGATGAGATGGCTGAACAGCGTTACTGATGTAACAAATACGAATTTGAGCAGACTTCGGAGGATGGTGGGAGATAGGAGGGCCTGGTGTGACTTTGTCCATGGGGTTGCAAAGAGTCAGACTTGACTGTGTGACTAAACAACAACAACGAGATGCTGGTGAGGCACAAAATCTTTGTCTTCCTTTGAGGCTTTCTTCATGATGCAAAGACTTGGCAGTAACTCCCATGGTCTCCGCTTGGGGTTTACAAGATCATCTGCTCCCCAGTTGTTAAAATTTACTATGGGGATTGTGTTATGTGAGCCCTCTTTCTATATGCAGAAGTTAAGCTCCCATGAGCAGGGCCTTTTCTGATAAAGCACCTCCATTTGGGGGCACACTCCCACAAACTGTCACCTCACCCTTTGAAGTTCAGGGACTATTAGGCGAGTGAAAATATTCTTATTTTTCTAGGCCTTTCACTGATTTTGTTGACTTGTGTACATGTGTGAGTGTGATAGATATGCTTTCCCCTGTTCTTGTTTTAATTTGGATTTTTTTTAAAAAAAATGCTGTTTTGTTGTTACTATTATTTGTATTGCTCAGGATCATTTTTGATACAATTTTTGTGTGAGTGTAACTCTTTATTTCCTGGTTCTGTCAGTGTTGGGTTTTATTATTGTATGATTGATAGTTGTTTTGAGGACTGGTGATTTTGATGACTGACTGGAAAGTGCTTTGGGAGTGTTTGTGCTAAGAGTGTGAGATAAAATATTTTAAATCAAATCTCTTTGCTTCTGAAACACGCATACAAACTTAAGATAAGTAAAAGTTAGTATTTTTACCCTGCTTTCCTCCTCAGTGGGGAATCCAACAAGCTTACAAGAAAACAAACAAAAAAATACCATTTTTTAAAAAATCAGACCCTGTCCCAAGTGTGCAAGTTCAGGAACTCTAGGAATATAAAGATCCCCCAGGGTGGGGGAACTAACAGGCTTCCAAGGATCATTACTGTTTGCAAACCATACTGTGAAAATCACTGCTCCAGTGTGATTGCTTCAGCAGCTGCTGAATCTGCTGCAGTCTGTTTAAAGCACATAAGGGAAAGAGCCCTGCTGGATCAGACCAGTGAGGGTCCATCTAGTCCAGCATCCTGTCTCACACAGTAATATAAAGCCTCTAGGAATACAGATAGGAGGTTGCTATGATAAAGTTTTACCCTTGTAAGTTTCACCCTTGCAAATTTTAAAATGTTGTAACACTGCTTAGGATTGCACAGTTTGTCTGCTTTTCTCCACAGCAGCTTTCTTCCCTGAAGTGCTTGTTGCAAACTCTAGTTCCTGCCTGTACAAATCACAGGGAAATGGCAATGTGGTGGGCAGGAGACTCTCCTGCACATATGACACTGAATCTGTGTTCCATGATGCCAGTATTCATCAAGCATTGCATGTATCCCGAGGGTGCAAGACAGGTAGCACATGGGAAAATGGAGAAAAAGAACATGCCAGCACATCCAGCCTCAGATCACAAAAGCCTAGCTCAGACTATTTTAGTGACTGAGGTGCTATAGGATATAGGTTTGTGGCACTGGGTGTCATGTAGCAGTGCCTTTTGAAGATTGTCTGAAAACATCAACTTGTGTAGTGGCAAGATTGCTGCCAACTTACTAGGAACACAGCTCACCAGTTGTGAGAGACATACAATGGCTGTCAGATGATTCGACACTGATTGTAAATTACCTCCAAGGGTTGCCAACTTTGGATTTGGAAATTCCTAGGGATTTTGAGGTTTGGGAAGGGTATAATGCCACATAGTCTGTGCTCCAAAGCATCTGTTTTCTTCAGGAGAATGGAGCTCTGTAGTCTGGAGATCAGTTATAATTCCAGGAGATCTCCAGGGCTCACCTACGTGAATATTTAACTAATACCTTTCAAACCTTGTTTCCATTCATTCCAGCTTCTCCTCAAAGAACCATGGGAATGTTTCATTGGTGAATGAATGAAACATTCCTAGCAGATACAAAGAGCTAAATAAATACATTTCCCATCTTTTGCAAGTAGGATGTGGAAGTTATGAGGGTAGGCATTGCTTTGTTGAGGTCACACCAAGAGATGATCATGCAGACTGACAGCAAAGGGAAAAAAAGGAGAGGCATTTTGTACAGTTCTAAATCAAAACTAAAGCCTAAAGGGAATACTCACAGGGATGGAAATTGGAATGGATTTGCCTGTTAATAATCTGGTCTGTCAGAAATGACATGTGGCCTTCCCAGCTGCTTAGAGATCAACATTTGCTCTCTCTAGAGGGCTTCTTATGCTCCATCTTTTTTCATCCATGGCTTTTCATTTAATGGAATTTTGTTCCATTTAGATCACTGTCTTTCTCTATAAAGAGACTCTTTTTCTTCTGCCTGGAGCATTGGTATAAAATATGGCAAATGGAAGGAACCTTCTGCAGGCAAAATTCACCTCAAAGACTTACTAAACCAATTAAACCCCATATATGGAACTGAGTACTGGGACAAACTGATGTGTGACAAGGCCTCTGACATGCCTCAGTGAGGCATAACATTTCCATTTTCACACTAGCTACACATGCTAGGTTCCCTAAAAAGATTTGCACAGATGTTTCTCCTGAGCAGGAGTCTCCAAATTTGTTTAAAATTAGAGGCAATTCATGGAAACTTTATTTAAACATTTGATAACATTTCAATAATACATTTGGCCATGGCTTTTTCTGAGCAGGAATGCATAGGAATGCAGTTCCAGCTGGCTTGGCATCAGGGGGTATGGCCTAATATGCAAATGAGTCCCTGCTGGGCTTTTTCTACAATAAAAGCCCTGCATTTGGCCAATGCATTACATTTTATCATATTACTTTTGTAAAATGTACAAAGAATATGATGATCTTACTGAAAGGAAGGAAAGAAGGAAGGGAGGAAGGAACCTTCACATTCTGGCTCCCAATATTCACAGCTAAACCCATTTCCCAGTATCCCAGAAAACCCTGGATACTATCCAGAGACCCAAATATATCTGGAAAATACTGATAAGATATTTTTTGAATATATATTTAGACCAGATATAGCGAAATGCACATTCCTACTGGATGCCACTTTCTAGCACAGGGGTGGCCAAACTGTGGCTTGGGAGCCACATGTAGCTCTTTCACAAATGTGTGGCTCTCGAAGCCCCCACCATCCCATCAGCCAGCTTAGAGAAGGCATTTTCCTTAAATCACTTTGCCAAGCCAAGCCAGCCAGCAGCTTGGAGAATGCATTTAAAATTAGTTACTTTCTTTCCACCTGTCTCTCCCTCCCTCATCTATTTGCTTTCCTTCCTTCCTTCCTTCCTTCCTTCCTTCCTTCCTTCCTTCCTTCCTTCCTTCCTTCCTTCCTTCCTTCCTTCCTTCCTTCCTTCCTTCCTTCCTTCCTTTCCTTCCTTTCCTTCCTTCCTTCCTTCCTTCCTTCCTTCCTTCCTTAGCTCTCAGACTTTTGATATTTGTGTCTTGTGACTCTCAAACATCTGACGTTGGATTCTATGTGACTCTTAGCCACATAGCAAGTTTGGCCACCCCTTGTCCTAGCACCATAATGCAGTTATGGGTCCACAACAAGGGTATGAGTTTAGGAGGAAACACCATTCTTGAGGCATTATTGTGGTTTAAATGGATTACTTGTGGGGAAAATGTCAATAAAGGGGGAAAATATGAGTGGCAAGGAGGAGGGTAAGTGAGCAGACCAGCAGTGCTGGGGAGGGCAACAAGCAGGAGGTCATACTAAAGCTGGAAGGTCAAGCGAGCTAAGGAGGTAAAATGGGATTTCCTCCCTGCAAGTTTTGTGGTTCCCTGCTTGTAAGTAAATAACCATGATATGACTACTGTTTTAATTAGCATTGAAACAAACTAGATTTTTTTTAAAATTCAGCCTACCAGTCTGTCAGTTTGCCATCTTTTATCCTGGCCTTCTTCCAAGGGGCTCAGGACACCATACAAAGTTCTCCTAGGCTCCATATTATACTCACAACACCCCTGTGAGGTAGGTTAATCTGAGACTGTATGACTGGGGCATAAAAGGATGAGTGAGGTTTTGAACCTAGATCTTTCAAGGTAGGGTTGCCAGGTCCAGCTCAGGAAATATCTGGGGACTTTAGGGGTTGAGCCTGGAGACTTTCTCATTCCCTAAATAAATAAATAAAAATACAGCAGTGCTGTTCCCTTGATATAATATAGTAGGTTCAAAGCATTGCAGAGACGAGATCATAGTGAGGACAGCTCTTAATTAAGGGAAGCATGGTGAAGGCTGCTTCCAACAAAGACTGACTAAGGGCCTGTGAGCAAAACCTATATACAACTCAAATCTCCTGCACTAGCTTGCCATTGGTTCATTCAAACAGGCAGGGGTCTGTGATTGGTGCAGGGCGGCAGGTATCATCACTGAAGAATGATCATCACATCATTGAAGAATGACTGGACCCCGGAAATGCCTTTAAGGAGAGAGTCCATTAAGTTCTGGAAGATCCCCGGGGCCAGGCTGATGCTGAACTGCAGCTGTTTGACCCTGAAAGCCCCCCTGTGTGTGATGACAGTCTGTGTGTCTGCGATGGCGGCATCTACTGGAAGTTGCTGATAAGCCTGAGCCAAATCTAGCTTTCCAAAAATCTTAGCTCCTGCCAGCGAGGACAACACATGACCCACCACTGGCACCGGATAAGTGTGGCCTTGCAGTGCCTTGTTTTTCATACATTTGTAATCTGCACAAATGCGCACACTGCCGTTGGATTTGAGTGACTATGGGGGTTTCCCATTTGGCATTCACCACTGGCTCCAGTACCCCTTGAGCCATGAGGGGATCCAACTCCTCCTCTATCTTGGGCTTTAATGCCAGGGGCACCCACCGGGCCTTCAATCTAATAGGCTGCACATTGAGGTCTACTTGTAGGGTCACTGGTTCTCCCATGTAGGTACCCAGGCTGCCATTGAAAATGGCAGGGAATTCTTCGCACACCTTCTGGAAATTAGTCTGGGAGGGCACGGGCGCATGATGGATGCTGATTATCCGGATTCCCAGAGCCTTGAACCAGGACTGCCCCAGTAGACTGCACAGGTCCCTTTCGACTACTGTCAGGGGCAGCCAGCCAGAAAATTGGCTGTACTTGACATGGACATTTTCTACTCCCAGTACTGTGACCTCCCTCTTCTGAAAGACTACGAAGGGGAATGGGCTCAACTGGGCTTCCCTCCCCAGGCACAGTTCCCTGAATGTCCGGGTCAATATTACCATCTGGCCCGCCCCCGAATCAACTTCCATCTGACAGGCCTGGTATGAGCACAGTTACCTTGTACTTGCCTGGGGAGGGCATGGGAAGCTGACATACCAGATCCCACGCCTTGGTGAGTGCCTGGATGTCCTCCACGAATGCAACCTCGTGGTGGTGGCCATCTTTCTGCTGCAGTTTTCTGCCAGGCACAGCAACTTCGTCTGACACACCCGTGCAAGGTGCCCCATTTTTCCACACATGTGGCAGACAGTGTTCTGGAACTTGCAGGAACGGTGCTTGTGGGCTTCCCCGCAGCTGGCACATCCTCCCATTGAGGTAGGGTTGGTGGCACATGGCTGTTGGTGCTTCGGGGCCTGGCGTGTCTGAAGTGCATCTTCCTCACCGAAGTCTTCCGAGTTGGACCCGTTGGCAACCTGGTTCATTGCAGTGGTACGCCTCTCCTTATGCGACTTCTTGTAGGCAGCCGCCTCGTCCAGGGTGTCCGCCAGCGTAAGCTTCTTGTGTCTCATCAGTTTGGCCTGTAGCTTCTCGTTGCAGAGGCCCGCCATGAAACGGCACAGCAGCACTTAGTCGAGGCTCGCAAAATCACAATCTTGGGCCAGGCGGCGCAGCTCAGCTAAGAAGGTTGAAGAGGTCTCACTGGCTTTCTGTACCCTCTTGTGGTAGTCTAGTCACAGGGCCGTGAGTGTCGGCCTGGGTGAGAAATGCTCTGTGAGCCTCTCTGTGATGACCTTGTATGTGGCGGCGTCATCAGTCACCCACACTGGCAACATCAGGCTCTCTGCCAGCGCCAGCGTGTCTTTTCCGCAGAGGCTAGCAAAAGCTGTTTCTGTAGAGGAGGTAGAAGTTGAGTCGCTTCACCCATCAGTCCCACCTTTCAGGTTGATTGGGGTTGCCCATGGGGGCCAGGTGCCATGGCCTGGTCAGGGTTGGCCCTCAAAGAAGCTGTTTCCCCAGCGCTGGTGGAGGTGGAAGCTTGGCTCAGACTCATATCCTGTTCTAGCATGGCAACCCTTGTTAACAGTGGCAGTGCGATGCGCGAAGCTGGAGCTTGCTGCGAGGCATGGTGCGTTGCTGGTTGCTGCATCCCTACCAGAATTCCATCCTTGTCGCCACTATAATATAGTGGGTTCAAAACATTGCAGAGACGAGATCATAGTGAGGACAGCCCTTCATTAAGGGAAGCATGGTGAAGGCTGCATCCAACAAAGACTGATTAAGGGCCGGTGGGCCAAACCTATATACAACTCTAATCTCCTGCACTACCTTGCCATTGGTTCATTCAAACAGGCAGAGGTCTGTGATTGGTGCAGGGCGGCAGGTATTTGGATCCCACTAGCCAAGCAGTCCCCTTGTTATACAGTCCCCAAACTCTGCTTTTCTGGCTCCAATGAGCTAGCAGGAAGTACATACCTTAAGGCACAAACTTAACACTTGAATACAGTCTTCATTTCCTCATCCTCTTTTTTGCCTTTTTTTGTTCCCCAGCAGCTGCACTTCTACTAAATTAAAGTGAACACACACACACATGCACGGCAGCCAAAATAAACAGTTTGCATGCCCACATTGTTGTAATCTCCCTGGGGCAATGGTATAAATAGCTTTACTAACTGGAGTTGCTGAATGTAATCATCTGCTGTATTTCAACCAACTTAAGGAGAGAAAGCTCCAGAGAGTGGAGTTTTCCTCTATCCCATAATCAGATTCTAGTTAACTCTTTACTATCCCTTTCACTATTGCAAACAGCTTCTGAATGGAATGAAAATGAACAGAGAGAATGGGTTCTTTCTCTTCCTCTTTCACACACAGGTGGCTCTGGCGGCTTGCCCCGCTTCCATGAGCTTCAGTCTCACTCGAGATTTAAAGGCACACACTCCCCCCTTTCAAAACACAAGCAATTTGCTAGTTTTTAAGCCTGCATGAGATCTAAAGGCACATTGTGTCTGTTGGGGTGGGGCTTCCCTCCAACCAGCCAGCTGGCTGGTGGCAGGAAGGAGCCTTCAAAATTGGGACATCCCCTGCCCAGACTTGAGGATTGGCAAGCCTATGCCAAGTACTTGTCTGGCTATACTATGGTGGCATAATTTTTTAATCCCTAATATTTAATATTTGACAGGTAAAGATCATTTCTTGTGAAATTTTCATCTCAGCTTCACAACATCTGCTCACACACACCCACACAGAGTGACTTTCTTGCTCTTACTTTTCAGCTAAACTGGACATTCCCTGGTTACATTTTTTTCAGTTACCTTCTAGCAAGACATTACATTCACACCTCTCTGGAGACCTTAAAATGCTATACAAGCCCATAATGAGTTTGGGTAATGTAATGTTTAAATGCATTTGATTAGATGATGGTATCTATGTTTCAGTTCAATGAATTATTGACAACCATTTTGCCCACAGCTTAGGTACAGTTCAGGCAGAAATGGAAACAAGACAAATTGCAGGGCCAGGGTATCTCAGCTAAATGCTGGATCAAGCAGTGTGACTTGGAGGGCAGTGGCACAGGGCAGGGGTAGAATTCAAGGTCAACCTAGGCAAGCCACCCAACCTACCTAGTTATTTTAAAAGGTGGGCCCAGCCAAACAGATTATTATCCTGGTGGGGCCTTATTTAACCTTTTATTTGCGTTAGGCTGGGAGAAATATCCAGAAATTTAAATGCCAGGTTATTTTTTAATTTTAATCAGAAGACACACATGCATACGCACACAGCTTGCAGAGTTATTGACTCTGCACATATTTCTATTTCGTCCTTTGTATTTGTGGCACATGTTATTAGACTGATGTATAGCAGACTGATAGGAGTAACCTGGTGTAATCTTACTGGGAGGGCTACCTTCTTCTCTTAGAATTCCATCATTGGCTGCAGCTCAATGAAAAGTGTGTTTAAAATAAATGTCAGTAGTATCTTTAATTAGACAGAGCAATCTTAAACAGGTCTGCTCAGAATCTTACTTGAGTCTTTTCAATGTAGCTTTGTCTCACAAAATTGTTTTTAGAATTGCACTAAAAGAGAAGATCATCTGTTTGGCATAATGTTTCCCACAGTGGCAAACCAAATGCCTCTGTGAATTCACAAGAAGGGAAGAGAGGAGGGAAGTAACAGACTTCTCCCATTCTCTATTACCAGTATGCAAAAATATATTGTTACTGAACATGGAGGTTCCCTTTGAGGTTTGTGTCTAATAGCTATAGTTAGGCTTCTCCTCTTCAATCTTAACCGCCTTTTAAAGCCATTGAGTTGCAATTACCACATTATATTTTGTGCACAGGAACAAATGAAGCTGCCTTATATTGAATCAGACCATTGGTCTATCAAGGCCAGTGGTGTCCATGCAGACTGACAGGGCCTTAGGCAGAGGTGTTTCACATCACCTCTGACCAAATCCTTTTACCTGGAGATGCCAGTGATTGAACCTGGGATTTTCTGCATTCCAAGCAGATGCTGTAGCACTGAGCCGTAGCCTCTGACTTGTGACAGAAAATTCCATAAATTAACTAATTATCATGCATACTGACGTTCATCTGCCCATCGATTTCAGCCAATGAACCTGAGTTTTTGTGTTTCAGGAGAGGAACAAAAAGTCCTCCCCCGCGGGGGAGGGCGGGATACAAAAATAAATAAAATTTAAAAATTACTTACTATTTTATTTTATTACATTTGCAGTGAATTAGGCAGAAAACAAATAAACATATACATCAAGACAATTTACACGGTAATCAGTGAGACAAGCTGACAACAAATAAAGAGAAGAAAGTCTGTCCTGGTGATTTAACCTTTCTATAATATATGGTACAGTCAGTGTTCCCTCTAAGCTGAGTTAGTGTGAGATAGCTCACAGATTTTTAGCCTTCAGCTCATACATTTTTGTCTTAGCTCAGGAAGGATGACCCCAGAGCACAAAAATTTATGCAGTAGCTCACAACTTTAATGCCAGCAGCTCACAACGTTAATACCAGTCCCTCACAAAGTAGAATTTTTGCTCACAAGACTCTGCAGCTTAGAGGGAACATTGGGTACAGTCACTCAGGGTCAGATAGCTAATATCACAATACAATGCAACATGCATTTAACATATTCAGCAAAGATTGGAATCCTTGAACATTTCATATTGTTTGTTCCATACAATGCAGAACCTCTTGCCATACCAAAAAAATGTTCTTGTTCCCGCTTTCTGAACACCATGCACAACATTTAAAACCTTGCCCATCTCTTCTCTTTAATCCATAAATCTTTTTTTACCTGAAACTGAAAAGGCCTGGAAGATTTAGAGTATTTTCTAGCTTCATGGTGTCTTTCAAAAGCTGCCTTGTGGCATGAGGAAAGATGGGATGTAAATATTTTAATTAATAAATTAATAAAAGAGCTGGAGCATCACACTTATAAGGAAAGATTACAGAGACTGAATTCCCCCAATACCTTTCTATTAGTCCTCAATCAATAAAAAGTTACAGCAGTGGCAATGTTCTTCTCCAATCTACTTTCAGTTATTTTGCTGTATGTAGTATTAATGGTTTATATTATCTAACAGCATGATTCTTTTAGCGGGATAATATGAACAAAGGGGTCAAAGGGAAAATTTGTGTAAGGTCTAAGCAATATTGACTAAGGTTTTGGGGATATGGCCCTGGAGAAATAAGTGTAAATTATTGCTCTATAAAACAGCTGTCATTTTCTACTAGCACTTTCCATTTATTCAGATCTTTAATAATCAGGAGGCAATTTCAGGAACATGTCCTGCCCCTGGTTTTATGAGGCATTTTCCTGTTCATTGCTCTGACTATGAACATGAGCAGCATGCCAATGGAAATTGCTGTGTTCAAAATTTAAATGATAAATGATTGGGAGTACAGAAGAGCTGAATGGCAGTGGCAAGAGGGGCCCCCTTCAGCAAATAATAAATAATCTGCTTTTGAGTCAAAGCAGATTGGGAACTGAGCAGAATGGTCCATGATCTCTGAATTTTAAGAGTCCAAGTTCCCATAAAGGTAAGGGCAGTCCCCTGTGCAAGCACCAGTCATTTTCGACTCTGGGGTGACGTTACTTTCACAACGTTTTCACGGCAGACTTTTTATGGGGTGGTTTGCCATTGCCTTCCCCAGTCATCTACACTTTCCCCCCAGCAAGCTGGGTACTCATTTTACCGACCTTGGAAGGATGGAAGGCTGAGTCAACCTGGAGTCAGTTACCTAACCAGCTTTTGCTGGGATTGAACTCCGGTCGTGAGCAGAGGGCTCTGACTACAATACTGCAGCTTTACCACTCTGCGCCACAGGGCTCTCAAGTTCCCATAGAGCATGTATATTGTGGCTTCACCTGGAACATCTTAGGCACCTTTTGACATCTTCTAGATTTTCCTGTTCTGCACTATCTCATAACAGAGCCAGGATTTCAGGAAAACCCTAGACATGCAAGCGAACTCATCCTGAGGGGTTTGTGCTGAACTGGAAGGGCAAAAGGTGTTTGTGGAGAAAGAAGAAGAAAGGAGATAGGCTGCAGTCAGATAAATAATCCAGAGGCTTTCATGCACTTCACTCTGTGGACACAGTTCACACCTGCCTATTGCTCACTTGATGACTGCAATGACTTACATGTGGGAAAGACACCTCATAGATATATGTGCATGAAAACCACAGAAAAGCATTATGTTTGAGGCTATGATAGGAAACATGCCAGTTCTCTCTGCAAGCAACTTGGACAACTGATTCAGACCTGCAAGTCCTCCTTTGTTGGTGCAGTCACATGCCTGTGTCAATTGCTCATTTTTTCCATGTTGAAATTATGCAATGCTACTAAATCAGACAAAGGCTGTGATCAGACACACTAAATAATGCACTTTCAATCCACTTTCAATGCACTTTCAGACTGGATTTTACTATGTGAACTGGCAAAATCCAGTTGGAAAGTGCATTGAAAGTGGATTGAAAGTACATTATTTAGTGTGTCTGATCACAGTCAAAGGTGGTTCATATACTATGTAAGCTTCCATGAGATCATATCATTTGGACCTACTATCATGTTCAGGTGAAAGGAATAAAGAGGATTGCAATAATATCAAGGGAGTGATTATGTGAACCAGGACATCAAGGGTTTTACTTTGGAATGTTCAAATCTTGGAAAGCCTTTCCTACTCCTTGCTTCAGTTGCTGTCTCTCTTATTACTTCATCTGTAAATTTCTTGAGAAATAGAATCAGAAAAAGGATCACTGGATGTTATGTATGTGAACGAATATAGATATCAATGGTGTTCCTGCCTGGCTCATTGGAGCCTGAAGGACTGAGCTTGGGGTCTTGGGAACAATGGGCAGTAGGATCCAAATCCCTGCTGCCCTGCTCCAATCACAGGCCCCCTGCTGGTTTGAATGATCCAATAATGTGCTTGCGCGGAAACCCAGAGTTGTATATAGTTGGCCCCGGGGGGCCCCAGTTCTCCAGTCTTTGTAGAGCAGCTACCTACCATGCTGTGTCTAATAAAGAGCTGATTATCACTACCACCTCGCCTCTTCAATGCATCGAACCCATTATATTAAAGGATACTTTCCTAAAATTTGGCTGGGAACCTGGACCTACAAGGAATTTCTCTCATCTCCTTTGCATTCTGCTCTGGATTCAGGCCCATTGCCAGGAATCTAAATAAGTCAGGAATCTCAATCCCCAGTTATGTTTGCATAACTGGAGCACAATCTGCTGCTGTTGCACATGTGTGCTAGCACATGTAGTTCAAAAAGTCAAGGGAACCAGAGACAGCGGCAGTACATCAGATCTCCAATCATTTTTTGAGAGTTAGGATGGAGTTACTTTGTGCTTAACGCAGCATTCATGTTTGATTGCTTCACACTTTACTCAACTTCTCAGGGTAACCAGTTCTTTCAATTTGAGCAGGGTTCTTGATTATATTAAAATTTTCAACATACTTTTTTGAAATATCACCTTGCGTATGGGGGGGGGGTGGAATTAAGGCAGTATTGTGAGAGTGCCTCAAGCTTTACATGATGTTTGACTTTGCCATGGCTACAGGAGTATCAGTCTGATGTTTCCTGCAGCAAGCATATGCATATGAAGGGTAGACATTCATTCTTGAATGTTATGGATGTGCACTGAGCTACAGGTCTCTAGCATGTGTTCATTGCATTGTAGGCACAAATATTTGCTCTTCATAGGAGGGAAGGCATGGTATGGCCTGATCTCATCAGATCTCAGAAGCTAAGCAGGGTCAGTACTTGGGTGGTAAATCACCAAAGATGACTCTGAAGAGGAAGGCAATGGCAAACCACCTCACCTTCTTACTTGCCCTGAAAGCCCTTTGCTGTGGTCATCATATGTCAGTTGCAACTTGATGGCAGTTCACACACACATTGGCTCTTCATATGCTATATATGAATTTCTAGCAGTAAAAGGAGCCAAGAGGTTAACACCCTTTGACAGATCAACCTACATAGCTTTCCACACATTAATTTTCCTCAAGTAGAGAATAAATCTGTTTCTGCAGTACAAATCTCTACAGATGAAATGTCTCCAGAAGAGTCAAGAAAGTGTACTGTGGAATGTGATGAATTAATATAAATACCAAGGCACAATTCCCTGACACACAGTCTTCTAACTATTCTCCTAAACCTTTTACCACTAAAATATCAAATACAGTGATATTCAGAGTGACTTTTTTTTGGCGGGGGGAGGGTGTATTCCTCTGGCAAAATGTGAAGAATCTCAAGCGAAGACCAAAGAGCTTCTGCAAAGCTAATAATGCTCACCATGTCCCTAGATTGTCACTGAATTCTACCTTAAGCAAACTTCAAAGTGAAATTGAACTCTCAAGGGATATCCATGAGGCCTCTGTAAGACTGACATGTCAAAGTGAGACTGGGTAGAACCATAAGTTATCGCAAGATCTTGCCTAAATTAAACCCAAAGAGTTTATAACTACCTGAGTTGCTCAAAGAATCTTCATACATATCCTGCTCAAAAGTAAGGTGGGACAACTGGACCTTGCACTATCAGCAATAGGATAATGCTTTGTGGGATAGGGCAGGGTATAAATCGTAAATTAAATTAAATTAAATTAAATTTTAAAAACCCACACATGTGATTTTGCTCTAACTAGTAAAGTGTTGTGAGTAAAACCAATGGAATTTATTTCCAACTACAGCCCTGCAGCTAGATTTAGCATTATTTCATGAATTGCGTTCTTCTAAAATTGAAACAAATACAAACCATTTTGTAAATCTGTTCTATACCACATGTTTTGCTTTTGCCCCTCCACAGGAGAAGATGCTTCCCTATACTTGGCCACCACAGCCTCGTCGGAATGACACACTTTTGCCATGCTTCATTTTAGTCGAGGTAAGAAACCATTTGAGATGCATTTGTGCAATTACCCATTTATGTTTCTCAAAGAAAAATATCTCACTGCAGAAATACACTCATATTTATCTATGTGCTCTATGGAGCTATTTTTGTGTTGTTATGGAACACTATCTGTCTTCTCACAATCACTTTCCACAGCTATAAAATGTTCCCATTCCTGCATTTATTTTTATTCTATTCTTTGCTTGAAGGAGAAACAAGGGCATTCTTTCGACTGGCATTGCCCATTGGCAATTTACACTGGGTGGGTGGTGGTGATAAATGCAATGCTTCTGAAAAGATACAAAAATTCCTAGAAAAGAAATACATACATGCAGCTGCCTTATCCTGAGTCTGACCATTGGTCTCTTCTGGTCAGTTGCTCTCCAGGGTCTCAGGCAGAAGCTTTTCACATCACCTACTACCTGATCCTTTTACCTGGGAATAACAGAGAGTGAACCTGGAAACCTCTGAATGCAAAGCTGATGCTCTGTCACAGAGCCATGCCCGCTAGCATTGTCCAAGAGAGGTGCAGTAACTGAAAGTACAAAAGTGTTCCTTACACATATACTGTATGGTCCAAATCTACACAGCCCTGTAGTAGCATATAACAACTTTCATATGTGCATTAAAAGATATATTTTAATGCTTGACATTAAAAAATGAAGATGTTTTATGGAACATGTTATGGCTAGGATTTATACAAAGTACTTTGATTATCTGCAGAATTTGGGATTGGGGGTGGAAGACACGTTAAAAAAAACCTCACATCGGCCTGTATGGAATTTTGTAAAGCTACTCCAGAGGTTTCAGTACTAGGGGTATGTCTAGAGTTGGAATGACTGAGGAAACCAACTAAACACTGCTCCACCCACAACATGACCCCAATGCTGCCCAGTTGTATGCCTGTGCCTGAGTTACACCAGCCCAATTCCAGCATGGTGCTGACATACCTCAAAATACACCAGCATATCTTTGAGAAGTTCCGGTGTATCTTCAGGATACAACAGCATATCTCTAAATACAGCAGTGTGCAACTTAGTTGCTATGCTAAACTATTCAGATATGGGTTTTAGGATTGTGCTGTAAGAAAAATTGAATCAGCTGTCATGTAAATGTCATATATGTTCAGGATCTTGAGTAAACATTTCCAAAGCGGTATGGCATATAGTCTGTGACACTAGTTATATAGAGATTCCTTATAGAAGTCAGATCACTGGTCCATCTAAGTATTAGTATCAACTCTGGATGGTAGAAATGCTCCATGGTCTCAGAGAGAGGTGATTTCCCTTGATATTTTGCTTTAATTTTTGAGATAATTTTAACAGGAGATACTGGGGATTGAACCAGAGATCAAGTAGCTCAAGTGTGTGTGTGGGGGGCTTGTGTGGTGCCTAGTAGTCCCTCTAGCCACCTCCCAGGAGGCCATTCTAAGGAACTTACTACCAGGGCATCAGGATTCCCAATAATACTCTTACTGACCCTTAGGTCACCACAGCTACTTGCCTAAGCAAGCAGCCCAGAAGACTGAAAATAGGAGGAGAAATCTCCTCTTTTACTAGCCTACCAGCCTCTAATTGGTAATCAAGGCCAAATGCCTTGCTGCTGGTGGTTCCACTCTGGGGCTTGCAACAGAAAATAAGAAATCCTGCAGAACTTAGTCACTGAAGTTTAACCCTGGCACTACAGCTTGTATTGTTATTTTCCCTACAATACTTCTCTCTTGGCACAGCCTTAGTATCAGCAAAGATGGCATTTGTCTCTTACATTTACTGGCCATAGCTGGAACTTGTCTGCAAGACCATATTATTTACCCATAGGCAATCTGGACTCATGAATACCTTTTTAGTTATAAAGGTTTTTCTGCACAATTTCTGTATGCATTAAACATGTATTTCTTTCTCCTTAATTGTTCTTGTTTCAAATACTTTTTGTCAAGGTTGCACTTCAGTTGGAGGAATCACCTGAACACTGGATGCATATTTTGTACTGCAGGGGGGGGGAACACTTCAGACAATACAACTGTTGTTATTGTGATAGCCTTGTTGTTCTTGTTTTTAACATCCTTCTCAGCTGTTTGATGTCATTAATTTGGAACAGGATAATTTTGTCTGCCCACCAACTGTACCTCTTTCTTTCTTTCTTTCTTTCTTTCTTTCTTTCTTTCTTTCTTTCTTTCTTTCTTTCTTTCTTTCTTTCTTTCTTTCTTTCGAAATTAGCATTTTTTCTGTGCTTGTGTGCACATCTTTGTTTAGTGGCCCCAGTGCTGCAGCTCTGGATAGCAGTCTGCTCTGTTCTTACTTCTTTGCAAAGGATCAGGCTACATCATTGCCATAGAAACCAAGGAATGTTGGACAGAAGAGTTCTAAACTACATCATGGACATATTCCTTTTCAGTAGAAACAGATCTCATGCCAGCTAAAGAGCTGTGATTCAGTTCCACAGAAGCAGTGGGAACTGGAATCCTACACAGAGTTACAGGATCAGACTTATTCATGCATTGGGACATGGACAGGGGCATGGAATAAATGCATGTTAGGTAATTTACAGTGCAGTCCTATGGAGAGTTACTTTGGTCTAAACGTACTGATTTCAATGAGTTTAAATCTTAAGTAACTCTGAAGAGAATTGAAAACCCTGTTACCTTAATCTCTGGACATGGAAATTCTGTAGTTCTTAAAGTACTCTAATGCTGCAGTCAGACAGGCAGCTTGGGGTGTTTTGGAGGTGATTCTAAGTACTCTGTTGCATGCTGTGATTGAGATTTTCAGACTCCCAGTCTCCCACCCTGATCTGGCTGTACCATGTTCTTCTCCTGTGGTTGATTCAGATTAGTGCTGTATATCAACCAGGGAGCACGCAGTCTGGTCTTAATTTTTTTTAAACAACTTTGACCTTGTTTTGGAAAACACTTATTGGATATGCACGTGTGCCAAGGCACATATGCTCTACCATTTTAAAAAACAAAATGACGAAACTGGAACTAAAGGTCCATACTTCCAATCCAGTTTGAGCATGCACCAGGGGAGTTCTGACATCTAGAAACATGGGATGAATGCACAGGGATCTGTTAGCACTGGAATTCAACTACTGTCTATTTACTCCATCTCCAACTCCTCTTACAACAGGGTGAATGTGACCACGGAACGATTGCCAAATGTGACTGTGTAATTAGGAAAAAGCAACTATATTGGGCCAAGCTGCCCATCTGATCGCAGTCTAAAATATACAAAGTTTACACCAGCAGAACTAGCTGGGATCCTGCGTTTCCTCAGAAAAAACTGAAAAGCACAAGAGTAAAAATAAAGAAAATGACTATGTATTGATGCCTGTTGGTGTGTACTTAGTTAAGTCAATTATTTTGTTGCAAGAGTACTGGAAGGGGAAGCAGGAGCTAGTTCTGAGGGATCACAGGATCTGGATTAAGCAAGCCATGTCCCTGAACTTCTTACAGGATGGCCCCATCTTTGCCCCTTAGCCTCACATTTCCTGGTTTCCTTTTTTCCTTTCCACCCAACAGTCATCCTATCTTTTATCTGCCTCTCCTTTTCAACTACATTATTTATTTACTTCACTTATATTCCATTTCTCCACAGTGAGGACTCAAGCAGCTTACATCATTCTCCTCGCCTCAATTTTATCCTTATAATAACCCTATGAGGTAGATTGGGCTGGGAATATGTGACTGGGCTAAGGTCAGAATGGAGGTTCTGGGTCTCCCTGATCCTAGGCTGAAATTCTAATCAATACTCCACACTGGCTTTTATGGGGAGACTGCTATTGAACAGTAGTAAACAGTAGATGAACCATGGACAATGTGTGATATCAAATCACCTGGTGGTTATAGCTGAACCTTGTCCCAGAGGATCATCCCTCAAAGGCCAAATCAGCCCTGGAAAGGTCTTTGCTTTACTGAAAAAAGCCATCTTCAGCTGGCAGTACTGCTGTTTTCTAGTAATTACCACAGCTAGCATTTTGTTTGTTAAAGCTACAATCACTGCTTCTATTGTGGGGTGTGTGTGTGTTAATCTGCATGGGCATTGTTTTACTTTTCTGCAAAACTGGGGCTTTTCTTGAGATCTGGCTTGTCTGGTTATGACTTCAGTCTCCAGATTTAAGTATTGACAGATATGTCTGCATTGAGAATTAGCTATATTGATGATGATGCTATGTATTTTGATGACAGGTATGCGCTGAATACTATTTTGATGACTGTACTCGAATAGGAATATTTTTTAAAAAACAAAAACAAACAGCTGCATCTATATATTGCCTTATATTTCTGTTATACATGTTGAGGGGCAAGCATTTTATATCTAGTCTTTTCCTACATTATTTCTTACCAGTGGCCCCATGGGAAAGAAAATGCACACTTCATTTTTTCATATCAGACATCATGAAATTCCAGCCCCATATCTTCTGCTGCCTCAATCAGAGACAAGTGAAAATGCTTTCTCATTTCCACTGCTGTCCAATTGTTGAAGAAAAATGACCTAGTGATGCCCACTTTGAAGAGCATAAACTGCCTTTGATAATGTGTTTTGCAATCTGTCTTCCGCGTAATTACCTTAAAGTGGGTTTGGGTTGTCTTGAACTGAACACTTTGCTGATAAAAGAATGGCCTTTAGCTTATTTATAAACTTAGGATAGAATCTGCACATTAATTTTGTGCTTCAGTTTCTCAAAAGGATTCTTCCAGCACCTTCCATTTCTTTTGCATTTATTGGCATTATGCTGAAATTTAAAAATAATAATAACCCCCCCCCCCCCAATGACTATTAAATAGCTGCTTATCAGATGAATGATGAAATTTTGGACTGATTTATATATACCCCATGAAGTCCTTGGGACTCAGGGCAGAAAAATGTATTAATAATTGAGAGATTTACACATGCTTGTATCTCTTATAAGACCTCCCAAGTTCTCAGCATGGTCTCAGTGGTTACTTTTTAAATGCTGATTGATACTTATTTCAGAAAACTGTGAGAAATATGTAAATAGTACTTGGAAAGGGTTTTTTTTTTAATGCTTCAGGGAAATGCATTGTAATGCAGCACACCTGGGGCTGATTTATTCATGTATGCTCATTACATGACCAAGCATCAAGTGAAGACTTGCATGGATGAATGAATCAGGTCCTCCTGCCTCTACAGAAACTCCCACACCTGATGATATGCTAGAAAGTGGGGCATGCATAGGAGCAAGCCATTCCTTTACTCTCTCATGCTCGGTGATGCAAGGGAACACATGGTTTATACATGCAACATTTCAAGGTGTCATAATGCTCCACATTATGCAAGCCTAGAAAGTCAACTAATCTGTCCTGATAGGTGTCACATTCAAACATGAGCATCCCCTGAAGAAAGGAGAATGTACAATCACTAAGTTGCAAGAGTGGTTGGAGTGATCTGACAGGAATAATACTAGACAATTATATCACTTCTCATCCAAGTTTTTAAAAAACTAATTCAGAAAGAAAAGAAGCTGCATAAAAGGGATAGGGACTAGATTTTTAAGGACATTTTGGTTTCAACCCTTTGAAATCAAATTTTTGTTTAGAGTATATTTTGTACTCTGCCACGGAAAATATATTGTACCTAAGGGGGAAAATACAAAAGAAGCCTGAAAGACCAGATCAGAGGCATATATCATAAGCCAGAAACACATACAGAATTTGCAGATTTTGATTGCACATCTGAAATTACTTGTTCCAGGGTAAAAAATAATAGAGAGGGACCCAGATGCTATTATATTAAAGGGTGATCAAATGCAGGAAGGGCAGCAAATGGGAAGCAAGCAGGAAGCCATAACAGGCAGATATTGACAAAATGAGTTAGGAGACTATACATAGAGAAGCACAAAGCTGCAATTTACACAAAAAGTTCCAGCATATTGCTAGTCTGCAATCAAAGTGCAAGAGAGAAAAGAGTATGCAAGCAGAACATCACAGAGGCTGTGAGGGCAGAGTCTGAAGAAACCAGAAAGAATGAATGGGTAGATTTCATTTGAAACCAATGAACAGAATCTTGGACAAATTTCTTTTCAGTAGAAGTAGACGTCATTCCACCTAAAGATAGCTGATTTATTGGAGGTGGTGCATGTATGTCATCTGCCCTCTTAAACTGACATTTTCTCCAGAGTAATTGATCTTTGTAGCCTGGAGATCAGCTGTAATTCTGGGAGAACTTCAGCCCTACCTGAAACTTGGGAGCCCTAGGGGAGGATATCTTGGAGGAAATTAACTGAAGGCTAAATAGGGTCTGGGAAGGACTAGAGGTGTAGGTGTAAAATGGAATACAAATTTGAGGAACTAGCTATTTCAACTGCAAATAGTCTAACTGCAAATGGTGTACAGATATATGCTAATAGAATATAGACCATCTCATAAATGCTTACCACCATATCTTTCTGAGATCTTGGAGAACCAGTGCAAGTCAAATTTAGAGATAATTGGGCCTGATGGACCAATGGCATGCCTTGTTGTGGATTAGCCTCTTTAGATTCTTTCCACTGTACATGTGTTGGTTTGATTTGTTATCCTCCTCAAACACAGAATTTTTTTTCCTTTTGAACTTGGGAAAATAGGAAACTTTTTTCCTTGGCAACAAGCATTAATATCTACTGGAATGAAATCTTTCTGGACAAATCCTTCAGAGATCATACTAATCATATTAAGCATTTCTCATTTTTTTAAAAAAAACCCTTTGCACATTTTTAAACCAACAGTAAAAGCACAACTTTCCAGACAAATATTAAGCTGGTTCATGCAAGGGAACAGGCTGTTTTTCTTTCTCACATTATTCTTTTACTAACCAGGATTGAAGAGCTCTTTTCCTTCCACTAGTTTTATCGTAATTGTGATTTATTGTCTAGTTTGAAATTAATTAATTTATGCAGTGTGATATTTTAACTGAATTGTAACTTAAATATGTTGTACCACCAGTTTAGAAATCATCATCATCATCATCATCATCATCATCATCTTTTAGAATGTCAGAACTTAGAACTGGGTTCAAATCACCATTTGGCCAGCTTACTTTCTAAATTCCTATAGATTAGTATCTCTCTCAGCCATCTCAAAGGGTTGTTGTGAGGATAACATGGGAGTACAAAATGCTCTGACCTCCATGGAGGAAGGTGGGGAATATGAGATAGATGGAAATACTACATAATGCAGTATGTACATGGAAGCAATTCACAGTAACTGTAGTAGCATTTACTGTGGCAGCTGTGATAATAGAAATGTGTCTGGTCTGCAGCTTGGTTTCTCGTTGAGATTTCACCATATTTGGGATGGATTGTATGAAGAAATAATTTTGAGTTTGTATATGAGACCTGGTCTGTATCAGTGCTTCATTAAAAGATGAATTGATGGATTTAAGATTTACCCTTCAGATAGTCAAAGAAAAAGCTTCCAAGAGGTCACCTAATAGCAGCAGATTTATTTCATAGTTTAAGGAGCTCAGGTCTGGAGCATGCGAAGGGATAATAAAGAAAAAAGTGCTTTTGAGCATATGGTGAGTGCTTTTTCTTCCTATGAGCAATGAGTAACAGTAGCTTCTTCCCATGTATCTGAGATTCAAGGAAACAGCTTCTAGATCATAAAGTTTATTTGCCTGGCAGTCTTGAGTTCTGGCCACAATGCTTTTAAAAATTAAACAGTGATACTTACCAATATATTTCATGTTTATGTACTGTTATGGATATGGCCAGAAATATAGGGAAACAGTTACTACTAAACATGACCCAAAAGATCATAGATGGTATTGTATTATTGTGTGACAGAGTGGAACACATAATCAGAACATAATAGAAGCCATGTTGGATCAGGCCAATGGCCCATCCAGTCAGAACATAAGAGAAGCCATGTTGGATAAGGTGAATGACCCATCTGACTGGATGGGCCATTGGCCTGATCCAACATGGCTTCTATTATGTTCTGGCTATGTGTTCCACTCTGTCACACAGTGGCAAAAAACAGACAAACTAGTTCCACTCTGTCACACAGTAACACAATGCAGTGATACAAGATGCTATCACACAGTGGCCAAAAAACCAGGTACCATCAGGAGATCTACCAGTGGGCCAGGACACTTGAAGCCCTCCCACTGTTGCCCCCCCCCCAGCATTAGGAATACAGACCATCACCCAGCCTCTCAGGGAAACATGCCAAGAAGAGAGTCTTGTGATCCAGAACAGAAGAGCCTTGAGGATTAGTGAGCAGAAGACAGAGTAGCAACAATTATGAAGATAGAAGCCATCTAACCCATTAGACAAAAATACAATATGTTGAGGCCCAAGTGCATAAGCATTTGAAAATGGTAAGAATGTCCAGCTTTACTGAAGTGAAGATATGCTTCAAGGATGGGAGTATTGGTTAAGAAGCAGAAGATATTCATACGGATGAGACTTGTAATCATTATTTTGAAGAAGAGTAGCGAAAATGAACTAACATTTTAATATATATTCTAAGAAGTAATTTTAAATAAAGGCAGCCATGTATGGTGCTAGGTTTGCTCCCCCGCCCCAGCTCCCAGCCAACAGAAGAAATGGGGGGATAGGGAAACTCCTGGAAATTTGGGGATGGAGCCTAGGAAGACAGGGACTTCAGTGGGGTACAATGTCATAGAGTCCACTCCCCCAAGCATCTGTTTTCTCCAGGGGAACTGATCTCTGGTGTCTGGAGATAAGCTGTAATTCTGGGGGATCCTGAGGTCCCACTTGGAGGGTGTTTTAAGTGATAAGATAATGAGTTAGCCAAGAATACACACCCTTATCAAGTGGGACAGTTAGCTATTGTTAGGAGACGATTCTAAAATCCTATAAATATAGGAAGTTGTATTGGCTGAGGGCTTCTTCTCAGAAGGGGCTCCTCACTGTCAAGCATCGATATTTCTCAACAAACAGTCTTTGTTGTTGAATCAAAAGTTGCTTTACTGTAGGAACTATGCATGCTTGACATACTGCCCCCCCTTAGAATGATGTTTTGCATAGAATTTTTTAATCAGCTGTGGCGCTCTCACATTTGAGCTATTGACCTACTCATTGTGGGCTACAGAGAAATGTTTCCATCTAATCAGAAAATATAATACGCCCTGCTTCGGCTTAGCATCTAAGATTTCTTTTACTTCATGGTGATTCTGATCCCCAACTGGAATAGGTTCTGGAACTTGGGGTCGAGGATGCCAAGACGTGGCTCCAGGATCTCTCTGAAGTAAACTGTAATGAAAGATGGGGTGTATCTTACTAAACAGTTTAGGTAATTCAAGTTCCACGGTCACTTTATTGATTATGCGTTTAATACAGAACGGTCTCAAAAACTTGTACGCCAGTTTTTTAGATGGTTGCGATAAAGGCAAGTTCTTGGTTGGCAGAAACACAGTGTCCCCCACTTTAAAGTCCTAAGCGAGTGAATGGTGTTTATCATAATGTTTTTTGTAAGTTTCTTTTGCCACTTCCAGGTTCTCTTGGATGTTTTTCCAAGTCTTCCCCAACTTTCCCCACCATTGCTCAAAAGTTGATGGTACATCTGGTATCACTCCCCCTGGCAATTGTGGGAACGGCTTTCCCTCATACCCATTCACTATCAAAAATGGGGAGGTTTTAGTGGAACTATGCTGTCATTATATCCGTATTCGGCAAATGGAAGGAGGTCTACCCAATTTGACTGCTGATAGTTCACAAAGCACCTCAAATATTGCTCCAGAAGAGTGTTCATCCTCTCCATCTGTCCATCCATCTGCGGGTGATACATGGAGTTTAGTCCCTGCTCAATCCCAGTCAGTTTACAAAACTCCCACCAGAAGTTGGCAATGAACTGAACGCCTTGGTCACTAATTAGTTTGTCTGGGAACGAATGTAGTTTCACCACATATTGGAAAAAAAACTATGCCAATTTTTTAGCTGTGGGTATTTGTGAGCACGGAATGAAATGGGCTTGTTTAGAAAATGTATCCACTACTACAAGAATTATGGTCCTTCCCTGAGATGGGGGAAGTTCTACAATGAAATCCAATGAGACCACCGACCACGGCTTGGTTGCTGTCTCTAAGGGTTGTAACAACCCAGGGGGTTTTCCGCCCCTTCTTTTAGCCATTAAGCATATCGGACATGAAGCAACATAATCAGAAATATCTTTCTTCATAAACGGCCACAAAATTGTCTATTTACTAAGTGTAGGGTTTTGACATATCCAAAGTGCCTGGATAGTTTACTGTCAAGACAAAACTGGAGCGCTTCCTTTCGGAGACTCTCTGGCACGTAGAGTTTGCTCTCCTTGTACCAGAACCCCCCTTCACCTTTCTTTACCCCTTCGGGTATGGCGTCTCCTTCTTTTTCCACTTCAGCAATCATTCTCTCCCCTCCCCACTTTTTGTCCAATTTCTCACGCTTTGCTTTCGAGCGTGTGGTTACAGCTCCCCCCAATTGGCTGGGGGATATGAAGGAATCTATTACCTCCTCCCTTTGGCTATTATGCTGAGGGAGTCTCGATAAGGCATCTGCTAAAAAGTTCTTACATCCAGGGATGTGTTTTAACTTAAAATCAAATTTGGTGAAGAATCCCGCCCACCTAATTTGTTTCTCAGTCTCGTTAGGGCTTCCAGGTTTTTATGGTCTGTCCATATTTCAAAGGAGACTCTTGCTCCTTCTAGCCAAGATCTCCATGTTTTTAAAGCAAAAGTCACTGCAAAAGCTATCCCATACTTTATCCCATCCCAATTCCTCTGTTCTTGAGAAAACTTTTTGGAAATGTATGTGCATGGTTTGAAGGCCCCCTCCTCATTGGGTTGCATGAGAATTGCCCCCACAGCTGACATTGCATTAGACCACAAAGGGTTTTAATTCAGTGGGATGAATCAAAATAGGTTTGCTGGTAAACAATCTTTTCAGCTTATTGAATGCTTCCTGACACTTGGCTGTCCAATCTAATCTGGCTCCTGGCTGTTTGGCGTCTGGACCCTTCCCTTTCATTTTGAGAAGGTCCATTAAGGGGAGCATGGTGTGAGCGGACCCCTGTATGAAATTATGGTAAAAGTTCGCGAATCCGATGAAGGATTGGAGCTGTCTACATGTCCTTGGGGGTTCCCAATCTAATAAGGCTTGAATTTTGGCGGGGTCCATAGCCAATCCCTTCCCAGACACTCTGTAACCTAAGTAATCCAACTCTGTCTGGTGGAATTCACACTTGGACAGTTTGGCATACAATTGGTGCTTGTAAAGGGTCTTTAAGACTTCTCTGACTAGTTTCATGTGAGATGGTAGGTCATCGGAATAAATAATTATATCATCCAGGTACACCACTACCCCTTTGTTCAAGTATTTTCGTAACACTTCATTGATAAAGTTCATAAAAACTTCAGGGGCACCTTGTAATCTGAATGGCATGACTAAGTACTCAAACTGTCCCATCGGCATGTTAAACGTCATCTTCCATTCACCCCCTCCTTTATGCATACCCAGAAGTAGGCATCTCGCAAGTCCAATGGTGAAAATCTTTCCCTCTGACACCATGCTTAGTAAATACTTATTAAGGGTATGGAGTATGCATTTGAGGTTGAAATCGCGTTGATCCCCCTAAAATCCGTGCAAAGTCCTTCTTCTTTCTAAACAGCACTGGAGCAGCATGGGGTGCTGTGGCTGGCCTTATGAACCCCCGCTTTAAGTTTTTGTCCAGAAACTTGCGCAGTTCTGCTTCCTCAGCCCACCCCATAGAATACAACTTGGCTCTTGGGAGGCTTTGCCCCAGAACAAACTATTGCACAGTCAGTGTCTCAGTGTGGCAGGAGCTCATTAGCTTCCTCTTCATTAAACACTTGTTTCAAGTCTCTATACTTTTTAGGGATCAATCTCACTTCTTCTATGGTGAGACACAACTTCTCGTTTAACGGGGGTGGCTCCGGGCCCCAATTCTCATTCCAGTGGTGGTGTTCACACCTCCCATCTATGAAGTCTATAGCTTGATCCCCCCATTTTATATTGGGCTTGTGCTTGGCTAGCCATCCCATCCCCAGGACAATGTCAAAAGATGAAGAGGGGGCCACTACAAAAATTTCCAGTGGTCTTCTATTCCCTTTGGCACCTCATGAGTTTGCTCCATGCATGGTTCCCCTCTCATCACTGTCCCATCCATCTGTTCAAACTGTATGGGATGCGGTAGTGGACTCGCAGTGAGTCCAAGTGATTCAACCAATTTGGGCGTGATTATGTCTCTAGTGCACCTCGAATCTAGTAGGGCCCGGGCATGTATAAAACATTTTAAACTAGGGTTCAGTAAAGTCAATGGGATGAAAAACAAAGTCCAAGTTATTCTCACCCTCAACAGTGCTGTTAGCTCCATGACCTTCTGCTCAGCACCCCTCAGTGCAGGTCATCCCCGTTTCCCACTGGCTCGTCTTCCCAGACGTCTTTCCCCAACTTCTCCACTACGATAATCTCTTCTTCTCGAGGAGTTGCTGACTCTGAGCTGCCTTTTGCTGATTCCATCACTCGTCTTTCTGCTTTTTTCGCCTTGGGTGTGCTGGTCTTCAGAGTAAGGGGAGACCTCGAGGCTGTTCAGGGCAATTGGCGGCTAGATGGTTTGGGTCGCCACACCTTAAGCAACGTCTGAGGGTAGTCAGTTTAGTGATTCCCCCCACCTGACTTGCTTCCCATCCCTCTGCTTTTGCCCCCGGCCAAGACTCACATCCCCCCTTACCCCCTTGCTGCTGTTGGCACTGGAGAGCCACTCATTGCATGTTAGTTTCTACTTCACCGGCCAGCTGCACCCACCCCACCAAAGTGGTAGGGTGAGCCTGTTGGAGGGCTCAATCCAGCACGCTTGTGTTCAGGCCCCTCTGGAATTGCTCTATCTTCATTTGCTCGTTCCACTCACGCATTTGGCCGTGAACTCTCTTACGGCCTTGGACCCTTGTTGTAGGTCTCATAGGGCAGTGAGGGCTTGGGTCTCCTGTAGTGGGTCTTCATACTGGGTCAACAGGGCTCATAGAAACGCTGCCATGGTGTCTAGTTCGGGGCTCCTGGTCTCGTATAGGCTCACATACCACCTTTTAGCTGCCCCCTTCAGCTTCAATCCTAAGTAATCCACTCTGCTGAATTCATCAGAGAAGGTGTTCCCCCAATAGAACATAAAGCTATTGGCTTGTATAGAGAAGTACTCCACCTATTCGGGGTCCCCATCAATGGTGGCATCTAGCTCGTGGCCCCTTCCGTAGTCGCACGGCAGTGGTGGCGGTTGCAGTAGCTGGGGTTGTTGCAGCATTGGAGGGGGAGGTGGCTGCCATCCTCTTGGCCCCTGTGGTTGCAGCGCCTGCTCTAACTGCCTCCTCACCTCTTGAGCCATGAATGTAGCATTGGCTTGCATTTCGTCTCTCAACCCTTTGGCCATCTCTGCCATCTCCAATCTCATCATTTGGAGGAAATCCCAAGGGTCTGGGTTTTGGTCCTCCTTTTCTCTTGGATCCGGGTTGGGGCATGGATCCGCTCTCTCATCCTGACCATTCCCACCACTCGCCTCCGAGGTGCCCTGGTCACTGTCATCTCCCATCCTCGATCATAGGGAGGGCAATGCCAGGATCACTTCTCTCCGAGCAGGTGCTTCATCCATCAAGCTGGTGGATCTTCTGGGCCCCCACACATTGGGGGTGATGAACAGTTGCTGTATGTGCACCAGGGACTCTCACCCTGCCACTCTCCGGGCATTGAGTACATGCCACGGAGGTTGCTTAGGGTCGGTATTGGGTCTTTGTTCCTCACCAATCGTACCTGAATCAGGCCTGACCAGTGTCATACAGAACAATACATAACTGCCCTCAAATTGCAACCAACTCATGACAACCCCAGCAAGGGGCTTTCAAGACAAGTGAGAAATAGAAGTGGTTTGCCATTGCCTTCTTCTGATATGTCATGTCCAGAAGGCTCTAAAATACTGCTAAATGCATGTTGCTTGGTTTTAAAGCAATAAATCCATAGGCTAAAATGGACCTTGACTAGTGGTTAATTAATGTTAGCAACTTCTGTGATGTGTATGCACTTGTACATATTGATTTTTTAAGTGACATTTTAGATCTAGAGTCTCAGACTTTCTATGTAATTATTTTAATTATCTGGATTTAATAATGTACTTGGGCATTTCAGGAAAGTATCTTTTGTACTGCTGATATTCATGCCATTGTGCTTATTCTTTCTGTCCTAGATGAACCACCCCCCCACACACACATCAAAAGAGTGGGGCTTGAATCAGATATACTTATGGCCAGAGTGTATGTTATTGCTCAAGCATGGTAGTTTGATCTGGATGTGCATTTATAGATGAACATAAGAAGAGCCCTGCTGGATCAGACCAGTGGTCCATCTAGTCCAGCATCCTTTCTCACACAGTGGCCAGCAAGAACCTCTGGACAACTAACAACAGGGCATAGATGCTAAGGCCTTCGTCTGATGCTAAGGCCTTCCTCCTGGCTCTGAGAATCAAAGTCTTAGTGCCTCTGAATGTGGAGGTTTCCCTCAGTCTCCATGGCTAGTAGCCATTGATTATCCTCCATAAGTCTAATTCCCTTTTAAAGCTGTTTATGCCTGTGGCCATCACTGAACAATTTTGTGTCATTGGCAAACTTGGACACTACACTTCTCACACTTAGTTTCAGATTATTAGGGGCCAATCCAGTACACCGTTTCAAATCTTCTTCATGTCCAAGGATAAATTGGCTGAATAAAAAAACCCTTAGTCCTGGTTGTAGCTATCACTTTGAAGTGGGACCAAATTGGACTCCAAAGAGCTAACAATCTTAATAATTGTTATCACTTTTGTAAAGGGCCCAAACCAGACTCCAAGGAATTTACAGTCCTATTTGCAAGAACTTGTGTTTCTGTGGGAATCACCATAAACATTCACCAGTAGCCAAAGCCTACAAAAATTACACAGGGAAGCTAATTCTACCATACAGTTTTGCCAAAAATCCAGAGCGGCACCCCCTGATGTTACCAATGTGCCAACATTACTTCCAGATTATGTAGGTATGACTTAGGGTTGCCAGCCTCCAGGTGAGTCCTGGAGATCCCCCCTTTTACAACTGATCTCCAGATAGCAGAGATCAGCTCCCCTGGAGAAAATGGCTGCTTTGAAGGGTAGACTCTGAGGCCCTCCTCTCCCCAAACCCTGCCCTCTCCCAGATCCACCCCCAAAGTCACCAAGTATTTTCCAGCACAGACTTGGAAACCCTAAGGCATGTTCCTCCCCACTCTTGATATTTGCTCCCCCCCCATCAAAATTTTTCTGGCTATGGATCTGCTTGGGAATGTTTAGTCTGGAAAACAGGAGGTTGAGATGGGACATGATTGCTCTCTTTAAGCATTTGAAAGTCTGACACTTAGAGGAGGGCAGGGAGCTGTCCCTGTTAGTAGCAGAAGACAGGACTCACAATAATAGGTTTAAATTACAGGCAAAAAAGTATCAGCTAGATTTGAGGATTTTATTTTTACAGTAAGAGTAGTTCAGCAGTGAAATCATCTACCTAGGGAGGTGGTGACCTCCCCCTCACTGGCAGTTTTCAAGCAGCAGCTTATCAGGGATGCTTTAGGCTGATCTTGCATTGAGTAGGAGTTGGACTAGATGGCCTTTAGCATCTCTACCAACTCTATGTTTCTAGAACTAGTTCCCTGCCATAGCAGAAGGCAGCCCTACTACAGAAGTGAGTTCCTCCAGACAAAATGGCAGTTTTGGAAGGACCACATGGCATTATACCCTGCTAAAGATCCACCATTCCTAGAATTTACTCCTGAATCTCCCGGAATTTCCCAGCCCAGAGCTGGCAACCCTATTTGGAACCTTCAATTACTATGAAAAGCTGTGAGCACCATTGTAATGCATTTTTATAGTTAATATTGTTCCAGCTACATAAGTTTCTAATTTTTTTTACAGACCCAGTTCAAAGTGCTGATGTTTTGACCTTTAAATCTGTAAATGCCTTAGACCCAATGTCCTTGAAGGAACTTCTGAATGTCCTGAGATCATCATGTTGCAGTAGGAACCTGCTCTTTCAGCGGTTGTTAGCATCCAGGGACATTTCTTGGTTGTCACCTCTTGATTCCCTTCCTTCAGGTAGTAAATCTGTCTTCTTCCTTATAGGCATCGCAGAAGAGTGTAAAATGGATATATTCCAGAAGATAATGATAATGGCAGATTCTAGCATCTGTCTGAGGATCTGATTTGTCTGTGTTTTATAGTTTTAAGGGCTTTGTTGTTTGATGATTTTGATCTATTGTGCTTCTGTGTTTTATTGTAAACTATTTCATTTGATATGAAAAGCATGGTATACGTTTTCTAAATCAAATGAAAGCAGGAATAAGCAAGTTCCATTGAGGGCATGCAGAAGAGATGTTCTACACACAATATCCTTACTGAATGCAGAAGATGATAGCTAGGTCAAAGCCTATTTTTTAAAATGTTCTTCTGAAAAAACTGACAGCTCATCTACCTACAGTTCACTTATGCACTCTGTAAACCATTACAACCATTTCCCATTGAATCTTAAGATTTTTTTCCTCTGCCAAGAACCAAATTAACTTGGACAATTTACAGCTGATTCAACACTCTGAAGGTAATGTTGCCCTTGACTTTATTTTTTGAAGGTTCTGGGCTTTTTACTGAAATCTAAAAGTCCTATCATATCATAGTCTAGAATAGATATATATTCTTCTGAGTTTCATCTTGTTCACCTTTTTATTAGGCCAGAAGAGACATTATGGAAACTGTTACCAATAGCAAGTATTCTAGCCTGTCCTTCCCAATTAGTACTACAACAGTCATGATAGAATTTACAATTTAGAGACATTCCTTTATAGTATTCAGAGTTAATATACTAGGAATTTATACTCACCTAAGATCACATTAGCTAAACTTTGTTCTAAAGCAAGGTTACACAAGGTTGTACAAGATGCTATGATTACTCTTCATGTTAAAGTTTTTTATAAATTCCTCATTAAGTTAATCTTTTATTTGTGAACCCAAAAATATTACAACAATATCACTAACCAACTGAAAAGCCTGCATGTCCAGACAGAACTAAAAGGGCCAAAATGACTTGGTCTTTCCTGAGCCATCTTTGGCCCCCTTCATTATGCCCCTTTGACATCTGAAGGAACCTAGAAATCTCTGGGCATCTTGCATTCATTAGTATGGATTAGACACAACCTCTAAAAGAACAGGTTCCCTGCATCCCTTCCAAATACCTCAGGATTCAAATGGGTCATCCAAATTGGTCGTCCAATGTGGATTAGATGTTTCCTATTGACATTTTCCCCAAAGTAACCACCAATATGATGTTTTGCACTGGTAATGACATCCAGTGTGCGAAGATCTCTAGACATCATTCAGAAATTGTAACTAAATTGTAACTGAATGACATGATATTCAGTGGCCATCCTCTTAATTTATCAGTCTTTTGAAAGATCTATTTCAACAATTCAAAAGAATAAATCACCTACTTTTCATACTTTCAGTAGTATGACAAGTAGGTTATTTATTCTTATGATATTTTTTACATTTTGAAACTTTTTAAAGTTGTTTTAAAGTGTTTTAAAGTGCTACATTCACAAACTTCATGTTTTTTAAAAAAAATTGTATTATGTACATTCACTGAAGCTGTAAAACCTGATGAAGTCTGAGAAATGGGACCTCAGCCTCCCTGTTGTCTTGCAAGCTTCTCAAAACTGAAGAATATAGATACTTTGTTGCCTTGCAAGATTCTTGTTTAAAGACATTTTGTTGTATTATGATTTTTGGAAAATAAAAATTTGATGTGAATCCTTTGATATTGCATATAAGTTTACATAGTGCTTCTTGCACAACAATTAACACAATACAAAGAGTCTTAATATCAAGTAATTGTTTATTATTGAATATACACAGTGCTTTAATATTTATCATAACCTCCAGGTGGTAGCAGGAGATCTCCTGGGATTACAACTGATTTCCAGGTGACAGAGATCAGTTCACCTGGGGAAAATGGCCTCTTTGGAAGGTGGACTGTATGGCATCATACCCCATCGAAGTCCTTCCCCTCCCCAAACCCACCCCCAAAACTTCAGGCTCCACCCTCAAATTCCCAGGTATTTCACAATTCACGGCTAGTGCAATCCTAAATAGAGATTTATCCTTTAAGTCCATTGAAGCTGATAAACTTAGAAAGGTGTAACTCTGTTTAGGATTGCTATTATAAATCTAGGTTTTAGAAAGTAATAGCAGAGATCTTACTAGCATATCTAAAAAAGACTTTGGATCTGGTTATAATTTGAGTGTACAAACCTCAATGAGTGCTGAGAGAGGAATCTAGTTTAAGAAATTATATATGTTTTTTTTTATCTTTGGGACTCTTTCTCCAACTTTTGTTAGAACCCCAGGCCTTTTTGTACAGAACTGCTGTGTGCTGATGTTGCAATAATTATCCCGACTGCCTACTGGGCTGTGTTATTTCCAACTTATGGCTGGATGGATTTAAGGAAGAGGAAAATCTTCTGGATGAATCACCCTGACTTCATGTTCATTTTAATGCAGTTTACATTTTAAATTTATATATGGCAGCAGCTATTCTAGTTAGTCATTGTTGGACAGAGCAAGGCATTATTAGAAGATGTGAAGCTATATCCAACTCGGCCAGATATTTTAGGAATGACGGGAAGTTATTATTGGCAATGAACTGAAAAATTAAGCTTTGGAACACACATAATACAGCAATAAATATTTCAGAGAAAGATATCAGTGCTGATTATTGGAGGTAGAGCTTTTAAAGGCTTAGATGACTTTTAAAAAGAATGAAATACTGATTCAAAGAACAAATGAGGGTAATATTTTTTTTTTAAAATTCTACTGAGAAGGCCTGCAGTGGAAAATGGACAATACACACTCCCATAATTCCTGGGGAGTCATATAATTCTCACTCTGTAAACTGTTTTTATATTTTCAGCCTTGGTAGTGAATGGAGATGATTGAATTTGATGGCATGATCACCTTAATTTGAGATTACAACTGATCTCTAGGTGACAGAGATCAGTTCACCTGGGGAACTGAAATCTGAGAACCTATGGGATGAGGTCCAAGTTCCACTTCAGTAGCAGCTGAGAGAATGTTAAGGGGGAAAGCTTGGATTTTCCTCTCTCAAGAAAAACCTGTTGTTGCTTAGGAACTGACCTCACATCTCTGCTTCCTATAGCACTCCTGTAAAATATCTACCGCATAGTTCATTCCTAAGTAAAATATTACAAAGTCATCACTCTTATAAAGGGAAATGGAGTCTGCAAGAGTTACCATAAACTCATCACAATCTCAAAAGCATTGTCAGCACTGGATTGTAGATGTAGAGCACATGGGAACCAAAGGACAAATCCCGGCAGGATTGCTAGCAGAGCCAATAGTGCAGATATGTAAGAAAGGGTTGCCCCCCCAGTCGGAATGAAGAGGCTGACACAGTGCTGGATGAAAACCGTGCCACTTTATTAAACATAACTTGAACGAGCAGGAATGGCAAGAGGTCTAGGCCTAACAGGACAAGCCTTGGGGTCAAACCCAGGACCCCACCTTGTCCTGGGAGGGCGAGCCACCCTGCCCCCAGCACAAGCCCAATATCATCTGGCTGGTGCTGAGCAGCCATGCCCAAACTCCACCTCCACTTAGGCCGGCATCCAACCTACTGGAAGGATCCGCCCCGGTGAGGCTTTGTCGTGATCTGCACTCCCCGCATTGAGCGGTAAAGCCCATCTGCAGTTTGTACAGACCACCAGCACCAACTGGTGCAGAGCCATAGGTGCTCCCCTAAAATACTGTAGCCAATACCTCATCCTGCCACCGGCAATGCCAAGCCTCTGCTTAGGCATTCGTGCCCACCGGGTGGCCCAGAGCCGACCGCAACCCCCTCCTTAGCTCGTCCAAAAAGGCCCGGTTTCCCAGTTCAGATAAATGAACCCCATCTGGCCTATACAGGTCAGCATTCTCGACCCATATTGCCAGATGGGGAAGGAATATGCCCAAGCCCCTTCCATTGCCTTTTGCAAGGCCCGGTTGGCCTTGCGTCTGGCGCGCTCAATTCCCCCAGGATACAGGGCAGACCTCCAGACCCTACATGGCAAAATTGCCAACCAAATCAAAAGGACCCCCGGCCATCTCCGCTTGATGGCTTGCAGATCCACCTGCGCTTGCAAGGAAAGCACCTTCCCCTTCATAAAGCCAAGGTTATTACCACCCAGGTGAATAACCAGGTTATCCAGAAAAGCAGCGGCATGATGTCTGGCCAACGCAGGCCACGGCGACCAAGCCATTCAACTATCGCCCACTCGCTGAGTCCCAGCTGTGTACCAATTGGGGATCTCCTAGCCTGGTGGGCTGCCCAAAACATCATACTGTGCCCGCAGATGAGGATGCGATGCCTCGCACTACGAGCCACAGCACCTGAAAAACAGAAAAAAGGTCACATCCCTGAAATAACATGTCAACGGGCAACAACTGCTAATACATCCCCAAAACTTATTTAACCAATGGGCGCACATGTGACTTATAAGCTGATGACCGCCACCGGCCCATCTGCTGAATAGTGGGGGTCGGGTATAACCCATCGCCACTGCCGTAGATGCAGCCCCGATTCAAAATGAATGGGTCCCAAATTTGACACCGCTCAAACCCAGCTCAGCCAGGGCTCTCCCGGTCACTGCCCAAAATTGGTACTTTGTGAGGGGAGGGCCCTCCAGATGCCAAAATAAAGGGCCCTCACCCTCACCCCTGAGTGCAATATAATGCTCCAAAGCTTTGACTGGGCATAGCTTAGCTGCAGCACATTGGCCGATCACAATGACCGTCCCCTTCTGATGCTGGTTGGTTTTCGACTGCCGTACTGTCAGCTTAACCTGCCCCCCTACAAATTTTACATCTCCAGCACACAGAGCCCGGCCCAAATGATCTGCCTTCGACTGCACCACCAGCTCACTGATCCATAGTGCCCCAAAAAAGGCGACCAAGGAAGCTGCGTGGAAAAGAGAGGCCTCAAACAAAGAGGAACACACCTCCGGCCAAACCCTGTGAAGCCCCTGCAGCACTGCAGGAGATATTGGCTGCCGTGCGTCCGCCCTGGGCCCCCGCTCCCTTGACCAGCCCTCCAGCATCTTCTTAACCCTAAAATCGCCAGTGCCCTCAGGAAAGCCCTGCGCTTTACTAACAAAAGCCAGCACAGCCAATTGCCCCTTGATGGATTTCAGCCCTAGCCCCCTCTCCTTCTGGTAGACACAAAATAGAATAATGTGAGCTACCGGTACCGGCCAGCTTTCCGGAAGCCCCGCAGCCTTCCTGAAACCCCAGAACTGTAATTCTGCCCTCGCATAGGCCTTTCAGGTACTAGGTGCTAAAGCTAGTTGAATTGCCCTACCAGCTTCTGCCTCCCAAGCTGCCAAAGCCCCAGTGGCATTCGTGCTGGTCGCTGGTCCGCTTCCGGAGCAAGCAGGTGAAAACGCTCCATCTGTTGGCGAGATAGAGCGTCCACCACCCCATTACAAACTCCCAGAACATACTGGGCAAGAAATAGTATATTCAACCGGAGGCAACGCAATGTAAAAGATCGCACCAAATTCATTACCACAACTGATTTTGATGACAAGGAATTGATAACATGTACAACAGCCATGTCGTCACACTAGAAATGCACTGTATGGTTGGCCAACTGATCTCCCCAAAGCCAGACAGCTACCACGAAGGGAAAAAACTCCAAAAAAGTTAAGTCCTGACATAACCTACTGTCCAACCATGCTGTGGGCCATTGCTCTGCGCACCAGCGCCCCCTGAAATATACTCCAAAACCAGTGGCCCCAGCTGCATCCGAGGATATTTGGAGCTCCGCTTCTAACCTCAAGTCATCATGCCAAAATGAAATTCCATTGAAGGAACTCAAAAATTCCTCCCATACTTCCAAGTCCCTTTGCATACCGGTGGTCATTCGCACTCTGTGGTAAGGGAGCCTCAGGGACCCCATTGCGTCACATAGGCGTCGCAAAAACGCCCTCCCCGGGGCTACAACTTTGCACGCAAAGTTGAGATGCCCTACCAGCTGCTGAAGTTCCAACAGCATCACCTTGCGCTGCTGTTTAAGAGAAGCCAACCTGACACTAAGGCCCACCACTTTGTCCGCTGGCAGCCTTGAGGTTTGCTGCGTGGTGTCCAACTCCATGCCTTTAAAAAGTAAGAACTGAACTGGGGCCCTCTGTCTTCTCGTGTGCCAACGGCACCCCGAGTTCCCAGGCAAGGTCCTCGAATGAACGCAATAGTCTGGCGCATTGTCCAGATCCGGCAGGACCCACAAAAAGGTAGTCATCCAGGTAATGAACGGTGTCATTCAACCCTGACCTTGCCCGCAATGCCCATTCCATAAAGGAACTAAACCTTTCAAAAGCAGCACAGGACACTGAACAGCCCATGGGCAGGGCCCTATCCATGTAGTACTTCCCCTCAAATGCAAAACCCAGCAAGTCAAAATCCTCTAGGTGTATTGGCAGAAGACGAAATGCAGACTTAATGTCGCATTTTGCCATTTCGGCCCCCACACCGCAACCCCGAACCACTTTGATCGCTTGATCAAAGGCGGTGTACCTGACAGAACAAAGAACTTCCGGGATGGCATCATTCACCAATCCCCCCAAGGGAAAGACAAATGATGTATCAGACGGTATTCCCCCGGCGCCTTCTTAGGCACCACTCCTAAGGGGGATACCCATAATGTGGGTAAGGGCGGGGTCTCAAATAGGCCAATGACCCTCCCTTCCAAACATTCCTTTGCTATTTTGGCCCTGACCACGTGTTCCATTCCTATCACCGAGTGCAGATTAGGGGCCGAACCAGGGACCCTAGGTCCCTGGTACGGAATCCTAAATCCATGAGTAAAACCATCCATCAGATAATCCTTATCAGCCGTCAAAGGGTAACTAGCCAACAGCCTTCTAAGTACCCTCAGACAAATGGGACTGGGACCCTTTTCCAGGTGGCTGCTGGCTACTCCCCCCTCCCCAGGGTGCTTGGTACCAGCCTTTGCTTTTGATTTACTGCAGGCTGAAAAGGCGTGAGGCCCCCCGCACAGCAGGCACTCATGTTTGAATTTGCAGGCCTTCCTGAAACACACGCCCTTGGATGTAAATTCCCAGCAAAGAAGCCGGGGTTAAACCAACTGGCCCACCACACTGCGGGCCCCTGCGCTGTTCTGCTGTCTATGTACCAGGTGCCCGCTATCGGCCCTGTCCCCTGTATTGGGCTTCGTGGGGGACATCAACTGGAGCCAAAGCTGCTGGTTGATTTGATCCCACGGGAGCCCCGGATTGACTGCAGCCCTCATCCTAAAGGCCTCATCGTATTGCAACCACGCTGCACCCACGAAATCCGTATACGCACGGTGCACGATGTCACAATACTGAAACAATGCCGCAGCCCGTAAAGGCTGCACCCTTCCTATGACCCCCGTAAAAATCAGGAAACCCGTCAACCAGTTGGACCAGGTCCTGTCCACCTTACGACGTTTCAGCTTCTCTTTCTCCTTATCGTCATGCTCCTCCTTATCCTTCTTCTCGAGCTCTCTAAAGAGAAGACTGAACACATCCACATATTCACCCCTCAAGATCTTATCCCGAGTTGCCACCATCAAATGATCCCCTAGTGGCAGGGCAGTGTCACCGTATTGCAGGACATGGAAGGGAATGGACCCATGCGGATTGGGTGGATAATGCCAGGCACCCCACTGATAACCCAGCCACCCACCTTGCTGAGACAGCTGGTGCTGCCTCCCCCACAGCAATACCCCCAGCATCGCCGCAGAAGCGGAGGTGCCTTGTGACGAAGTTGTGGCTGTCCCTTGCCCAGAGGGTTGTGAAATAGGCCCAACAAAGCCCTGGTATTGAGGCGCTGCACAAGGCAGGTCCCAAGCCCAGGAGGGTCCAGCCTGCACCTGTTGCCCTAAAGGCCCCGACTGTCCAGACGATGCCACTACAGGACCTGCCAAGCCCTGCGGGGCACTAGGCTGGACCGGGCCCCATGGCCAGCTTGGCAACTGGGGTTGTGCTGGGGACTTACCCGTTACCCCTGAAGGGCAAACCACCACTGCCACAGCCAGAGCTGGATGCACTACTTCCCCTTCCGTTCCATGAGTGCCACGCTCCCTGTTGCTTACCACCTCCATATCAGCCTCATCCTCCCGGTCAGGCTCCTGCCGCATGTCCACGCCAACTGTTGTACCCTGCAAAGCAGAAAGGCGGGCCAGGACTTCTTTTTCAAAGGACATGTAGGAGCCCCAGTCGCGCCCCGCTGCTGCTCCAGCATGTCCAGCTGCCCAATAATGGCCTGCCTAAGATGGGCCTCCTTGCCCAAATTCCCAGGGGAAGTGGGCCGCTGGGTTCACTTTTTTGCAGGCTGCTTCCCTTTGGACGTGCCCTGACCCTTCTTGGGCACCATGCCACCGCTACTGAACCCATCGCCACAAAAACACCCCCCCCCCCACCACCACCAGATGGTTCCCAGGCACCCGGTTACTAAGACAGGGGTGCACCTGAAAATGTGGCAATGGGGGGGGGGTGCGCCCTGCACTGAGTGTACTCCCTGGATGGCCCCCAGAAGAGGGGGAGGGGAGGAGATGGGCAGGCAAGGGGGGGCGGAGAACAAAAAAGGGGGGAGAAAGCCCAACACCCCCTGGTTGCCTCTCACCACCACTAATCCACAAAGGAGGGGGGGCAAGGCCCAGCTCCCTCACCCAAGGCTTCCCTACCCCATCAAGAGACACCCCCCCGCAGAAAACTTCCTGCTGCCCTGGCCGGCTAAACACAGAGCTATGCGCTCCAAAGGGACCTTGCGCCGCGCTGCCGCCTGCTCCGTGCTGCGATACTGAGACTCAGCCCCACTCGCACTGCGCTATGGCCCACATGCGCTCCCTTTTCCCGGCCTCGCTCAGCTCCCGACCAACGCAGCTCTCCCACTCCGAGAGCCAAAAAGAACTGCGTTGTTCGGGGCAGGGCCGGGGCTTTATAGCCTCGATGCCACGCCCCCTCAGCTTCCCGTATGTCGGGGAGCCGAAGTCATCCTTCCCCCCTTCTGGGAGGGAAGGAGATGCTGTTTGGCTGGGAGGGGGCCGACTTCTAGGAAAAAAGCACAAAGGAAAAAAGCCCAAAGAAAAAAACCAACAGACATAAATGCTCACAGGAAAAAAGCCCCCATGGAAACATGCCCACATGGAAAAATGCCCAGATGGAAAGAAGCCCACATGGAAAAAAGCCCATACTGAAAGAAGCCCACATAGAAAAAAAAACCCATGGAAAAATATGTAAAGCACCATAGATGTTTATAATTGCGGAATAAGGTTGCCATGGAATAGGGTTGCCAAGTCCAAGTCAAAAAATATCTGGGAACTTTGGGGGTGGAGCCAGAAGCAAGGTTGTGACAGGCACAATTGAACTCCAAAGAGAGTTCTGGCCATCACATCTAAAGGGACCACACACTTTTTAAATGCCTCTCCTTCACAGGAAATAATGAATAAGGGCACCTTTTTTTTGAGCTCATAGAATTGGACCCCCTGGTCCAATCTTTTTGAACCTTGGAGGGTATTTTGGAAAGAGGCACTGGATATGCTGCAAATTTGGTGCATCTACCTCAAAAAACAGCCCCCCCCCGAGCCCGAGATGCCAGTGGATTAATTCTCCATTATACCATTTTTTTATTAATTCCAGCTATGTTTATTGATTTCTTCCTTCCAGATTCTTGCCAGAGTCAGTCCTGCTTAACTTCTTAGATCTATGAGGCCTTAACTGCTTCTGCTATTTATGAAAGAGAAGCTATCACAGAGCAGGCTAACCCAAAACCCATACATTTTGACATTCCTGAAAAGTATAGGCAACTGATACTTCACACTTCTGGTGTGGAAAAATCCAGACAGAATTCTGGTTTTAGGTGATAGAGATCTTTTGCTTGAATTAAACAAAGATACCATCTATGGAGATGGCACCTTTGATAAAGTGCCAAATATGTTTCACCAACTGTACACATGGCATGCCAAGGTGGGTAATGTATATCCACCATTTATTTACATTTTACTTCAATAAAAGAACATGGACACCTATAATAGAATGTTTGAAATAATGAAGCTATTTTATTCCAGATAAACTGTTGTGGGGGCACAATCCTCTTAATTCCTTGTCCCATTTCAGTCATCCCAGTGTGTGATCTCTATTCGATGGACTGCAGAGGGACCTGGCTTGTCACAAACTAACATTGGCTAATGTACAGGCAGGTCGCCTAGAAGTAGAAAAGAGGAAATATGAGGCACTACATTACATGGTTGCCACTTCTGTGCGACAATATGAGCAGGTGAAAGATAAACTTAGTTGCTTAAAGAGATTGGCTAATTTTCAATGAAGAATTATATCCAAGTTATTATTGTTGTTGTTAAATAGTTGTTGCTTTTACTATTAGGGTTAGATAGTCTTTTGTCATGGTCACTGGGTGTACCACAATGTATTAACATTTAAAAGTTTGACAAATTGTAAATTAATACAGTTAAAGTATTTAATTTTATTTAAATATATATTTCTATGTAGAGTTTAATTTCTGTTATTGTTTTTCCTTCTTAATAAAGTTCATTGATAACAAAATGGTCACTTCTTGTTGCATGTGAATATGACATATTTAAATCCTAAAATAACAATATGAAAATAACAAAATGGTCACTTTTTGTTGCATGTGGATATGACTTATTTTAATCCTAAAATAACAAAATATTGTTAATGGTTATCCACAATTATAAAGTTCTATGGTGCTTTACATATTTTTCCATGGGGGCTTTTTTCTATGTGGGCTTCTTTCAGTATGGGCTTTTCCCCATGTGGACTTCTTTCCATGTGGGTTTATTTCCATGTGGGCATGTTTCCATGGGGGGCTTTTTTCCTGTGAGCATTTATATCTGTGGATTTTTTTTCTTTGGGCTTTTTTCCGGTTACCGTAAGAAAGAGACAGAGGCAGTTGCAGGCCAGGCTCTAAAGCCTATGTAATGTACTGAGTGACGAGGCGTGTTGAAGGCAACATACTTTATTGCGAGTACACTACAAGAGAGGGAACCCGCGGGCCAGGTCCCGCTTATATACATACCCCGGAACAACCCTCAGTCTGGCCAGGTCCAATCCTGGCCAGTTAAACTTCCCACCACAGATCTTAATAGGTGGGGCGTGTTTGGGAGCTACATCTGGGGACCAGTGGACTTCCACTGGCCTCCTCCATAGCATCCGCTGTGTTGTAATTTCAGGTGTGAAATGCAAGACACAACAGCCTATATGAAGTCCAATGAAGAACTATGAAGAACAGAAACCAAGGCCAGGAAGCAATACTGCAGTCAGATAAACTGTTCAGATGCAGCAAGGAGGACAAGAGTTGGAACTAAGGAGATTTGTGGCCAACAGCCAGGAATTGTGACAAATGTGCAGCTGCAGGAAGTGAGGTGGGAAGCAGGAACCAAAGCAAACACCAAGGGCCAAGTCCTCCATCCCTCCACATGGCCAGTTGACAGATATAATCTGTTTTGTGCTTTAAACTTAATTCCTGACCATGTGCAGGCTTAATTTAGATTGGGACTGGGAAGGATGAAGAGAAGGTAAACAGGCTACCTGAACTGGGGCCATGCTGGTAATTGAGACAGCAAAATGGCTATTTCTTTCTCCAAGGTGTACCTGGAGTGGTTCTAAATCCTGCTTGATCCTGACTGTGCCAACATAAGTGAAAACACAGTAGAGTTAGGAAAACAGATAAAGAATAATTGAGTAGCAACTCAGATGGAAGACACAGATTGAAGGAACAACAACCAGAAAGTAATCCACAAGAGAAAAAAGGAACAAGAGCAAAAAGGAACATTGTAGAACAGAATAGATGAGGACTAGCCAACTTGTTTAGTACAAGAATGTGTTTTACATATGAGGACAAACTGACTTTTGATGGTAGCAAACACTTCTTGCAACATTGACAAGAATAACATTAATAATCACCCACACATTGTCAAGTGACCAATTTAACAAATACACAAATCAGCAGAACAGCAAGGTGCCAAGAAGGTGGGGAGCTTGGACAAATTTGTCCCTACATCATCTATATTGGAAAGCCCTATTAGAGGCAGGAAAGGCTCAGCATGAAACTGGTCAAAAACAATGTGTGTAAGAGAAACCTTGCTGTTCTAAATCATTCTGTTTGAACTGGCAAAATGCCATTGACTGACAGGAGGCTGCAGAGAAGCATCTGCAAGAGACAGACTGCAGAGAGTGTTTTGCCTCTATTTTGTGGCCAAACTCAGTACATTACTTTCTTCTATCAGAGGGACTCGCAATGACTAATTTCCGGAGGGGGGTGGGCAGAGTAAACATAGGCCAATTTCGCACTAGACCTTTAATCCTGGTTTAGCCCTGTCCCCAAGCTGACATTCTACACTAAAATCATAGAATCATAGAGTCACAGAGTTGGTTTATCTGATTCTCCGATTCTAGTGTCGAATGTCGGTTTGGGGACAGGGCTAAACCAGGATTAAAGGTCTAGTGCGAAACTGGTCATAGTTAATAGTGTGCAGTGACACAGTTGGATGGTGGGCTCTAAACATAGTCCACTCCCAACTAAAGTGCTGCTGCACTCACATCTGGCCACTCTCAACTGTATCAGTTTCTGTTTAGTTTTGCTTATTGAACTGAAAGAAGACTTTGATAATCAAGTTAGTACTAGGACTGACAATCTCCAGGTGGGACCTGGAGGTCTCCTAGAATGAAAACTGATCTCCAGACTGGAGGAAATGGCTGCTTCAGAGAGCAAATTCTCTGTAGGGTTGCTGGGTCACCCCTAGCCACTGGCATGGGATGGGGGTGGGTCGGGTTATCAGATCAAAGTTGGGAAACTCCAGGAGGTTTGGGGGTGTAGTATAGGGAGGACAGGGACTTCAGTGGGGTACAATGCCATCCTCCAAAGCATCCATTTTCTTCAGGGAAACTGATCTCTGAAGTCTGGAGATGAGCTTTAATTCCAAGGGTTCCCCAGGGCCCACCGGGAGGCTGGCATCCCTAACTCTATGGCATCACATCCCTGTTGAGCTCCCTCTCTCGCCATACTCTGCCTTCCAAATGTCCAGATCACATCCAAATCACATCACATCCACTTTCTGAAGCCAGCACCAATCTATGTTTCTTTACCCGGGGTTCTATTTCTTAAGTGTACAAGAGTTAGATACTATATTATGAAAAGTGATGGAACTTACAGCTGGCTTTTGCATATACTGTGCCACAGTTCATGATCCTCTTGTGACCTCAGGCTAATCATAATACTAATCCTATCATACAAGAGCCTGGCAATTAAACTGCTATTCATTTTTGAAAATCAGATGACCATGAAAGACAGGTGAATCAGATTATCTCTCTTGAATTGCTTCTTTCTCTAACAAGAGTTTCTGAATTGTATGAGCCCATCATTGGCCTGGCAAGTGAGGCATAACAGGTGCATTAAAAGCATCAACAAGTTGTCTAGAAAAGTCTGATCAAAGAGAAGGAAAAGGATTATGGAGTCAGACTTATCAGTACATCTCTCAGATGAAACTGATCCACGAGAACAAAGGAATGACTTTGGAGACAGACAAATGGCTTCACCGTTTGATACAAATACCAATAAAGGCAATCTTAAATCAGTGGTTGTAATGTAAGGAAGACAGAGAGAGAGAGAAGTGTATGTAGAACAACGACTGGAAATAGGGACACCACTTTAGACCTGCACTCAGATAGAACTATGGGAACAGATACATGTTTTATTTTAAAAGCCCTGGAAGTGGAGCAATGAACTAAATATGACAAATAATAGAACAAGAAAGGTGCTTTCTTGTGTGATCTTCATTAGGTTATCATACTGAAAACTGCTGACCTGGACACACCACAGAATAAGACGTATGCAAAGATTATACCAGCAACTGGGAAGAAAGTTGGGATATAAAATAAGTAAATAGTTACTTGCAGCTAGGGTTGGTGTGGGGAGGAGAATTTATTTTTCCAAAATTCACTTTTTAAATATATTCATTGATCCCCCTTATACTTTTTCTCTTTTAAGACAGAGACATAGGAAGAATACAAGTTTGGATAGTGAGCAGGGCTAGGAATGGGTCCATAGTCAATAGTGCTGACTAGGAAGTTTTACAGATTTCATTGTAGAACTTCTTCTTCACTCTAAAACAACAGAAAGTGATGATTTGCTACATACTTTCATATGAGCTATAGCATCTTCGTTCTCTCTTCTTAAAAAGCCTCTATAATATTTGTGGGTTTCAGTTTATACTGGACTAACTAGAGAGCATTATCCTTTGTATATTATTAGAATGTGGGCAGTAAATAATTTTTCTTTCATTATAAATGCATTGCCAATATGTAATAAATACAATTGCTGCTGGAGAATATAGTGATGGCCACAAGCATAGGCAGATTTAAAAGAGGATTCGACAGATTCATGGAGGATAGATCTATCAGTGGCTACTAGAGAATTTCCACATTCAGAGTCAGTCAACCTCTGAATCACAGTACTAGGAGGCAACATCAGAGGAAGGACTTAGCCTCTGTGCTCTGCTGCTGGACCCCCAGTGGAACTGGTTGGCCACTGTGTGAGACAGGATGCTGGACTAGTTGGACCTAGGGTTGCTGCAGGGGATGGAGGGGTAGGGTTGCCAGATCCAGGTGAGGAAGCTCCTAGGGAGGGCAGGGACCTCAGCAGGGTACAATGCCATAGAGTCCACCCTGCAAAGCATCCATTTTCTGCAGAACAACTGATCTCTGTAGTCTGGAGATGAGCTGTAATTCTGGGGGATCCCCAGGTTCCACCTGGAGGCTGGCATCCCTAGTTGGACAACTAGTCTGATCCAGTAAGGCAGATTTTACATAGCACAATGAAGGTAGGTAAGTGCTGCTAGGCTATATTTTAACCAGTATTTATATATTTACTTCATTTATACCTCACTTTTTTCCACAATGGGGTCCCATTTGAAAATGGTGGTTTCATCTAGCAAAGGAGCTTTTGGCTTGGATGCTATTGCCCCAGGGTTCCAGTATTTTATGTTGTAATAATGACAGAAGATAAAGAATGGAGAATCATTCAAACTCACATCTCTATTATTTTGCCTCTGATAAAGGGAAAGCTCCAAAGTGACAAAATAAACTATTTTCCATAATATTTTAATACACTGTAGCTAAAAATTAGAGCAGTAGTTGCATGTTCTAGCGCCACATTCAAATATCACGTAAACCATATTTGTTTATTGTTGGGCTCACATATTCCTCCCCGCCTCCTTTCACCTCCTCTCCACACATGCTGAGCTATGATCGAACAATTTCAATTTGATGTTGAGCACCCAAGTTCAGATGTCCCAACAAATTAGTTAGCTTGAAGACTTCTTCAACCAGGAAGTCTTCAGCTCCACGTTATGGTAGAAGGGAGGGGGGAATGTGCTAATCACAGAATAAACCAGACCAATTTTCATTGAAGGCAAACTTATGACACCTTAGATCCAAGTGGGCAGCCATGTTGGTCTGAAGCAGTAGAACAAATTTTGAGACCAGTGGCACCTGTAAGACCAACAAAGTTTATTCAAAGTATTAGCTTTCATTTGCAGGAACACTTCCTTACATATCTGCACACAGAATATTATACCTTGAATAAACATTTGTTGGTCTTAAAGGTGCCACTGGACTCAAAATTTGTTCATGACACTTTAGTAAAGGAGCTCTGTATCTGAAATTCAGGTAACCCCAGCATTTCAGGCAACACTGCAATAATTTATTTGTATTCTGTGTTCCTCAGGAGACACAAGGATCATATTAAGAGAATACTGTTAATTTTTTGCTTGTGAATGGGAAAAGAACTTGGGTGCTAAAGGTCAAGCTAAACTTTGCAGCATCTATAGGTCTGGCCTGTGAACTCCAATACAATTTTAGAACTAAAATAAGACATTTTAATGTGCCATGATGGTCTGATCCTGACTGGGCCTGCAGGGTGGCCGAATCAGGTGATTCCCCACTCCTCCACTTGCAGCTGCTGGAATGGCCTTGGGTTAGCCATAGCTATCTCAGGGGTTGTCCTTGAAAGGGCAGCTGGTGTGAGAGCCCTCTCAGCCCCACCCACCGCACAGGGTATCTAGGAGATTATAAGCCATTCTGAGTCTCTGATTCAGAGAGAAGGGTGGGGTATAAATCTGCAGTCTTCTTCTTCTTCTAAATTGCAATACTATTAAGGGGCAACATTCACAGACAGGCAATGCAGTAGGGCATTTGCTACATCATTGTAGACATCAATCTACCAGATTGGTGGCCAGAATTCTAATATTGCCAAGGATAGAACAAAAAGCCCTGAGTTTTGCTGACTAAATGGTAGGGTAGGAAATGTGCTGAGGGATACATTTTAAAGGCAGCAATAAATCAGATTGCAAGTGTGCATTACTGCACAGTCACGTAAAAACAGGCATAAAGCTGTTCTGCAAATGGATAATCTGTGACCAATAAAATATGTCTGGTAAAGGCAGCTTTATACCATATAGAGCCCCTAAAACTTCAGAACACAAAGATGCTGGCTTTTCCTGTCCATATTAGATGGACCTGCCTATACAGTAGCAAGTACTACTTTGAAATGCTTCTTTATACAAAATTCCTGGAGCCTAATCTGTCCTAATCATTAGGACCTAATGTCTTCAGTCTTCTGGAAAGGCAGTCTGTAATGAATAATGAAAAGTGAGGGTCAGAATTCAAGGTATAATGTTGAAATATTGAACTTAAACAGATGCGTTCAAGTTTTAAACTTATTCAGCAGAAACAAATAACAGAAATGGACAAAATTCTGCACAAAACAGATTAGTTGTGGCAGTCAGATTATACCAAGCAATGAAAGGGCGAAGAATCTGCTCTTGGCCATGACTTTCCTTCTCTCTACTATCCCAAATACCAGAAAGTTTCAAAAGCAGGCTTTTTAATACAATACCAAAAATAATAGGATCACAGTGCACAAATACAAAATATTAAATCCAACACTATGAACTTGGCTGCAAATACACAACTTTCTTAAAAATACGATTTCATTTTATTAATTACAATTATGTGTTAATAAATGCAATTACAATCTATAGTACCTGTACTTATTGTTTTCTGGATATATCCCATGTAACTCAAATTATATATTTATAATTCTGTAAATAAGTCCCAATTTCTAGATTATTCTTTAGCAACTTGAGTTCTTTATCATCAGTAATAGCTTTTTGATGAGTCCCGTTGTTGTGTTCACCAGAATTCTTCCTCAGAAGACAAATAATCCTGAATCAGAAGACTCATAAACCAAGCAGAAGTAGATCCAGGTGGGCAGCCGTGTTGGTCTGAAGCAGTAGAACAAAGCAGGAGGCAAGTAGCACTTTTAAGACCAACGAAGTTTTACTCAGAATGTAAGCTTTTGTGCACACAAAAGCTTACATTCTGAATAAAACGTCATTGGTCTTTAAAGGTGCTACTTGACTCAATCAGAAGTAGTCATCGATCTGTTATCAAAGTCTAAGTGGAAAGATCCAATCTGACATTAATTAGAGATTAGGGATATTCTTCATAGCTATAACGCTGGCAAACCTTCTCTGAACTTTAGAGGCAGAAGGGAATCTGGTTTTTTTGCTGTCTGTCAAATGCCATACCATGCATCTCCTTTCATGTAATGCACAGGGGTATTATTTTGAATTGTTGATAATGTGTTGGTGGACAATTATATTTTTTGGAATAGCGCTTTTACCAAAATATCAAACACCATTTTGGTTTTTGGAAGATAGAGAGTTGCAAGGTAAATGAAGACTCCCTACAATAGGTAGAGAAGAGTCTTCTGCATTTCGTAATGATGGATGCATTTCGTGATGAATCAAGCTGTGATTCCTGATTTTTTAAAAAGAGAGTACTTACAAGTGTATTCTTATTTTTTTTAACTAGTGAAATGTTGAAGGGTATGTTTACTATTCTGTCTCTGCTTCTTTCCAGTCAGCTTCTGTTGAGAGTAGGTCCTTTTGTCACATTTCTGCACTTGGTTATGATGAGATCCAGGGCTTTTTTTGTAGAAAAAGCCCAGCAGGAATTTGCATTTTAAGCCATGCCCCCTGGCATCATCATTGTTTCACATAGGGGTTTTATATAGAAAAAGTCCAGAAGGAGCTCATTTGCATATTAGGGCACACCCTCTGATGCCAAGCCCACTAGAACTGTGTTCCTGCTCAAAAAAACCCATGATTAGATCCATCAACCACTCCTAAACTGCTGTACCACATTAGTCACCTTCAGAGCAGGCTGTTGATTCTCTGTATGAATCACTATTCTACTTGCCCAGTTCCATTCAGGAAACAACAGGAAATCTTTGGCTCTGTGATCTGCCATCCATTATAGCAAATTTCTCAGAGTGAAAGGTTCTTGGGGATATATCCACCATCTACTCCATGGTGACCCAACAGAACGAGGCAGGCCATTGTTTTTCTCTGAGCTGGAAGAGCTATGAAAGCATATGGGAAAGTCTTGACAACGGTCAACATCAGCCTTTCCTGTCTGCCCTTCACGCTTGCTCTTCTTCCACTATTTACTGCTTCTCCCCAGGATCGCATCCCCAGGGAGCAGTACCTGCTGTTCTCCATTCTACTTACTGTCTAGGCAGCCTATGATCCAGTATCACCACAACATGCTTAGAATAGTGACTTGTGCAAAAACTCATGGGATGGCCTCTTCTAAGAAGTTATTCCCTGGGGTGAGGCTAAAACACTTCTCCAATTTTAATTTAGATAAAAGTGCCCCTTTTATCAGATATTTTGGCAAACACTGACCTATCATTGTTGTAGTTTATTTCCAATGCTCACTTTCATAATCTTCCCAGGATGTGGTTTTGTTTGTTTTGTTTGCATTTTCCTTGATTAAATGTTCTTTATTTAAATTAAGTATTTTTGTAAGCCACTTTGGGTTTCTATCAGGAAGAAAAGAAGGATAATAAGTTGCCTCAATAAATAAAAAATGCAAATTCTGTCAGAACAAAAGCAATTATGAAGCACTTTGGGGGAAGGGGCTTTCCAAACAATTTCATTGCACTTCGATTCAGCCTGCCTAAACATCAGAAGAATTCAAAAAGCCAGTCAGTTATCAAACACAGCAGCCATTTCTGAAGGCTATGCTAGCACTTGCATGTTGCATTAATTTTAAAGCAGTATTTACCATGATCTCATTCACAATTGGCATTGTCAAATATGCCAAGCAGGGTTGCCATTTGCCAGGTCTGTGTTGGAAAATACCTGAAAACTTTGGGGGTAGTCCTGGGAGAGGATGGGGTTTGAGGAAGGGAGGGGCTTCACCATGATACAATGCCATACAGTTTACCCTTCAAAGCTGCCATTTTCTTCAGGGGAGCTGATCTCTGCCAGCTGGAGATCAGTTGTAAAAGTGGAAGAGCTCCAGGACCCACGTGGAGACTGGTAATACTAAGTACTGATTTGTCTTAATGCTGTAAATAAGGAGGACAGTGGAAAAGCCCTTCCTGTATGCTGATATAAAATGAATGGGTTATCAGCTTAGTCCTGCCATTTTTCTTTTCATGTAATCACATGAAGCTGCTTTATACTGGTCCATCAAGGCCAGTACTATCTATTCAGACTGGCAGCAGCTCTCCAGGGTCTCAAGGCAGAAGTCTTTCACATAACTTCCTAACCTGGTCCTTTCAAACTGAAGGTACCAGGGATTGAACCTGGGACCTTCTGCATGCCAAACAGAAGCTCTTCCATTGAGCCACAGCCATTCTCTCTATTAGGGTGCTGATGGTGGTGATAGGATTGCCAATCCCCAGGTAGGAGCAGGGAATCCCCTGGTTTAGAGGCCCTCCCCCCACTTCAGTGTCATCAGAAAGCAGGGTAGGGGGAGGAAAATGTCTGCTGGGCACTCAATTATTCCCTATAGAGACCGATTCCCATAGGGTATAATGGAGAATTGATCCATAGGTATCTGAAGCTCTGGGGGGCTGTTTTTTGAGGTAGAGGCGCCAGATTTGCAGCACAGCATCCAGTGCTTCTCCTCATCATCCAGGTTTCAAAAAGATTGGGCCATGGGTACAATTCTAAGAGCATCAAAGGAAAGTACCCCTATCCTTCATTATTCCCAATGGAGGAAGGCATTTTAAAGGTGTGCGGTCCCTTTAAATGTGATGGCCAGAACTCCCTTTGGAGTTCAATTATGCTTGTCACAATCTTGCTCTTGGCTCCACCCCCAAAGTCCCCAGATATTTCCTGAGACCATCCAGATCCCCCTTTATCATCTCAGGATTTACCTTCCATGACTTTGGAGACATTTGAATGCTGGGAAACGATGGGGTATCCCCTTTTCTGGATTGGTGCTCTGTGATGAGGTTTTCTTTTGAAAAGATTAGAGAATTAAAAGAGCTGTTTTGGTGTCTTCTGATCCCTAGAAGACAATCCTGTCGCATCTTTCAAGGAAATTTTTACAATGACAATGGGTCCAATGCTTAGAATTTTAAAATAAGTTGAACATATTTAAAATAATGGTGAGATTATCAGTTTTCTAATAAGAGGGGAATGGAGGCAAGAGTTTCAGGCAGGCTTACGCTTCCTGGCTGCCTTTGTAAGTGTAGAAAGTTCAAACTCTCCTGTTGTGAGCAGAGGAAGTCAGTATGGGGATACATGTACGAATCAAAACTAGAAAGGTTTCTGTGAAGAAAATGGTATTCGCACATCTTCTTCCCAGAAATAATGAAACCAGTCTCCTTAGTTACAGTTAGCTGGGCCTCGGAAATTTATCTTCATTTTATCCATAATTGGCTAGGTCTCAATATCAATCTTCAAGCAAAGGGCTTAAGACCTCTGCTGTAGTGTTGGAAACTGAACATTACCATGTACCCATGGATGGCTAAATACTGAGAAAGGACATAAATCTTCAGACAACAAGGTGACTAGGGGACAAGTTATTTCTTGGATAGAAAGTTCAGGGATTTTTGAAGTTCATAATGTACTCTTTTCTCTAACTGCAGGGCGATTTATATTCCTATAGAAGTTACTTAGATTATAGGTATAGTGCAATTTAGGGTTGCCAGGTACCCTTGGTCTGGTGGGGGGCATTCTGGGGGTGGGATGCTTTGGTTTTTGGGCAAACTCTATGGTAAAATTGGGCTTAAACCATAGAGTTTTGCCCCAAAACCAGAGTGTACCCACATGACATCCCTGCTTAGGGGCAGCTGGTCTGTGGTGGGGAGAAGGCTCCCAAACCAGGGGATCCCTCACTGGGACCTAGGGGCTGGGCAACCCTTCTAAGACCATTGCCTTCAATTGGTTTATATTATTACAACTGGTTTACACTTAGGTTACAGTTTACAGTTGGTTTACACTTAGCTTTACGCTATTAGTGTTGCTCTGTGTGAAGGCAGGGGGTGGTCTTCACTCTTCCAAAGGCCAAAAAGAGGAATTCACTAGCCACCAGCAAACCATGGGTTTCTAGCCTTTCGTTTATTGAGAACTGCATCCAAGTAATGAAGAATATTCAGAACTGCTAAAACAGCGGTATCTCTGTTGTTTAATTTTAGAAATACATCAAAATGAAGCCAGGCACTCTTGAAAATTTGGCATCCCCCTAATTTTTCTCTGGGAATATTGGGATTGTTTCAGGTTACCTGGGACATTTTTCAATGGATGTCCAAGTCCAGAAGCCAAGTTTACCACCCACTGAAAATAGTGGAAGCAGATCTGGCATTTGGATTCGGGGCTCAGTTTACAACCCATTGAAAACTGTGGAAATAGACTTGGCTTCTGAAGGCCAGGTCTCCTCCTATTGATTCTAATCAGCAGTTGACTGGTGTTAGATGAAGACCAGGTCTCCTGATACCTGATATTCCTAAACCCCCCAAATTAACCCAGAACAGAATTCAGAAATTCTATATATATGCCTGAAATTTTGGGGTAACAATAATCATTCCCTTTCTGAAATAATGAAACAAAATTAAAATGATTTTTTTGAAGAAAACACCCCTTTACTAACACAGAGAGACATGCCAGGTCAGTTGAAACTTCCTGGGTCCTCACACCATTATTCTTTCTTATGATTTTTCCCTGGGTTTTCTAGGACTTCATGAGCTACTCTTCAGCAGGTAGACACCCTTACACCAAAGCCACTGTGATTCAAAAAGCTTCCATGATGCTTGCTTAAAATGCTAGCCTGGTATGAGAAAGTAATACATCCTGCACAGGCCTGAGAATTCTCTAGAGCAGAAGGTACATGCTGAACTTGAATGTTCAATACTAAATAGCTGAGATGTAGATCCTGCCCAGAGGAAAAGCACTGTGAAAGGTTGGCAGGAACCACAGATAAGAGAAAGACACAGAAGTCTTGGCAGCAAAGTTCCAATGCCCTGGCCAAGCTTGCCCTATCTCCAGGGCTTTGTTTGAGCAGGAATGCTGTTCTAGCTGGTTTGGTGTCAGGGGGTGTGGTCTAATATGCAAATGAGATCTTGATGGGCTTTCCCCACAAAAAAGCCATGTGTGAAACAATGGTGATGTCAGGTGTGTGGCCTAATATGCAAATAAATTCCTGCTGGGCTTTTTCTACAAAAGAGCCCTGCTTATCTCACTTTGTTTTGTGGCAGAAACTGACCCAGAATTGGCTGTCCAGTCCAAGAACAAGTGGAGCAGCTGGATGAAGTGGTCTTCTGGTCTTCTTCTGTCCTTCTATGGAACCCTGGCTTTTAGGAAGATTAGCTGTTTCCAAAAGCCATATAACTCAAGGTGTTTAGAAGGAAGAGGAATGTCCTTCCTTCTCTCACAAACTAACTCTACAATACAGGCTTATTATCTATTCACTGACTCATTACTAGTGAGTTATGACATTATTTCTGAGCTGCTCCATGATTACTGACTCAGGAACATGCTCCTTCCCATGTCTAATAAAATATGGTGAATGTAATTCAACGCTGCCCAAAATTTGCTTAATGAATATGTCTGAAAACTCTTTAGGCTCTGTCTGAATGCAGATGGATATTTACTTGTTAGTAATAAACTTCAGTATACACTTAGCTACTTGGTCAGCTAGCTGTGTGTAGTGCTTTGCCAAGTGGTGAGGAGACTCTTACCATTGTATGTCTGTACTTGCTTAGAAATCCAGAGAAATGGGGAAGTGGCAAAATTGTCCTTACTACTTGGCAGGGAGATAGGTACTAGGGATGTGCAAAAAAAAAAAAAATTCGGATTTACACGGATTCGGAAGTATACGGGGGGGGGGGGGATTCGGAATCCCCGTATACTCCTGAATACCGCATTCGGAATAGCCGCATATACGGTAGATGCGCGGCTATTACCGAATATACGGCCCTATTATACCCTATGGGCCATTGAAATCAATGGCAAATAGGGTATATTTGAAGCCACATGGAGGGGAGGGGGTTTGAGGTAGAGCCCCCAAATTTGCAGGGGACCTGCAGGGGACTCTCCCCTCAAACCCCCTCAAGTCCCAAAAAGATTGGGCCAGGGGATCCCATTCCAGGGGCACCCAAAGAGGGTGCCCCTATTCCATCATTATACCCTATGGGCCATTGAAATCAATGGCAACATAGGGCATAATTAGAGGCTACTGGGGGGCAGGGGGTTTGAGGGAGAGCCCCCAAATTTTCAGGGGACCTTCAGGGGCCTCTCCCCTCCAACCCCCCCAAGTCCCAAAAAGATTGGGCCAGGGGGTCCCTGTCTTTGGGCTCCCCAAAAGGCCCATTGCTAACAATGATGGGAAAGCCCAATTAGCCACTTCCTCACTGTAATTGTGGTGGGAAAAGTGGCTCTGGGGAGCAGGGGGTTTTGAGGAGAGCCCCCCCAAACTGCTGTGCAGCTTCAGGGCACTGTCCCACACAAAACCCACAAGGCCAAAAAAAAATTGGACCAGGGGGTCCAATTCCTGGGGCACCCAAAGCCAAACCTAACCACATCAGAGAATCTCTATAGGACCCAAATGCACTACATCCCTCTATCTACTCTATGAACCCTGCAGGCCTGGAAGCAATATAAACCCAGTTGCCAACGTCACTGCCACACAAAACACAATCTGCACCTGGCTGCAGCAAACCCAGATGCCAGCTCTCCAGCCCTGCCCCAAACAACACGGGGAGAGCTGGCCAACCACAACAAACCTGCTGGTTCTGGGTCTCTCACCCAGGTGCCAGCTTCCCTGCCACAGAACACACAATCTACAGATGCCAGCTCTCCAGCCCTGCCCCAAACAACACGGGGAGAGCTGGCCAACCACAACAAACCTGCTGGTTCTGGGTCTCTCACCCAGGTGCCAGCTTCCCTGCCACAGAACACACAATCTACAGATGCCAGCTCTCCAGCCCTGCCCCAAACAACACGGGGAGAGCTGGCCAACCACAACAAGCCTGCTGGTTCTGGGTCTCTCACCCAGGTGCCAGCTTCCCTGCCACAGAACACACAATCTACAGATGCCAGCTCTCCAGCCCTGCCCCAAACAACACGGGGAGAGCTGGCCAACCACAACAAACCTGCTGGTTCTGGGTCTCCCACCCAGGTGCCAGCTTTCCTGCCACAGAACACACAATCTACTCTATAAAAACAAGAAAGTGACCCAGCCCACACACACCCTCGCCAACCCCCACACCAACCAGAGGTAATTTTAAAAAACCAAAACAAAACCAGCAGAATCACAAAAGGCGAAGTGTTAAAAAGTGGCCTTTTCACCAACAAGAAAGCTCAGGCCAAATAAGTCAACAACACCCCCACCCCCAAACCAAGAAAAGGGACAACAGAAGAAAAGACCAAGCAACTCAAGTGTTAAAAAATGGCCTTTTCACCAATAAGAAAGCTCAGGCCAAATCAGTCAACAACACCCCCCCAAAAAACCAGAACCAGGAAAAGGGGGACAAAAGTGGCCTTTTAAACAATGGAAATTAGGCCAAGTAGCACCCCCCCCCCCAGAACCCAAAGAGAAGAAGAGTAACAGCAGCAGCACAACACAGCAGCAACAAATCAAACACTGAATACTTTTAAAACAGTAACAATACAAAATTAACTTTTAACAATAACTTTGCCAACCCCTCCCCCCCAAAAAAACCCTTCACCCTAACTCCAAGAAATCCAAGCCACCCAAATCAGGAGAAGTAAAAGGACACTACACTTTTAAAAGTCCTCTCACTAAATTAAGATATGGGCAAATTGGCAACCCCCACCCCCACCCCAGGCCCCCTCCCCAAGCAGAAACCCCTAACTCCAAATAAGCTACACCACCACCACCACCACCACCCAAATCTGGATAAGTAAAGGGACTCTGAGTCTTAAAAAGTCCTTTTACCAACAATAAATAAAAACAAGAACCCCAAGACTGTCTTACCTTGTCTTCTCTAGTCCAGAGGGAAGTCTGGTAAGGCTGTGTGAGAGAGCAGCAAGCAGCAGCTGAAGCCAAGGGCCAGCCAGCAGCAGCACAATCTCTCACACGCAGCAGCAATGGAGGAGTCCAGCCAGGAAGGAAGACTCCTTAAAAAGCCCTGCAAAGCATGCATTTGCAATGCATTTTGCAAATGCATGTTTTGGATTGGCTGCTGGGGCTCCTCTTCCCCCTCCCCCCCTCCCTGATCCCAGGGAGGCTATGGGAGAGGCAGGAAAAGGCAACTAAAGGCGGGAAAGTAGGCAAGCAGCTCCTTTGAGGCTGCAGAAGCTACTTTCCCACCTTTTGAATTGACAGCCGTATACTTCCAAATAGCCATTCGTAAGTATATGGCGAGCCGTATTCGGCTGCCGTATAATGGGCGCCTGTGGGATTCGGCTGCAGCCTATTCCGTATACAGCCGAATCAGTGGTGATTCGGCTGTAAATACGGTTCAGCCGAACCGAATGCACATCCCTAATAGGTACTCCTTTAACCAGGTAGTTACATGTTGTGACAGGTTACCACTTGATAAATGGGCACCTGAAACAAAATGGAAGTTTTCTGGAGATCACATTCCTGGTAGCAAAGAACAACTATTATTAAACAGCAATGGCAAACCATATACAGATTGAGCCACATAAAGAGTCCTTGCAGAGTAGTTGATGCACTTTCAGTTACACAGTTTGCTATTGCATAAAGTGATCATTTTGCTTGGGTCAGCTTAGCTGGCAGCCTGCTGCCTCATCACCCTGGGATAATGCTAGAGTCCCCAAGTTATTTCTTGCATCCCCCATGGAGGATATAATTTAAGAGAAATGACTTTGCATTTATTTAAAGCTGATGAGATTAGGACACTTGTTCTTAATTATTCCAACTGAAAATTCAATTTTTATTCGAACCAACAGTGCCAACAAGGGAGCCAGACATTGACAAATGCAGTGCAATTTACAGTCTTACATCCCATGCCAATTTGTAAATGTGGTTCAATACTATATTCCTCATCCTTGGCAATAATTTTATAGTGGTTGTAATAATTTTCTAATTAATTTTCTAATTTATACTTCTTGAATAAGCTGAAATAACTGCTGCTTAAAATAAGGATGGGAACAAACAGACAGGCAGTCTTCAAATGGCTTCTAGTATGCACCAGGTAATCTGGTGTATTACCCGGTGCAGGGCCATTGCATCCATTAGCCAATATTCGGCAATTGCCTCAGGCGCCGGCTCCTGGGGGGGCACATTGTTTCTGGGCGCTGAGGGGTCTTCCAATCCTTCAGGCCCCTGGCAGCTGTTAGCCCCCTTCCTGCTCAGCTCCTCCCCATCCGCAGCTTCCTTGATCTCAGTCAAGGCCACCCTCACAGCAGTTCTTCTCCCAGAGCCTGAGGGTACTGTCCACCCACACAAGTTTGCAGCACCCACCCACCAACCCCTGACTCTGGGCTCCTGCAGAGTTGGGGGTCTTCATCTGGTGATGTTCCCGGACTGGTCTGGGGATTCCCAGCAGGAAAGGAGGCTGACGGGGGTCTTCAGAACCCCCCTCATGTTCCAGAGTCCCTGGCCAGGGTGGGTGGAAATGCCAGCTCCCCCCACCGGAAGCAGGCAGCAGGGAGGGCGAAGAAGGGATGAGTGGAGTTGGTGGCAGCAACCAGAGGCAGAAGCACAGCAGGGTCCTGAAAGACCGGCCACCGCAGGGAAGCCTTTGAGTGGTTTGACAGAGGCCCGGTGCTAGGAGCGGTGTGTGTGTGTATGCCAGCTGCCAGAACTCCAGCCTGGGAGGAGGGAGAAGAAACTTGAGGGGGGGGAGAGTGACGGCCACAGAGGAAGGCTGGGAGAAGATTCCTGTGTTGGGACCAGTTGGCTCTGCTGAGGGGGCTTCCTTCCCACCAGCGCCCAGAAACAATGGCACTTTCAGCCCAAGACTAAAAGTGCCGCGTTGTTCCTTCAGCTTTGAGGGTTCAGAGGATCCCCCCTCCCATGCCTCAGAGCCAAAGGAGCTGCGTTTCTCTCCCCTCAAGTCCTCTGAGGGTGCAGGGAAGGGAAAGGATGAGTGTTCCTTCGGCTTTGAGAGATCAGAGGATTCCCCCCATGCCTCAGAGCTGAAGGAGTGGTGCTGTGCCCAGTGTGATGTCATGATGATGTCATCATGGGGCATGCACTTGGCGTGCTTGGAAGTTTTTACTTTGGGGGCACAGGTTGGGCTTCTGCCTTGGGCGGCAGAACCGCACAGGCTGGGCCTGACCTGGTGCATACTAGTTGCAGGCATATGCTTAAAAGCAAAGCATAAACCATCCATTTCTTCCTTCTAGCAGCTGCTGGTACCATTTATTGCATCAGGGGTTATTCCCTTCACTGTGCACTAATCTTAGTTGAATTTAGAGGTGAGATTGGCAGCAGCTACTGAGATGGTTTGCTGGCAGAAACTGCTTGATTCCACTGTAAGCAATTCAGAGGGAAGAAGAGAAAGCCTGGCCTTACCAGTTTGTTGTAGTGGTTAAGTTCATTAAGTCTTATCTAGGAGAACTGGGTTTGATTCCCCACTCCTCCACATGCAGCTGCTGGAGTGACCTTGGGTCATTCATAATTCTCTCAGAGCTGTTCTGCTCAAGAGCGGTTCTCAGGAGAGCTCTCTCAGCCCCACCTACTTCACAAGGTGTCTGTTTTGGAGATGGGAAGGGAAGGGAGATTGTAAACCACTCTGAGATTCTGGGTGAAGGATAGGGTAGAAATCCAATCTCTTTTTCTTACCAGCAAGCCTCGGATTCAATGGGAGCTCACAGGAGCACAGCTCCTGAACCTTTCTGAGAGTTTCACCTCCTCCTTCCCACCTTGTCCATTGAATAGTAGATGCAGCTGCATAACAATCCCTGGATGAGCTCCACCACCTATTTTTCTACAAAACTACCCCTGCTCACCAGTAAATATCAGATGGTCGTAATGGTGGAATCTCAGTCAACACAATGCAAGCATTTGGTTACTGACTGGCTAGCAGGTCCCAGGGCATGCTACTGATGCCAGCAAGGGATGCTAGCCAATCAGCAATGTGTGTTGCCAACTGAGATTCACCCCGCCCACACTACATCAACAGGTGGTTATTGTTAAGGCTGTGCTTTCTCCTCCCCCTTTGATTACCCTAATGAGGTTCCTGCCAGAGAACTACCTTACCAGTTGCTGTTGTGTGGGATAATTGATTGGCTAGAAAGATCTGTGAGCAAGCAGCGTCTGCCACTACTCTGATTGCCATTACAGAAGCATAAGGGAGAAGGGATTATGTAACAAATAGAAAAACCTTGGTCATGCCTTCAGAAAGGAAGGGTGGGGGAGAAGTGTTAGACAAGTTCAAGAATAAAAAGTCAGTCAATAATCATAACCTCCCAAAGGAAGAGATGTAGGATTTTCAGGAATGTTGAATCCATAGGGGATCCATAGTTTTTGAATTTTTGGGAGGGAGGGGAGGCAGGAGGTAAGTTTTATGCTGAAATATGCACAACACTTGCTTTTATCAATCCTTTACTACTTTAAAAACATGAAATATGTTGTGTATAACTTTGCTGTCAGATACAATTATATTGTTTGATATATTCATTTCATTTAAAAGTGTAAATGTCTTTGCTTTATTCAGTCAATCATTACAAATCTAAGCAGTGATGGAGCTGCAAACTGTTGCATTGTAAACCATCTCCTAGAACTTTGTTTTTGCCATTTGAAAATATAGGAATAAGATGAGAGCTGAAAACCATCAGCACTAATGTAAAGCAAATGGATGTTTTATTATCTGTGCCTTGAAAGAGAAACTTTGATCCAAAGAATCAGGCAGTGGTCTTAGAAGGGTGTAATTCTGTTTAGGATTGTACTGTAAAGGACTATCATATTTGGTGCCAGAAGGACTTCTGTGAGGAGGGAGTTCCACGGCAGTCTGGGAACCTCCCTTAGATTGAGATTCATGGACTTTGATTGTTGATGTGCTGCATGTTTTGTGATATGCTACTCGGTTCTTTCACATGTTGATCTGGTTTCTTCATGCGTGTTTTTACTGTCAAATATTCATCACTTTGCTGCACTTGATGCAGAATATGAAAGAATCTGAGGCAGGTGAGAAGAGGGTTCAAAGTGTCATACAAAGGCCTTGTCACCATGGTGCAGCATTTTCAGCTGATAAACTTCACAAAATGCTTGCATGTTGTATATTCTTCAGTAGTCAAAAAAGCACTTTATTTTACATCAGGGGGATGTTAGTTTGGAATTACACTAAAACACAGCAAGGAACACTGTCATCAAGATTTGTAGCACCATGATCTGTTTTACAATAATGTATTAAAATCTGCTCCAAAAAGAGTTTCACTCATCTGGAAAGAGAAAATATTTCACAAGGTTAATAATTTTTCCGAGAAAAAGGTTTTTGTTTCCATTTCAAATCTAGGGAGAAAAATCATCACTACCCTAGATTTTTGGGGTGGGGGGGTGGGTTGCAAGTATTTATTAAAAAAAAAATCCCAAACTTTCAACAAATGAAAAAAAAATCCTTGTTTGGTAACCATGAGAGCATGGAGATTTTTTCATCACACACATTCTTTGAGGTTACCCAAACTCATCTTGCTGGTGAAAAAGCTCATCCTGTGTTCTGCTACAGGGCAAGGTTGTGTGTTGCTAAATAAATAACAAATTGCATTTTGCAGTTGCTTTTGAAAACTAAACCATCCCATTTACCAGAGAAGGTGCATGCATCATTGAGGTCATAGTCAGGTCATTAAACTGACCAAGTACTTTTAAATTTTGATGTAGAGCCAGTTTGGTGTAACGGTTATGAGTGGTGGACTCTAATCTGGAGAATCAGGTTTGATTCCCCACTCCTCCACATGCAGCTGCTAGGTGACCTTGGGTCAGTCATAGTGCTCTGAGTAGTTCTCAAAGAGCTTTCTCAACCCCACCTACTTCAGAGGGTGTCTGTTGTGGGGAGAGGAAGGGAAGGGGATTGGAAGCTGCTCTGAGACTCTGAGTGAAGGATGGGGTATAAAACCAATCTTCTCCTCTTCTCCCGAAATTTGTTTATGCTTTTTGCACCTGTGCAGTCATCAGCACCTATAAAATGAAGTGAGAGCAAGAAGTTATTGCTAGATTGGCAGACACTTAAGGTTCACAGAGACACATAAGTAGTAAACCTTAACACTGAAATTTCACACCAGATTTTTCCCTCATAACTATGCACTAATATTAGAGATGACAGTGGTTTTCTTTACCAAATGCCTGGACAATAAGATTACCAAACTAACTAATGTATTAAGGACCCGATAAAATGTATAGCAAAGTTTCGATCAGGAATGGGTACCTGACCCCCGCCCCACTCTATGGTTATTGACAGCTTGGGGGATAGCATTTTGATCAGGAAAATGGCAGAAGTCCTGGCGCCCCAGTCCAATTTGACCCCTGCATTGTTCCAAAGCCTACAAAAACACACATACCAGCAACATTATCACAATTTCCTATGCAGTGCATTGCCATATTGTAAACTGTCACTTGTGAGAGTGTGCAGGGTTTCTTTATTCCCCTCTTAGAAACACTTAAAAACCTGATTTTATTCTTTGAGAGAGTGACAGTCTCAACTCACAGCACTTTCTCTGGTTCTGCCCAAAATATATGTGTTATCTTTTCTTGCTGAACACTTGTTGGCAATATTGCTATCTGCTTCTTGTGTGTCTGAGAAGCTCCAGGAGCTTCGAAAGCATTAATTACTGTAGTCATTTAATCAGTTACTAAACAGCCAATGGGCTGAGGTTGCAGCTCAATATACCAGCCTCAATTTAGGTCACTGCTACCTCTCTAGCTCTCTCCCATTTTCTCTTATTTGCCTTTTTCATCCTGTGCTCAGACTGTGTACAAGATTTTTAAGCTCTCGGGGGTAGGGAGAAATGAAGGCTGGCAGTGTTAAAAATATAGTACTGCAGACAGAAGCTTAAAAAATGAGCAGCAAGCTTTAATGTAACTGAAATGTTAAAATTCAGCACCATGTTTGGTCTTGACATCTCATTCCACCAACAACATGCACATGCATGAGAGGAGGTATTCCCATATGTTTCTGCTTTATTTTCCCCAAAGATAGTTACAAGGAAGCTAACAGACTCAATACCTGTTTGAACCCTCTTTTCCTTTTTGCAGCCCTTCCAAAGAGCATGATGTCTTATGCCCTTAAGCCCTGTGGACGGTTTCTATCCTGGAACTCTTTAGATATCACAGCACTTCAGGTTGCAGACGAGAAGAGCTCCAGTCCTGCTTTCCCCCCTCCAGCCTCCTCTCTCAACAGTTCCCTGTCTTCTCTACTCTCTTCCTTCTTGGCTTCCTGCTTGATTCATACCATGAGTGGATTCTCTACTCCCAGATGTAGCATTGTGGTTCTCTATTGATGTAGACAACAGGTTTTATATTATGTGACAACTGTGGTGGCTTGCTGATGGAATATTGAGATGTTCAGTTTTTAGTATCTGTCCAGCAACTGAAAATAGATGTTAAATTTTTTAAAAGGTCCTGAACTGATAGCCTATTAGAAGAAAATACCCAGAGCACGGCACTAATATAAGGTACATAATGATATAGATAAATGTACTAATGGTTGTTTTCTGCCATCAGAAGGGCACCTATTGGTGAATGAGGGTTCACCATTTTTACTAGGTCCTCCCTTCTACTGCAGGCCTCTGTTTGACCCTTCATGCTACTTGTGAGTACCCCCTGAGTCCCAGAAGCAGAATTGGAGGGCGGTATGGTGGGTTGTAGCAGAATGGGTGAGAAGAAATCCTGTTATTCAAGCTCTGCCTGCTCTGAGTTTGAATATCACCAATTATGTGTTATGATTCGTAAGTACCATCTTCATTTCCATTTTGCATGAGAGAACAATGCCTTCTTGAGGGACACCTTTTATTGATGTTTTCTTCATTGTCAGCAGGGAGGAACATTTTCTCACTTTAAGATTAGTTACAGCAGTCAGCTTTATAGTATAGAGCAGTGCATAGTCCCAGATAAATTTGTTGAGTCAGATGTGGGCTCCAGATTGCCTGCTGATAAAGAATGTTGTTTCGTCCTGTTACTGTCTTCCCAAACAAAATAAATCTTACCCTCTCCCAAGCTTAATAGAATCCATACTATGTAAAAATTAATTACTATTAATAAAGTGCTGTCAATTTGCAACTGACTTGTGGTGACCCTTCATGGAGTTTTCAAAACAAAAGACGAGAAGAATTGCTTTGCCATTGCCTTTCTCTGCTTAACAACCCTGGTCTTTCTTGGTAGTCTCTCATACAAGTACTAATAATCGTCAGCCCTGCTTAGCTTCTGAACTTTAACAAGTCTGAGCTATTTAGGCTGCTAGATTTTTTTAAAGGCCTTGCTTTAAAAAACTGACCTTGTGTCGTTTGAACACCATCCCTTCTGTGCCTCCCCCACAGCTTTACCTTGATGTCTCCTTCACAAATGTAGGGTAACTTTCCAAACACTTGCTACATTCCAGAAGATTCTTGGGCACACTTTGTCTGTGCTGGGAACAGGCCATGAAGGAAGCTGCCACAAAAACTTTGATTCATACATTGTTTCGAATATAGGGAATGACCCTTGAATTGTGCCATCCCAGGTTAACTGCCTTGCATACCTGTATGAAAGAGTCAGCCCCTTCTCCTTGAAAAGTGAGTTATGCTCAAAAATGAAGGATAAAATGGCCTGGCTTGTTTGTGGCTAGATTTGGATTTGGTTTTACCTTGGCCTGCAAGAGTGCAAAGCTTCTGTTATGAAAGGACTTCCTCTGCAAGTATAAGTGAACTGAGGACAGTTCTGTGTCGAGAAATGCTTGCTACACCTGTCTAGTTGCATTTTTTCAATACAAAAATGTATTGCTTTTTCCAGTATGCTGTCTTCCTTAAGTAAGGTGCACAACAGCTGCTTGTCAGCATCTGGTTTTTCTGTGCTGTCTTAGAATAACAACCAAATGTTCACTTAGGTGACCTGAATATATTTAGTTTTGCCCTTTATGTTCAGCAACTGTGGTTGAAGGCTGCCAGGTAATCCTCACTGCATTGTTGAAGTTCTGGTTACTAAGAAAATGACCTGTGGGTTTTTCTTTTATTGTCACTATGAACTTATTCCACTTCAAAATGTAAAATACATTCCGATGATGAATTCAGCTTGTTAGGATGCAAGCTTACCTAGCTTATTCACAGCACATTATAACATTACTTCTCTGAAAGGCCTGGGGGATATAAAACCTCCTTTAAATAATTGGTTAAACCGAAAGGGTTTTTAAAAAACTAACAAAGCGTTACAGAGATGTATAGAAATGAGGCCTCTCAGAAAAACATGAGGCCAGTTCCGAGTTGTTATTCTCATTATGTAAACTATTTCTGCTCTGATATTTTGTTGGGGCTTACCACCAATTAAAGTAATTGTTTAATAAAGCAACTCTTTATCTTGAGTACTGCAGGATCAGGTTTCCAAACCCATTAAAGCTATTCTCTTGATCACATTACCACTTTATTTGGACTGCGACAGAACAGTAGTCCCTTCTTTCATGGCAATCAATCAGTCTTTGGCTACTTTTTTTTGCCCTGAGGAAATTCTAGTAGATTGTAATAATATACAGCAGGAATCAATTCATTTCTTCCATAAGAAAGAAAAGAAATAGAAAATAATTGGAGGCAGGGGTACACTGAGATATTCCTTGTTCAAAACTCATGTCAGTCAAGAAAGTTCCAGATGGCTATAGGCGATGAGTTCTCTCAGTCCCATTTCCAATTAGCAGTCATAATTATTGAGGCTGGGCTGGGGCCAAGTGTACTGTTTGACTGCCAGTGCTGCATTGGGAGAAGAAGGCCCAATCCTAACCCAGGACATTGTTTGGCAGAGGCAGGGGTGACCTAGAATTCATTGTTCTTCTTTTACACATGGGAGTAGTAGCAGCATCCAGCATGCCTAAGCCTGAACCTAGACTGAGGGCGTTTTCCCACAGAACTTACCTCGGAGCGACGTCCCTCTTCACCATGCAGCGTCTGCGCGGATTTCCCACCAACTGCTCCGCATAACCAGGAAGTGCCGGACCTTGTGCGTCGCAGATGTAAACCACTAAAAACCAGTTTACGTTAGCGATGCAAAAGCCGCAGCTCTTCCTGGTTATGCAGAGCAGTTGGTGGGAAATCCACGCATACGCTGTGCGGTGAAGAGGGACGTCGCTCCGAGGTAAGCACTGTGGGAAAACGCCCATTGATTCAGGGTGGGTTTTGGTATGAAATGTAAGCAAATCTAATCCTAAAGTCTTGCAGTTACCTTGAACTAGGGACATGAAATGAACTGTGGTTCAAGCATGAACTGGGCTGGTTCACAGTTTTAAAGCAGTTTGTTTGGTCGCATCATTAATGAACCAAAAAATAAACCACATTTTCCCATGGTGGTTCATTTCATTCATTTTTGTGGTTCATTTTCTAGTCAGCCTGGCACCAATTCAATCAATCCCTAGGCAACACTGAGGGTGGACTTGTGGAAAGCCCTAGAAACACCCAAAGCAGTTGTCCACAGTTTGATTGGCAGCTCTGGGAGTCAACCACAGGGCTCCTATTCTGCTCTATGAGAGCAGATTATATATGAATATAATACTACGCCCTGACTCAAATACTTTCACTTTGTAGCTTGAAGGGAGAAGAGCTAGTTCAGTTGTTGTCTATTGTATGGCTGATTTAGGGGAGGCTTTAAGGGACACCTTTCCCCCCTACACAGCTGGACAATTTTTCAAACATCTTTCCTGGGCAGGAAGGTGTTCCTTGCTGTGGTTTCAGCGACCCAACCTTTCCTGGAGGCACCTGCTTTGGGGTGCTATAACCTGAACATCCCAAATCCAGTTTTCACCAAATTTGGAGGGCTGGTGGAGGAGAGCCTGCTGAAGACTTCCTGTGAGTTTGGTCTAACTTAAAAGGGAGCTGTTCTACCATCTCTCAAACTAAATGAACCACAAACTAGTTTGAGAAATTAAATGAACCACAAACCACCAGTTCAGGCAATCAAATGAACCAACGCAAACTGTCATTTTCCCAGTTCATGCCCATCCCTGTTTTGAACTTAAGAACATAAAAACATAAGAGAAGCCATGTTGGATCAGGCCAATGGCTAATAGCCACTTATGGACCTCTGCTCCATATTTTTACCTAACCCCCTCTTGAAGCTGGCTATGCTTGTAGCCGCCACCACCTCCTGTGGCAGTGAATTCCACATGTTAATCACCCTTTGGGTGAAAAGTACCTCCTTTTATCCGTTCTAACCCGACTGCTCAGCAATTTCATTGAATGCCCACGAGTTCTTATATTGTGAGAAAGGGAGAAAAGTACTTCTTTCTCTACCTTCTCCATCCCATGCATAATCTTGTAAACCTCTATCATGTCACCCCGCAGTCGACGTTTCTTCAAGCTAAAGAGCCCCAAGCGTTTTAATCTTTCTTCATAGGGAAAGTGTTCCAAACCTGTAATCATTCTAGTTGCCCTTTTCTGCACTTTTTCCAGTGCTATAATATCCTTTTTGAGGTGCGGTGACCAGAATTGCACACAGTATTCCAAATGAGACTGCACCATCAATTTATACAGGGGCATTATGATACTGGCTGATTTGTTTTCAATTCCCTTCCTAATAATTCCCAACTGAACTCCACATAATCCATTCCCAAACAAAGAGAAACCTAGACGAGATTGCAGAGTTGTTAGGTATAAATGCACTGGTTTTAGGTAAATGAGAAATAATGTGCCATTTGAGATGTTTAGCAGGAATATGATGTCATCTCCTGACCAGGCATAGGTAAAGATGCATTTTGCAAACTCAGCATCCAGTTGTTCTGTCTTATCTGGTAGAGTTTTTTCTCCTTTCCTGCAGGTCATGACTAGATGAACTGCTGAAGATCTACTAAAGCAGCCATGGGGTGGGGATGGAATTTGGATTTAAAGGTAATGGCACTAAGGTAGGGCATGATAATTCTACCCTGCTCATTTTTCCAGACACAGTTGACCCTCCTAACTGGAACTACTAGCTGACTCCAGCGAGACGCTTATCCTATCTAGGAAAAAATATGTTGGAAGTAAGAGTTAACCACCTCAGTACATGCCCACCTGCAATTGCTTTATTTATTTAATTTATTTGATTTATATCCCGCCCTACCCCGGCAGTCTCTTATCTTCTTATGGGAGGAATGTTTGGAAAAGTTCCCTTGCTCTATTTCTTCTGCTACCCTAAGGCATTTCTCCTGCTGGGAAATGACCCATGGTCATGGGCCTTGGTAAATACTTCCACAAGGTCAGTCTCTGACATAAACCTTGGAGGCATCTCACCAAGTATATCTAGTTCATGAGAGATTATGCCACAATTAATCTGTTTATGATGCTGTAAGAGTCTTCATTATTTTTATCAGAGTAACTGTGGACTTGCATCTTAATCCTAGACATGCTAATTCAGAAATAAATCCCATGGGTGTTAACTAAATTGACTTAAAAGAAAACCGGTTTTAATCTGTTTTTGTAACTCTTTAACTTGAATAACAAATAACAACAATTTAATAAAATGTAACAACATTTAATAAAAAAGTAATATATAATAAGTATGAAACATGGCCAAATCGATTAACTGAATATGGTACAACATTAAATAGGGAAATGAATATTTCAGGTATCTTGTTTTTTCACAAGTACAATTTTGCTGCTTCCTCTCCCCTTTAGTTTTCAAACAGCACAAAAAGGGTTCTTGGAAAATAACCTAGTTTCTTGGTGTAGTTTTCTTTTCTCTCCAAAATTCCTTCAACACAGATAATACTTATTAGAAGAGATCACAAGAATTCATTCTAAAGAATATTACATTTGCTTTTCTTCCTTATAAACAAAAAGGAGTTTTGCCGCATCACAAACATTAACAGATGTATTGTAGCATGGATAACTGATGAATTAGGATCTAATATCAGATTTACAGCACAATCCTATACAGAATTACTTCAGAGTAAACCCATTATTGGATTACGTATAACTCTCTAGAAGATTGTAGTGTTAATTGTAAAAAAGGGGGTTTAAACAAACTCCATTATGACTGTTATAGATAGTTACTGTGCTTACCTTGAACTTTTTGAATGTTTTGTGGAAATGTCACACACTACACCTCTTGTCTTCTACGGCCTTTTAACACCAATATTCAGTTTTCCCATGTGAATAGCAATATCTGCTGACTGAAAATTTGCTTCATGCATCTGATTAACTATATTCTAGGCTCCAAGCAATTGCTACAAGAAATGTGCTAACCTTTAACATGGCACCAGTTCAGAATCAAAAAAAGAACAAACAAAAAAAGGGAAGAAAAAACTTAACCCAAATGAATGCATTAAGAACCTAGAAGGTTAAATGAATCCAAATTGAAGGACCCAGTATTTAAATAACAACATATAAGAAATGAATATATACATGTATTTATTACAAAATGATTTAAAAACAATTACAGAAGAGGGAAATGAAGATGGTAAGGGGTCTGGAGACCAAGTCCTATGAGGAAAGGTTGAAGGAGCTCAGAATGTTTAACCTGGAGAGGAGACGATTGGAAGGTGATATGATCACCATCTTCAAGTACTTGAAGGGCTGTCATATAATGGACAGTGCTGAGTTATTTTCTGTGATCCTGGAAGGTCAGACCAGAACCAATCAGTTGAAATTAAATCAAAAGAGTTTTTGGCTAAACAATTACAGCAGTTCCTCAATGGAACAAGCTTCCTCGGGAGGTGGTGGGCTCTCCTTCCTTGAAGTTTTTTTTTTTTTTTTAAAGGCTAGATGGCCATCTGACAGCAATTATTATTCTGTGGATTTAGGCAGATTATGAGAGGGAGGGCAGGAAGGGTTGCATCAGTGCTAATTTTTTTGCCATCCTTTGGGCATGGAGCACGGGTAACTGGAGGTGAGAGGGGAAGGTATTGTGAATTTCCTGTATTGCGCAGGGGGTTGGATTAGATGACCCTGGAGGTCCCTTCCAGCTCTATGATTCTATGAAGTTCAATGTTGGTAAATGTAAGGTGATGCACACCAGGAGAAAAAAGGTATAGGCTAATGGGGTCTGAACTTGCTGAAACTGAGAGGGAGAAAGATCTTGGGGTTGTAGTGGATAGCTCGATGAAAGTGTAAATCCAGTGTTCAGCGAAAAAGGCAAATCTCAGTCAATATTATAATGCCTTTGTACAAATTTATGGTGTGGCCTCATTTGGAACACTTTGCACAGTTCTGGTCATCATATCTCCAAAAGGACTAGAAAAAGTATAGCGGAAGACAATCAAGATGATTAGGATTAGGGGGTTGGAGCTCCTAAAGAGTCTCAAACTTTTTCTCCCAAAATACTAGAACTCAAGAGCATCCAATGAAACTGGTGGGGAGTAAGTTCAGGATGGACAAAGGAAAATACTTTACACAGAGAGTGATTAAAATGTGGAATTTGCTGCCTGAGGATGTAGTGATGGACATTGGAATAAACAGTTTTTAAAGGGGATTAGAGAGGTTCATGGAGGATGCTGGACTAGATGGGCCATTGGTATGATCCAGCAGGGCTCATAAATTCTGAGATCTGATGAGATCTGGGGATACCACACCATCTTCCCTCCCATTTTGTGATAAACATAGCTCAAAACTCTTTTTATGAGTGAACCAATGCAAATGAGTAAAGGTGGACAGGATTAAAACCTCACACAGAAAAAAAACTTGAAGAAATCACATCAACAATCATATCAATGCTGCTTTGGGGGTGTGCTGTTTTTTTGGGGGAAAAAATCCACATGCAAATCAGTAATACAGAGTGGAAGAAAATGAATGGAATAGTTAACTGGTGCAGATGATTTAATCCGGTACCATATTTTAGTTAAGATGGAATGAAGGACACATGGAAGGCAATAGGCTAGGGAGAGAAATGAACAAAATGAAGGAAATCTGCCTTGCCATTGCTAGCAATATTTAAAACGGAGGCTGGAGTGATTCCAGAGGGGCTTTTTAGGCTGGGAGCTGTAGCAGGGTAGGACAACTGCTGCTATCCCGCTTTCACAGGAACATCCCCCCTCCCCTTTATACCAAGAGGGGTTAAACCGATCGGAGTTGACAGATTCCGATAAATCCCCCTTTTATGCTGATGCTTGTGACGGCGGGCGCGAGCTGCAATGCCAGCGCTGGCAAGGAGCGAGTTGCGGGAGGGGGAGGAGAAGGGGCTCTATATATATCTATCTATTGCACTTGGGAGGCTGTGGCTGCGGTTGACGAGCACGGGGGAGTTGCTGCTTCCGCTGATAAAGCGTATTTTCTTTTTCTTCCTCCAAAAAAGCAACTCCAATTGGTAATCGGGGAGGGGGACAGGAAGAGAGGGGCGAGCGAAGGAACCGTTCCCAGCCATCCACCCACCTTCCTGCCCACCCTCCTCTCCAGCTCGCAAGGCAGAGGCAGCCTTGGAAACGGCATTTGCGCGGCTCGCAGGGGGTTGGTTGCAGGCGAGGCGAGGGACTGCGAGCCGAGCAGTGGTGGCGCGCGGGCTGCGAGGCGTCTGCGGCTGGATCGTCCTGGCAAGAAAGGGCAGGAGAACTTTGAACGAGCGGGCGGCGAGGAATCCGCTCGGCTGCGGGGCTGCAGCTGCTGAGGCCGGGAGGGCTCCGTCCGTCCGCCTTAGCCCGCGAAGGGTCGCTGGCTCGGAATCGCCGGATACTTTTGATTTCTTTGGAACCGAGGAAAGCTGAGGGGCGCGGTGGGGGGCGGAAAGGAGGGTGCTCTGGCCGCCTGCGTGGAAATCACAGACGTCTCCTCGGCTCCGCGTGGGACGCGACTGCTTGCGGGATTAAGCGAACCACGTTTAAAAAAACCAACCCAACTCAAACGCCAGCAGGGGAGTCCCATGGAGGGAACCGTCGCCCAGCCGGCTGCTTCGCTCGCCTCCCCCGAGGCCCCGCCCCGTGCACGACTGCCTAGAGCCGCCGCCGGTCCCTGAGCCTCGCGACCTGGCCCCTCAGCCCCTCCCCAGGCGCCCTCACGTAGGCCACGTGCTGGCCCGGACTCTGGGGGCTTCCTTGCTGCCCACGTGCAGGAGCCGGCGCCAGGGTCTCGGCCGCCTCCTCCTCCTCCCCTTCCCCTCGCGCCTGAGCGAGCGCCCCGGCGCTTCCCTGCCTCCTCCTCCTCCAGCTCCAGCCGCTGCTTGGGACTCGCCGCCGCCTTCGCCGCCGGTGGATGCCGCCGGGAAGCGGGCGGAGCGCGCAGCCGGGGAGGGGGGCTGCCGCGGCCGCCGGAGTACATGCCAGTGCCCTCTCCGCCTCTGCTTCGCCTCCGCCTCCTCCTCCTTACCAGAATGCTTTACTTCCAGATGGTGATCATGGCAGGGACTGTGATGCTGGCTTATTACTTCGAGTACACCGACACCTTCGCGGTCAACGTGCAGGGGTTCTTCTGCTACGAGAACGCCTATCGCAAGCCTTACCCGGGCCCGGAGGAGAGCAGCGCCGTGCCCCCCGTGCTCCTCTACTCGCTGGCGGCGGGGGTGCCCGTTTTGGTGGTAAGCGTGCTCCAGCCTCGGCGGCTGCTTTCCTACCGCTTGCTCTCTTGCTCTTTCCTCCCTTGCTCTGACAGCCCCCCTCCGTAGCACTCAGTTCAGGGATGCCTTTTAAACAAACACCCGCCTACACCAAAAAACCTTTCAGGTTTCAACTTGTTGACAGGGTGTCATCCAAGAGGGCCCGAAAATCCTGAGGAGCGCTGCACAGCGAAGGAAGAATCAGTGGGATGGGGGCGGGGATGGATGGCGGGCCACTTTGGGGCAGTTCTTACATGACTGTGCCCCCCCCCCCCCCTTGCACTGACTTCTTATTCTCTGCTCATTCCCGATTCCCTCAGGACAAGAGGCACCTGAGTCTGCGCTTAAGAGGTTCCCGCCACCACTGGGGCACCTCTTTAACCTGGGGACACCCTACTACTTCCTCCAGAGCCATTTTCTAAAGACTGCTGTTGGTGTCTTCAGGTTTATTTTTCTGTTTTGGCCAACGCACTGTGATTGTGAAATCCCCTGTTCTTATTTTTTTTAACTACCATAACCCCCCTCCCAACTTACTTCTCCCCTCTAAACCATGTGTTCATCACATACTGATGGGGAGCATTTTGCTGCTGATAATGGCCATATGATAATGTTTCAGCCACTGGAAATGACAAGTATGGGCACTTTTGATGGTGGATTCTTCTTTAAAATGGAGCAGACGTTGTTCTGAATTTTTGCTTTCGTATATTTTTGGGATATGAATGGCAACACTTAATGGGGTGTGCATCTTTTGACACAGTGTGCAAGCTAAATCTTGTAAACAATCTAGTATCCTGCAAGTAGTGTGTGTGTGTGTTTGTAGAGATAGGGTGTGTTTTAGTACAGTTCAGCTGGGTTTCTCTATGTGGGGTGGGAATACTAATAGAAAAGCAATGAAACATATGCATTTAAACAGCTCAGTGGTATGTGCAAGTTGTAATGGCCACTGACAAAAGCATTAGCATCATATAATAATCCCTGACCATATTGAACAGATAAACAGAAAAGGGAGTATGTGGCCATTAAGACTGGGTTATATATAGATTCACACACAAACACACACACACACACGCGCGCGCGCGCTTTTCTAAAAGCAAGATGCTGCAGTTATTCATGAACTCTGTTCATTGGGATTCCCCCCCCCCCCTTTTTCATGAAGGCACTACAGATGACAGTCTTTCAACACTGGAACTCACCAACATACTTCCCTAATAAATTTTAGAATAAAATCTTAAATAGTTCCCATTATATCAAATGAGCTTTGCAAGGAGAATCCACAATTTGTTAAAGTATGCTGGGCTCGTTTTTGGCTAGAAATAATTTGATATTGGCATGCATTTTCCACTGTTGTAAACCTAAACCTGAAAGAATCCAGGAGGGATTCCTTATTGTTGTTTAACTGTATAATAGCCTAACTAAAAAAAATAATCAGGTTTTGGTTACATTGTGTGATGGTGCAAGATAAAATGTTGTATTCTCATATTTACATACAGGTAGGAGGGGAAAAAAAATCTTCCACTGATTTTGGGAAAGGGGACAGTGAGACTATAGAGTATAGCATTTTTTTCAGATTGTGGAGTTTAAGTTGCAGTTTACTTCATGAGATGTATAAAATGGAATTATTAGCAAGCATAGGTAGTAGACACCTTTGTTGACAAAGGGGGGGGACGGTGGCTCAGTGGTAGAGCATCTGCTTGAGGAAGCAGAAGGTCCCAGGTTCAATCCCTGGCATCTCCAAAAAAGGGTCCAGGCAAATAGGTGTGAAAAAACCTCAGCTTGAGACCCTGGAGAGCTGCTGCCAGTCTGAGTAGACAGTAGTGACTTTGATGGACCAAGGGTCTGATTCAGTATAAGGCAGCTTCATATGTTCATATGTAAGACTTTCCTTATTGAAGATACCCTTTAAAGCAGATTCCATGTATGAACACCATGCCAAGTTAAGTGCACATTGCCTTTACATGAAATGTATTTGCATCAGTTGTTGGGTTTTGCTCACTACACAAAACAGTGTTAAAATCAGTGGGATTCATTCAAGTGCAGTAATGATCCAGTGGTGTATGACATGGATGTGTGTTCTCAGTAGTCATGTGAGAGGTCCCTGGAACTAGTGCTTACCTGGTTGGTTCTCTCTGGAGAAGAGTGCACTGGAGATTTGTGACATGTTTGTAATATTTGCTTTATATACACATATACATGTGCAGCACAGATGCACTCCTGCAGACAATGGATTCACCGCATCTGAATGAGAGAGAGAGAGAGAGATTCTGTACCTCCAGGTGCTTCAGGAAACTTTAAGCAACTTCTCTCTGTCCTTTTCAGTATCAAAAATGGTGCTTCCTTTTCACATGGACACCCATCTGCTGCAAGAAGCACATTTTCCAAACCTTGATGAGCACTTGAACAAAACCATTTCTTGACACTCAAGGCCCGTCACTGAGATACCTATGTTAAGACGCATGACCCTTCTTTTTGTTCTGTAGGGTAGACTGAACCACAGTACAGTTCTCAGAGGCAAGTCCACAACAGTATCTTTTCCTGACACACTTCATCCATTGGATTAAGTAGAATTTAGGTCCATAAAAGTTAATGCTACATCAAATACCCTTATGCTCTGTGACCACAAAATGTTTTGGGAAGAAAAATTCATAAACAACTTTGTTCCTATGTTTCCCTATTAAGGTCTTTAGGAGGAGCTCATAAGTTTTCTTTCTTTATAGTATTCCACATTCTCCCCTTACACTTAAGTGGGTAATGATCTGGCAACAGCTTGAAATGTGAGCTGTGGGATTTTTACTCCAGTCCAGTGATTGTAACATGTCACGGAAAGTGGTCAGAGATACATTCTCATGTGAAACAAAGATTATTAGTGTAAGTGTAGAAGGGAGGTCCAAAGTTTAAGAAAGTCTGCTGTAGCAAGAGATGCTTCTACTCTTTCTGCTGTCTTCTGTGTAATTGAACTGTGCAAGTAATCTCATCATTTGGTTCTTGGATAGCTTCTGTACAGATTAAAGATAAGAAGCCCTGAGGCGGGGAAGAGAAACATTTGTTAATAAAAGAGTTTCCCCAGGATGTTTTGGGAGAGGGGGGAAGGAGGCATTGGGAAAAAAATCCATGGGATATACATTATTAATTAAGTGCTTTTTAATGGAAAAAATGGAAATTTTGGGGACCATTTCAAAAATTTCTATCAAATATGTTTTTCTGTTGGAATGAATACAGCACACTTTGCAACAGTTTGCAGCTTTGTCTTGCATTTTCATTGAGTGTCTTTGCTATCTGATTTATAAGAAAATTAATACATATATACTATTATAGTACATAATTATGTCAAGTAATACAGTTTTATATACTAAGTTATACATGATTCATTTTATGTTGTGGAAGTTGCAAAAGAGATTGAATGAGCATTCTGCTTAGTGAGAAAGGAGGAACACATGGGAAGAGACCTAGTTCTTAATTATTCATTTCACATGATTAACATCACAGAATACAAAACAGTCTGATACGTTTTGACAAGCAGACTTTCCCAATATTAATTTTTAGATACACTGTTTCCAAGTTACATATTAATAATATACTTTTATTTGGTAATGTTGTTTAAAAATGGCCATCCAGTACATCATCTTCCTTTATGTAGCCTACAGAATGCATTTACAAACTGCAAGTAGCATAATTCAGTCCAATAATTCATTATTCATTCTAAAATTCAGCTCACTGAGTGTCTTAGACTACTTTACAGAGTTGTTGTGCAGATAAAATGCAGGTGATAATAGACATTGGGATGGACATAGTATATATGAAACATATTGCTTTATTGATTGCATCTGTTAGTTAATTAATTGGTTAGATTAATCTATTTTGAAATTTAATGGGACTCAAAATATGTCATTGATCAGGCAACTCTTTTTTAAAAAATATTATAATAACTTAGAAATATATTCTCCTCTCACACAGGTGAAATGTCTCTTCTAAGAGAATACCTGTTACATTTTAAAAACTAATACCTGCTACAACATATTTTAAAAATCAAATACAGCGTTAATCAGTTAATCAACACATTACCTAAAACGCACATGATTAATCAACTGGACATTTTAATGATGGATCTAATTGAGATGCAAAATAGCAGTGAGTCCAGGGAGAGCAGCTCAGAAGAACTTGCGTCATTCATTTGATCAGCAGGTCAGAGGAACTTGGGATACAATAGATTGCCTAATGTGATATGTTCTCTCTTTTCCTCTCCTCTCAGTGTGCTTTCAGTGTCTGGTAAAAATTATATGTTTGCCAGCTAACAGTTTGTCAAGTTTGGTGGGCAGGGGTGGAAAGAACCAAACTGGGTCCTAGAATGTGTTAGAGTTGTTCGAGAGCTCAAACGAGTTTAATGCTGAGAGTTCCATGAAGGGCGCTCCCACAGTTTCTTGTTCTCATAAAACTAGGGGACAAGGCCAAATTTGGACAGGGAAGGGGATGTCAATCTGAAATGGCCCAGGGAAATAACTGCTTTCCTTCTTGGGAAACCATATGTTTTACAACAGGACAACAAGCAGCTCCCTAGGAATGTTTCAGATTGGGAAAATGGCAGTGGAGTCAGGGTGACTAATCCCCCCTCCCCATGACATGGCCCCAATCTGAATTGGATCCCCCAACATTTATACTTGATTTTTGTAAAGAGGAAAATTAACGTGGAACTCTGGACATCAGATCTACTTAGGCCCTAAAGCTGTTAATAAATATGAATCCTTTTGTTAGGCTGGACAAGGTGTGTGTGCTACAGAACACTTTAAAAGTTATCTGTTGGTGAAGCATGGATCACTTATTGGAAGGGGCAGCTGATAGGTTATATGCCTATCATATTATTGTTCTAAGTTCTTTAGTTCACCTTTCTCCAAAGAAAGGAAGTAAGGTGGTACTTAATTATATTGATTCTTATGCAGGCTAAAAGTACTACTGCTTACACAGTCCTATCTTGGGTTGGGTTTATTGGTCAAGCTAGAGTGTTGGGAATTATTTTAAATCCTCATAACAGTGAGGAGCCCTGTGGTGATCAGTAAGGCAGCAAAATCCTGGACTCCTGTTGGAGAAAGAGGTGTCTATGACCACAAAAATGCTTTTTCCTGCAACTACATCTGGTTAGGAAGCTGATTTCTTACATGGAGACATCTGCTCTGGCCAGATATCTGATCTAGCTTTGAATTTGAGATCTTGAATTAAGACAATCTAAATAATTAATTGAACATTTCTCAACATATGATTGAAAAATCCTTGAAAAAGAGTTACATTTTGATAATTTCTGCAAAAAAATATTTCAGCTCACAAAAATATTTCTAGATGTGGGTTAATGTGCCTTGGCCTATGGAATCAAGTTGGACCATGTTAATATTTGAGAAGAAAAAAATTGTGTTGCTCATAAGGAGACAGTTATGAGTTAGTGGAGGAGACATTAAAAAGGACTCTCTTGCCTGCCCTTCTTCTTGGATTGCAGTTTTATCCATAAATACTGTCAAAATAGTGATATTGGCCAATGTTAGGGATGGTGGTAGAACATTAGGCAGAGTGAGAAGGCCATTTCCTGGTGATGTGATGTTCACTCCTTTTAGGGCTTTTCATGACCAAAATATATATCTGTGAATTGTACCCAGAGGACTGTCAGAAGCCAATGCAGGCTGTGCAGAGTAAGGAACTGAGAATTTTCTTTTCTTTAAGTGATTGAAGTACTTAATATCCAAAGGTCACAATATGTCAAGATATTTTTAGAACTTGTATTATGTCCTGAAATCTCTTTAAGAGAAAATAAATGTGCTCTTGCTGGATTCCTGTCTGAACAGTAATACAGAAATGGAAATTTTTGGTTCAGTGCCATTTATGGTGTCTTGTATAGCCCCCCCGCCCCCACTCAGTGGGGCTGGTCGCTTTTTCAGCTGTGTATTGGCAGCTAGTAAATATTCAACAGCTTGATCTTTTTGTGTCTAGTTAAAATAATTTGTAGGACTTTTCCTTACTCCTTTGATTTAAAGTTTAACCCCCCTCCCCATCTTTTTATTGGACTTGTAATATTTCTTTACTAATCTTGGGAAGAAGAATGTGAATTAAAAAGTTTTGAAGCAACATACTTTTTTTTAGCGCGTCTAATGTGACAATGGGGAGGGATGGTGGCTCAGTGGTAGAGCAACTGCTTGGGAAGCAGAAGGTCCCAGGTTCAATCCCAGGCATCTCCAAAAAAGGGTCCAGGCAAATAGGTGTGAAAAACCTCAGCTTGAGACCCTGGAGAGCCGCTGCCACTCACTGTAACTGCCTTGTAGGGCTGTTATGAGGATCAAATAGAGGAGGGAAGAACTGTGTACTCACTGAGCTCCTTTGAAGATAGAAGTGTAACGGGCTATTAGGCAGACCTACAAAAAAAGAAGCCCAAACTGGCCTTTATTCATTACATTTTGTATACTAAAGGCTATTCTGAATTCACTCTTAAGGTCAATCTGTACATGGTGCTGGAAATCTATGCATGGTTCCTTAAATATGTATTTTAGCTGCAGAAAGAAGTCATTGGTGTGTGTGTGTTTTGAATCCTTCCCCGCCCCCCCCCATTTCTTGCTTTTAGCCTCGTGAGAGCAAAAAGACACCTGTTTTTTCCCCTTCTACCTAGAGTTTAAAGAGGATATCTGATTTAGGAAATGATACAGGTGAAGCACTGTTCCATAATCACTGCCTTGGCGGATGTTGTAGATTTCTTAAGATCCAGTTTAGATCTCTTGGGATCTAATTCCAGAACCTGAGAGGACCCTGCAAGACCATGCAGGGTTAGCTTAGCATTAGTTTGCTACCAGTGGCAAGGAGTGTAATCTTCAGTAAATAGTTGTGGTTATTATCACACACCTTCTTATCTTATGAAGACAAGAACCAAGACAATTTAATTCCGCTGGCTATCATTTTAATTATTTTGTTGTTTTTAATTTGTTTTATTTTACTTTTGTTTAATGTATTCCACAGACTGAATGCTTCCCTGAAAACCTTTATTATGGGGTGGGGTATAAATATTTCACCTAAATAAATAAAACAGTTGCTTTTTCACAGAATAGTGATAGTGCCATCTTACAATGCACATTTATACTGTTCTGTATTCAGAGCTTCCAGTGTTTTCTGTCTTTTATGAAAACTTTCTTCATATATTTTATCTCTTTTTTCCCTACTCAGTGGGCGTCCAAAGCTGTTTCCAGCTTTGTTCACCTCCATTTTATCCTTACAGCAGCAATCCTGTGCAGTAGGTTAGACTGCAGGGAAGCCACTAGGCCATGATTACCCAGCAGGCTTCATGATCTCCTGGGTTTCAGCCCTGAGTGTCCCAGATCTTAGTCCAACACTAACCATTGCATCATGCTGGTTTTCTTCCTGATTGTGAGCACATTACTGTACGTGAGGTTAATTTCAATTTATTTTGGCAGGCTTTTATTCCATGCAACATTGTGTTAAAGCTGTGATTCTAAGGACAAAGACCACTGCATGCTAGAGGATACCTACTGCTATAAATGAGAATATTCTAAAAATCATTCTTTTGATTTCAGTAGAGTTTACTGTGCAAACATAAACAGAGTTATGCTGTTAATCAGTCTCAATCAAGCTATGTGCAGGTATCATACAATGTAAGAACAATTTCAGCATCAACAGATGTAAAGCACTGATCATGGATTAAACGCCACAGTCAGAACTTCCATATCACCTCATCTTGTTTGACACACACAGTTCTTTTTAATGGGGGCTTTTTGTAATGTCACTGGAGAGTTGATGGATGTGTTATCAAGCCTGTATCTGTTGGCCATTATTTTTGTACACTGTAATGTGCCTTTTTCATGGCATGTCAAGTTTCAGCTGGACTGAATGTTTTCATTAATGTGTTTAGGATCAGGATGCCAATCATTATTATCTTACTTTATTTTAGCTTGTTGGGCCAGCCTGTAATCTGAGAGTGGAGTTAGCCCACAATGAAATGCTGGTGTTGTGGGTGCATAAGTTAGTCTGGCCATTTAGAATAAGGTGTATTAATGTTGTATAACTGTGAAATGTATGGTGAATATCCATGGTATGAATTGAGGGACCCATACAACATGATTTTAATTGAATATTTAAAATATATTGTATTTATGTAGAATACATTGTCAGCGTATACCAAAATATGGAAAACTGGAGGTTTATCAAGTTGTATTTCATGGTTTTCCAGGAGTAAAATATAGTGTAGTCTTCAGTATTTCATCAATTCTAAAGAATAACCTGATCAGCTAAAAGGAATGGACTTGCTATGAAACAATGTGTATAGTGGTTAGAGTGTTGGACTACAATCTTGGATTCCCAGGTTCAAATCTCCACTGTTCTATGGAAACTTAATGGGTGACCCTGGGACCTACCTCCAGTATTGTTGTAGGAATAAACAGTGGGGAGAAAGACAGGGTATAAATGAAGTACATAAAGTAAATGATAAAGTTAAGTTGGCTCTGTCTTTCATTCATGTATTTCCCTTGTCTCACGTATTCATACAGCTAGAGTATGATGCCCAACTTCGTAACCCTTTAGCTACTCAGCAACCAGTTTATTCATGCACTTATCAATGAGAGTATTGGAACACCCAAGAGGGCTCATTATCCCAGGTGTTCAGCAAAGACTGGTTACCTAGTTCAAGGAAAGGATTGCTCCACCAGAAGAGGAGGGTGCTTCTCAAATACATGATAGACATTATACCATCTGTAATTACATTCTGGTTGAAAATAGACACAGTTATCTTGTGTGGCAGTTGTTGCGAAGTGGCTACTAATTCATTGTCCCTGAGATAAACTGTAGAGATTTTGCTGACTGAGAGGCAGAGGTAGGTCATGAGAAGGGGAGATATCAGGAGTTCCATGCCCAATGAAATTCTCATGAGTGCAATGATATATCAGATGCAGCTTCATTTGGAAACCCATCCACATCATTCTTGTCTCTTTTACACACACTTGTATTATCCACTTTAAGGAAATGATGTTTGGGAAATGTGTGCTTACCTGAAATTTACATATTAATTGAGTATTAGCTCAAGTTGATTAGTTTTAATATGCACATCTCACAGGGAACTAGAGCTTAGACCATTGCAGTTTGTTGAGGAAACCATATGGGTCATGAGCTCACCTGCGCAACCTCTGTGTCTTGGCTTTAACAACAGAACATGTTGCCTGCATTATTTTCTTGGTTCAATGCTGAGCAACCTCTGACTGAAAGTCTTTTTTGCTTCCCAGAGTGATGAACATCTAGCTAGGTTGTGTTTTACTAAGTGTATCTAATTTGTGTTTATTTTCTCTGATAGCGTCTAAAAAGTTAAATCTGTTTAACTTTTAGCAAAGGTTCTGTGCTTGCATCTGAAAATGCTGATTGCATTTTCCAAAGTCTTGCTTAACTACCATTTTTTGTGTTACTGTGCAGTTACAGCATAGAAGGAAGCAGAGGGAAATGGACACTCCTCTGTCACAATTAAAGAGGGTACCTAAGCTCCTGCTTTGCCCTGGGTAGCCTGATCTCACCAGATCTCAGAAGCTAGAAAGAGTTGGCCCTTTTTAGTATTTGGATGGGAGATCACCAAGGAATATCAGGGTTGCTACTTAGAGGCAGACAATAGCAAGCCACCTCTGAATGTCTTTATGAGATTGCCATAAGTTGGCTGCAACTTGACAGCAAAAGACCCCAAAACAAATCTAGAGCATCTTTTGCTCTTTCTAGACTAGATTCCTGGCAAGCAAGGATTAACATCTGACTCAGACTCAAATTACTAAGAGCTTCTTTATGTACAACATAGCACTGGTGTTTATCATGACTAAATTTTGGGGACATCTGCCAAGGAGCCCTACTTAGCCTTAGTTCCTCAGCACGTGCCCACTATGTGTTGGCCCCGCATATGTGCCCTTCACATTGTGCTTAGTGCAGGAATTTTTGTACCATAATAAATACAATGATAACCTCCTTTATTGCATTTACCTCATAGAGGCAAACCTGAGCTTGAATGGTTAAAAGATAGGGTTTAACCTTAGTGCCTCCTTCTGTCACAGCTAGTTTTTTTTTTACTTTATTATTTTAATTGTTAAAATATTTATATATTTATTTGAAACATTTTATGGCACCTTTCCATTTCAATAGGGTCCCCAAGGTAACAAACATGGAAACATGTCAATGTTAAAACAGCATTCAAGGTAATATATAAAACAATTTAATTAAAACACAGAAACAGACACCACCAAAACCAGGGAGGAGGGCCAATACCAGTTATTTGGGGTATGCCAAACAAAACAAAAAAAGTCTTTGTCTGCTGGAGGAAGGCAACAACAGAGGATGTCAAGGCTGACCCTGCCTTGGTTTGGTAATGCAAACACGCTTTACTTGGATTTGGTTTCAGTAACTCCTTAAGTAACACACACTATAAAGCAAAAGAAGCCTTTATTGAAGAAATTCAAGAAAAGATATTAAAAACAAGGCATATACACTGGCATTGTAAATGCACAAAAGTAACAAAACTGACTAGCTATCTTACTTGAGTCCTAACGTAGTGCATTTGGTTCTTAAAGTTTAAAATTCCAGAGCATAATACAGATATCTCCTTGGCTTCATGGAGGGATAGAGAGGAAAGGGATGAGGATTCTTCTTTATAATTTAAAAAAACGCTGGCCATAACCTCGACCTCAACCAATCTCTGGGTAGTATCCATGGATCATTTCAGGGTGAGAGTTTCCCTCCCATACTAGATTCACAGCTGAACTACGTGAGCTAATTAACAGCCCTTAGTAGATGGTCTTGACAGAGTAACCACCAGCAGGGTAGTGGTGGCAGCTAACACAGGCAGAGAATTAGTGAACTTAACTGGAATTAGCTGGACAATTAGTTTAAGGTGGTTTCCCTCTTGACAGATGGAGACAGAAGAATCTCCCTGAGGTAAGAGTTCCAAAATTTTGGTACCATGACCAAGAATGACCTTTCCCAGGTTGCCATTTTTTATTTTAAACTGCCTTTGAGCCAATTGGGAGGCAATGTATAAATACAGGAAATATATAATTTAAAGGGTGGGAATTCTTTGTGACAGTGCTTTGTGACAAAACATTTTTTCCTCTTTGATTTTAGTGAAGTAAAGAGTTCAGTCCAGTTTTGGAAATCCACTGTGTTTGGAGCCTGTATCCACTTTGCATTTTGCATTGCAGCAGTTAACATACTAGCTTTCCCTAACATTTACCTGGTATTGTTCTTCTAGGACTGTACCGGCTTTTCTGAATCTCTATTAAGTTTCAGCTACCAAGAATGGGTACAGTAGAGCAGTCTGCTTTACAGCATCATTGCAGAGGTCAGGCACCTGTACTGAAGTGTCTGTGTGGCTTATGTTAGGTTTGGGATGAAAATAGGTCTTGGTCTTTATGCTGAATCTTGGGAAGTTCACTTATGTAAAATTAAGGCCCACTGAAATCAGTGAGACTTTTTCAAAGATTGCTTTTAGAAGTATGGTAAAAGTTGATTATTTTTATTCAGTTAACTGGAACTAGTTTTCTTTTAAATCAGTCACATTTGATTCAGTAACATGTAATAGGGATAAGATGTAAACATATTTCTGAACATCAAATCTGTGAGCGAAGCTGCAAATTGAAGTGATAGCTGTAGAGGTTTTTCTGCATGCTTGTCTAGTTTTATTTTTATGTGTTTAACTTTATTATATGCATTTAGAAACTTTAAGGCAGTCTAGATCTCAAGACACCTACATTTTGTATGCAGCTTAAGTGTATTTATGATGTCTCCTCTAAATAGATTTTTCAGAAACGCTTGAGTCTCTGTTGCCACAGTTCCTTGTCTTTTTGAAAAACGTAAAGAAATTATAATTTAAATATTGATATAGCTAGTAATCTACAGCATTGGCATCTGTTTGGTATTGGAGAAAATATTTCTCTGAAAGACAGTTGTCCACAACTGTTGGTCTTCTTCAGTGTGTGGGCATCAGAGAGTGGGACATAGTCAGTTCATGCCAGATAACTGTGAGGCTCAGTCTCTGGCCAGTGTTGTGTATGGCTGGTGTGTGTGTGTGTTCAGTCACAATTGTCTGCTGCATGCAGAGATTCTGTGGGGGTAAATACGTAGGAGTTCCCTAGAAGCTATGAGGAAGGTTCCTTCAAGTCTGAAAACCTCCAGTCTGCTGTTTCAGTTACAGCACTACAACAAGAGGGGAAAGGTCTAGTTCACCTGCTTAATTTAGTGATGTGAGGATCAACAGTGATCAATGCAAAAAAGGATTCTCTATGTGCAGTGGCTAAATGCTATACTTACCCGTGCATTGTTGTATTTCTAGTTAAGATATATTAATAATCAAATTGTGCTTATGTATAAATTCCCAGATCTGATACTTTATTGGTTTTAATCTGAAATGAAATATGAAAACTACTTACCACACCAAGAATTACATTGTACATCATACATGGCCAAAGATTTTGGGACTGATATGCATGTATTTCTCTGCTTCTGTGAAACTTTGACTGGTTTGTTTGTTTATTTGCTGTGAAATGTTGGAATTTATAAATGAATTTCCTTTGAGAGGGATCCAAATACAGATTTTTACTGAAGAATAGCTGTACTGGTCTTTTATATCAAGACAACAAAAAAGTGTTGTGGAATATTAAGAGACTAGGAGCCGCTTCATGAGTTTTAAAGGAACAGAGAGATGTGAAGTATGCACTGCATTTCCTGTGCCCATCATTCCAGGATTTATGCAACATAGGAAGAGAGATGCAAGACCACTTGCAGCTATAGAATTTTCATCTTGCATGGAAGCCTTGACTTCTGACTGGTTTATGGGTTTGTAGAAATGCATAAAGAACAGTATGTTTTCTGCCATGTATGGCCCTCTGGATCCCATCTTAAATGATTTATTACAGCATAAAATTTTTGAGGAAACAACATATGAAAGTTTATGCCCCAATAAACTAGCTGGTCTCTAATGTGCCAGAGTAGTTTTAAGACTTACTGTAAATAGAAATACTGCCTACTTGGTGAATATTACTGATAAATCCTGTTTTATAAAGTTGGCCCCTTTCCTGGAGCATGATGATCTGGCAACGGTGATCCACGCAATGGTCACCTCGAGGCTGGACTACTGTAATGCCCTCTACATGGGGCTGCCCCTGTGCCAAACCTGGAAGTTGCAGCTAGTGCAGAATGCTGCTGCCCGGCTGCTATTAGGGCTTCCTAGATGGGAGCACATCCAGCCGGGGCTCCGGGGACTGCACTGGCTGCCAATAATATACCGAGTGCGGTACTGTCGGAGCGGGAGTAGCAGAGTGAGGGAGATGACTTGCCCGACACAGGGCTTCAGGAAAGAAAATCAGGCAGACACGTGCAACTAGTGCCAAAAGGTGTATTAACATATATACACGACAAGTGCTCTCTTGTGCAGTCTATACAATATCACCTCCACGGACAAAGTGCTTCGCCTAACCACCATCTCACAGGGAGAGACCTGTGTGATGCACACACAGATCATATATAGTCCAAGCAGCCAATCCTGGCCATGCTGACTCAGCAGATTGCATCACTTGGCTTCTGCCGGCTCAAGCCGGTCTGCTGATCAGGTCACTGTGACCTAGCCTGGCAGCTAGATCACCAGCTGTCATACTGTAGCTGTCAGACTGGGTTTATGTGGATTCTTGCTCCAACACACCTCCTAATCTATTTAAACCCAGTATACCCAAACACTTTACACAGTTTTCATGTTCACTTGCAGTTAAACATTTCGTGAATATATCAGCGGCATTCTCATCCGATGTACACTTTATTATTTTTATGAGGTTTTTAGCCGCTGCTTCCTTCACATTTTGGTACCTGATAAGTATATGCTTGCTTTTCCCTCGAGCAGCTTGGTTCTCCGTCAGTTCTTTGGCTGCTGAGTTGTCAGTATATACTGAAACTGGCAAATTTACAGGTATGCTAAAGTCCCTCATCAGTTGTACTGCCCACTCTAGGTTAAGTACACATTCGTTTATGGCACCGTACTCTGCCTCACACGTGCTACATGCCACCAGGGTCTGCTTGGTGGCTTTCCATACTACTAGGGCATCTCCCAGAAATATTCCAATTCCTGTGGTTGATTTTGCCTTGGGCCGGTCCCCCCAGCTTGCGTCAGCATAGGCGCGTAGTTCAGGTTTTTCTCCTACTCTGAGGGATAGCTTACGTTCTATTGTGCCGCTGAGGTAACGTAGTACTCTTTTAGCCGCCACCCAATCTTTGTGGTGGGGTTCAGCATTTTTCTGGCACAATATATGTACCGCATAGCTGATATCTGGCCTGGTCCAGCACGCTAGGTGCAATAAGGACCCGATCAGGGACTGGTATAATGGTACATTCTTGAATATCTCACCTTCAGGTTCCTTGCTATAACCTGTGGTCATGGGTGTTTGCACACTGCTAGCTTCGTTCATACCATACTGAGCTAGCAGCGCTCTCACTTTGTTGCTCTGGGACAGTTCAAAACAACCATCGGCCCTCCTCGCTATTTCCACCCCTAGGTAGTAGCTCACTGGCCCCAGGTGCTTGATAGTGAACAGCTTACTGGCTGTTTCTTGAAACCATGCTAATTGTTGGTTGGAGTCCACTAAGACAATCAGATCGTCCACAAAGATGAGGACTATCATTCTGGACTCTCCCACCACCCTGCTGCGACCCGCATCCATAGCAGCGACGGACTGCAAACGCAGTCGGCTCCACTTCCTCCACCTTCGGACGCCTGCCAGCAGCAAAAGCTGGCTCATTCTTGGCTGTCTTCCCGGACACACCGATAACAGCACGCTGCCCGGCCGACACCCCCGGACAGCTCACGGCCGCAATTCTCTCTTGGAAGTCAAGCAGGTGGGCACAGACGTATTCCATGGTCAGGGTCGCTACGTCCACCGTCTCCAGAGAAGTTATCAGGGGAGTGTACTCAGGTGGCAACGACGACAGCAAAATGTACACTCTGTCGTCTGGAGCTACAGTCTTGCCTCTTGCCTCCAGCTCAACGAAACGGTCCGTTAGCCGTTTGATGTGATCTTTCACACACCCTCCAGCCGGCATAACGGTGCGGAACATCCTCCTTGTCAAGGCCATGAGGGAACCAGCAGTGGTGCTAACATGCACCGCACTCAACGCGTCCCAGGCAGCCTTGGGAGTGTCCTTCCCTCGCACATAAACCAGCTGGTCATCTCCTATAGATAGCACTATGTTGGCCAGTGCCTTATCCGATAACACAGTCTCGGCAGGAGATAAGTCAGCAGGGGGGTTACTCACGAACAGCCATTGCCCTTCACGCTTGAGGTAGTGTTGCATTCTCAGGCTCCACACCGCGTAGTTGGCTGAGGTGAGCTTCTCAACGGCTACTCCAAGCTGTTGCTGAGCCATCGTGCCGACTCCTCCTCACAGCTGGCTGCCGACGTCCCTCTGGCTCTCAAACAGAGAACGGTGGTGCTTCTGTGTCCTTCACCGGCGTTCCTCGCCTCCGGCTCTTTCCAACCTCACAGTCAGCTCAACTCTCAACTCTCTCCTCCGCGCAGCGGAACCGCCCTGGGCCCATAACCCTGTCGGAGCGGGAGTAGCAGAGTGAGGGAGATGACTTGCCCGACACAGGGCTTCAGGAAAGAAAATCAGGCAGACACGTGCAACTAGTGCCAAAAGGTGTATTAACATATATACACGACAAGTGCTCTCTTGTGCAGTCTATACAATATCACCTCCACGGACAAAGTGCTTCGCCTAACCACCATCTCACAGGGAGAGACCTGTGTGATGCACACACAGATCATATATAGTCCAAGCAGCCAATCCTGGCCATGCTGACTCAGCAGATTGCATCACTTGGCTTCTGCCGGCTCAAGCCGGTCTGCTGATCAGGTCACTGTGACCTAGCCTGGCAGCTAGATCACCAGCTGTCATACTGTAGCTGTCAGACTGGGTTTATGTGGATTCTTGCTCCAACAGGTACAAGGTGCTGGTTATTACCTTTAAAGCCCTATATGGCCTAAGACCTGCCTACCTCAGGGACCATCTCTCCCCATGGATCTATGGTGCAGCCACATTTGGAATACTGTGTACAGTTCTGGTCACTGTGGCTTGAAAAGGATATTGCAGAGCTGAGAAAAGTACAGAGGAGGGCAACCAAGATCATCAGGGGGATGGAGCACCTTCCCTATAAGGAAAAGCTGAAGAGTCTGGAATTACAGAACTGAGAAATCTGTGGGAGAACTCTTTAACCTTCCAAAGCATTAAATGGGTGACCTCAAGGTAGCTGTTTTACTGCAAAGGAAGTTCAAGAACAGAATGGAGAGAGAAATTGCTGAATTACAAGTTATTATGATATTTATGATGTATATATTGATGTTGATAAGTAAATTGGGTGGACTACAACTAGGAAATATACGTCCTTTTGTGATTCACCTAGATTTACAGAAACACCAATTGGCAGAGGACTTTATTACCTTTTATGGCTATCCAGACCAAATGGCCAAGGCACACTGGTTTACCATGTGATCAGTCTACATGCTTAATCAACAAACTGCTTGTATTTCAGCCCATAATACCTGATCCCCTCGTCTGATGAAGTGTGCTTAGAGAGCACATGAAAGTTTACGTTCTGAATAAAACTTGGTTGCTCTTAAAGGTGCAACTTGACTCCTGCCTTGTTCAATTATTTGCAAGATGGTTCTCTCTCATTATAAATATTTGTTTCATAGCAACAACAACAACAACAAATTCACAGAACTCATCCATGACTTGGAATGATACATTTGCCATAGTGTTTTGGCGGGAAAAGAGGCAAGTGTCTTTCATATCATATTTTGTGAGACTCTTTTAAAGCTGTTTAATGCTGTCCGTATGCTCTTGCTGGATTTTAATTTTGGACTTAGTTTTCAGTGTTGGGTTTTTAATTCTCAATGACTTTCATGGTATAGGTATTTATTCTGTTTTACTTCATAAGATGTCTTGAGTGGTTTCTATGGTGGAGAACTGTGTATGTGTGTGTGCGTGTGTGTAAAATGTGTTGTCAAGTCACAGATGACTTATGGCAGTTAGGAGTGTCCGGAAAAAAACACAACACTTTGTATTTTTCAGGGTTCAGTATATTGAACTGAAAAATTACAGTATTTCCCAATGTTCCCAGATCCCAATACTAGTATGATATTTGGATTCAGGAAATATTTGTGAAAGCCAATTTCTTTTCAGCTCCACTCTGTGAGGACCAGGAGAATCAATCTGGAGGGTATCTGGGGTTCTGAGGAGGCGGTTTTTTGAGGTAGAGGCACCAAATTTGCAGCTTGCAGTATAACTGCTGGTGCCTCTCCTGATAACAACCCCGAAGTCTCAAAAAGGATCATGGGTTCCAATTCTGTGGGCCTCCAAAGAAACTGCTCCATCCTCCATTGAAACCAATGGGGGGAAGGTGTTTAAAGGGATCATGGTCCCTTTAAATGCCTTCTCCAAGCTGCATGACTCCATGAAGGCATTTAAAATGCTTGCGGTCCCTTAAAGTGCTTTCTGGGTGAACTCACCAACCTAGGATTGGCTGGGGCAGTGGGAAGACAGGATCAGCTGAGGTGGCATGGAGCTGTCAGATCTCACTGCCCTGGTCAATCCTGGACTGACTCCGGTTTGGTTTATGCTGAATGCAGACCCCTAATGGCAACCCCAGCAAGGGGTTTTCAAGGCAAATGAGAAGCAGAGGTGGTTTCTCATTGCCTTCCTCTACATGGTCTTCCTTGGTGCTCTGCCTTCCAAATACTAACCCTGCTTAGCTTCCAAGATCTGATGAGATTGGGCTATACCATGCTGCCTTCCCTCCCAAGAAGCATCATATAACTGATAAACTATAGAACTAATAAATATAGGCTGATTTAGCACACTAACTACCAAGTTCTAAGATCTGCTGTGATTGTATCTAAGTGGTTCAAATTAGATATGCAGATTATTCTTTCAGTTCAGAATCTGGGAGAAAAAAAGCTGTGCCAGTGTTTCAGTGTTGATGACGACTTACCATTGCAGTGCAGAATACATGGATGTGTGAGACCCAGGCTGAAATTGCTATTCATCTGTGACATTTACTAGATAGCTTTTATCAGGGCTTTTTATGTAGCAGGAACTCTTTTGCATATTAAGCCACACCCCTCTTATGTAGCCAATCCTCCAAGAGCTTACAGGGCTCTTATTATAGGGCCTACTGTAAGCTCTTGGAGGACTGGCTACATCAGGGGTGTATGGCCTAATATGCAAAGAAGTTCCTGCTACAAAAAAGGCCTGACCTTTATTATGTTACTGTCTCTGAAGCCTAATTTCATTTAGGAGGTAAACCTGCTTCTTGACTAAACCAGTTCATGCTTCAGATTCAGGTTCATATGACATAAAATTATTTTTAAAATTCCATCTATATCGAAAACCAGAGGGATAAGGGTTCTATTCTAGCCTTTCAGCTAACAAGCTAGTTTTTCTTGTAAAGGAAATTGTTCCCAGATTAATCAAATGCAAATCTCTGCTGCCATCAGGCATCATTAGGATCCACTCCTCCGATTCACTAGGCCTGTTCTTCAAATCTTAGGCCAGGAAGATCTGGCAACTCCTATATCACATATCGCAAGACAGGTACACATTAGTTTCTTACAAAGAAAATAGCATAATAAAATCTGAAGGGGAAACTTGTATTGGAAAGTCAAAACTTTTCAGTCGTCAATATTCTTGCTATGTGAAGGGAGGTTTAATTTAATCTCTAACTCTGTTCTGCAGTTGCAGTTTTCCACAGACGATTAAATGTAGCAAATCACACCTCTTTTATAGGTAAAATATAAAGGCTATGTTCCTTGAAAATGGAATGCCACATGTGTATTATTTTTATGAACTGGAATGATGGGTAAGCAAATGCCATGGGAAAAATGAAGTAACGAGCCTCCATCTGTTCTACTTGGCATGGAATGCTGCAGAATTTAATAGCAATTTTGCTGTTTAAGGATAACTGATGAATGTTCCAGTTTGTTTGCAATGACGTGCATTCTACCTTTTTACCTCTAGGTTTTGCCAGTGAAGGGAAAGATCTATAGAGACTTTCAGCATTTTCTATTGCCAGTTTGGCTGTACAAGTGTCAACACTAACAGTGAATAATGCACCAAAATGGCAGTATTCAATGAGCTGGGTTTTTAAAGTAGTATTAAGCAGTCCTGTGTTTGAAACTGTGGCATTGGGTTAGCATGGTCTGTAATGTGTTTGTGTACAACCACTGATGACCACAACATGGGGTTTAGTGCAGTGAAAACCATAAATACATGCCGTGGGTTCTTTTATTTGTAGCAGTTGCTTAAGAAACATGTTATTGATGATCACCGTATTATATGTAGCCTTTTGTTATAGAACAGTTATACTACAAATATAAATACAGTAGCCACACTGGTCTTTTGAAACAAAAGCTCACAGGGCCAGTAAGCAAACCTTTTATTAGGACCTAACGTACATTATGCAAGTTTTTTAGTTTCACAGAATATTCCTATGTTTGTAATTTTTTTAAAGCTAAAAATTGCAGAAATATTTTTGAGGAGAGTATTAAGTGGTTTGTTCAATTTGTTTCATTCTTTAGACTGTTAAGGACAAAGTTCTCATGCTGACTAACTGGGTTAGAACTATGCAAATAGTCTGAAGCTATACAGAGTTGTGGTGACCCAGTTTTTCATTCTGATGGATCCCCAAGGAAGGCAGACTAAATCATATATTAAACAGTATAAAGCCACAATAAATAATACAACATGCAATACAACACAAGCAGACTACAATTTACTACCCAATAAACCCCAGCACATTAAAATATGAACTGGCATCATAAGCCAATTATTATGAGAAGCTATTCCACAGTTCAGCAGCTAAACAAATGTCAAAGAGCTTACAAACTGAAATCGCTTACAAACTGAAATTGGTCTTTCAACCAACTGGCATGCTGAACATGTTTTCAACTATTGTGAACATGCTTTTTTTAGAGGCACTGCTACCGTGGTTGACTGTACATATGGTTGTTAAATTCATGGAGATATGGGAACAGTGCCTGGTGAGGGTGGAGTTTGGTGAAGGAAGGGACTTCAGCAGGGAAATGATGCCATAGAGCAGGGGTGGCCAAACTGTGGCTTGGAAGCCACATGTGGCTCTTTCACACATATTGTGTGGCTCTTGAAGCCCCCACTGCCCTATCAGCTGATTTGGAGAATGCATTTAGAGTTAGTTGCTTTCTTTCCACCTCTCTCTCCCTCTTCCCACTCTCATCTATTGGCCTTCCTTTCTTCCTCCCTTGTCTCACAGCTCTCAAACATCTGATGTTCATGTCTTGCGACTTTCAGACATCTGAGGCTCATGTCTTGCGGCTCTCAAACATCTGATATTTATTATATGAGGCTCTTTTGTTAAACAAGTTTGGCCACCCCGGCCATAGAGTCTATGCTGCTTCCTTACTCTGGTATTCTCTGGAGGTCTCCCATTCAAATACTTGCTAGGGTCAGCCTGCTTAGCTTCTGAGATCTGTTGAGATTGGGCTTGTCTGAAGATCTTGATGTGCTTCACAAAGGTTTGGATCCCATTGATCATTTCTACTGGTGGAAGGGATGGTGGGTAAAGCAGTTTTCACCTGTTTCCCTCTCCCACTAAAGGTCTCTGATTTTCCTTAGTCCTTCAGAAACAGCATTTAGGATATGCGCAGCAGCGGGAATAGGGAAGCAGGGGAGTTTTGTTCCACTAATGGAAGTGCCTTCCATTAGCGGAAATGTTGGGAGGATCCAGTCCATAATTTAAGAAGGAATAGGCTAAGGCTGGTTCTTTAAAAGAAAGTACCTTCTGTTCTTTTTTGTCAACTGTGAGCAAATGTATTCTTGTATGTGTTAGTACAGGGATGAGCTATTTATTCCTGAACAGTCCACATAGATAAATGTGATTCTGCTTTGCTTGGACATAGTAGAACCAGGTAAACACTTTTAAGTGAGACTCACTCTTCTGTTTCAGCATCTCCACGCCCTGCTTTAAAAAGACTTTCAGTACTACTTTAAGATGAAAACACTGAGCATTTCCTTTCATAATCAGCTCCTGTAATCTTTGTCAGTTAAACACAAACTTAGCATGTAAACTATATATAGGGAGTACTGACTGCTGCATGATCACTTCTCTAATACATACTGGCACACCATGCCTTTTAAATTCTTTTTAATGCTGACTGTACAAAGGGATGTACCCAAGTACAGTCTGAACCAGGTTCTCCATATGGTCTCTTATGGGCTACAATTAGGCTTGTCAGTCTCCAGGTGGTGGGTGGAGATTGGCTGGAATTTCAACTGGTCTTCAGAGGTCAGTTTCTGCAGAGAAAATAGCTGCTTTGGATGGTGGACAGTATGGCATTATGCCTTGCTAAGACCCCTCCCCTCCCCAAACCAAACCCCACCTTCAGGCTCCACTCTCAGTATCTCCAGTTATTTCCCAACCCAGTGCTGGCAATTCTACCTAGAATTCTCCTTTCCCATCTTTATTAAATGCTTGTGCACTTTCAGTATTGGCAAGATAGACTGCTCTGAAGACATCACCTCTTTTACAGAGAGTGAAAGAGCACACATAGATAAAGTACAAAAGATTAGAACAGGAAAGCTTTTATGTTCCAACATATCACAGAACATAACATTCTGTCTTGCTGATTTTTGAACACACACACACAGGGCTTTTTTTGAGCAGGAATGCAGTTCCGGCTGGTTTGGCGTAAGGGTGTGTGGCCTAATGTCCAAATTACCTCTGGCTGGGCCTTTTCTACAATGTCAGGGGTGTGGCTTAATATGCAAATATTCCTGCTGGGCTTTTTGTATTTACAAAGCCCTGTATACACACACACTCTCTCTCTCTCACACTCACTCTTTGTCTGTCTGTCTCTCTCCCCCCACCCTCCCAAAGGCTGATAACTGAATTACAGATCTTGTCATTTGGTTTTTTATTAAATGATTTCCTGTAGCATTTATAACTCAGAACTTCTAGGTCAAAATGGCAGGTTGGTATGCACTTTCCAGCAATTCAGTCAATCATTTTGTATTTATGGTTTTTGCCAAACTGTCTACTCAGCTGCAACCAGGTGTACCTCCTCATTGTTTTAGTCCTGAATTGGCATTATGAATTGCAGCACATTTTTAATTTTCAACTTTGAAATGTGGCATAATGCATTTTGATTTCATGCGTTATTTTTCTAATCTCCTGTTTAATGTGTCTCTTTGGCTGATAATAGACGGCCAGTTCAGGGCAACTTGCAGCCGGCCAGAAGAAGAGCGCCCCAGAGCTTCTGGATGGCGCTGGAGGAAGGGGCGGGTCTTGGGCGGCCCGGGAGTGTCTGGAATGCTCATGCGCCCCGCTTACGCCTCCCCGGGCACTCGTAAAGCACTCTCCGGCTTTCCAGATGGCTGGCTGCCGCCTCAGAGCTGCCTCAGTGAAAAGGGACCACTTTCCAGTGGTTCCTTTTTGAGGCGGTTGGAGCGTCTTTCAGGACGGGTTAAGTGCGGGATGGGGGCAGGTGGCAGATGTTGCCGTCTGGCCAGTTTTTTGGGATTGACTTCAGAGGCGTCTCTGAGTCAACCCAAAGTGCCGGTCTGTAATCAGCCCTTCTGTCCTAAAAAGCTCACTAGCTCTTCAAGGCAAAAAAAGTGAGAGAGAGACAAAAAAAAAAATATTACATAACGTAATAACATTACACTGCATTTTACAGATGGAGACATGGATATGGTGTTTGTTTTCTTATGGACAACAGCCCAGCACTTGCTTGTAAACAGTTAGGGCAGATTCCTAGGATTATGCAGCAGTAGTGGAGTATCTCATGACATCTGGATCAGACAAGGGCCAATGTCTTTCTGAGACTTTGGGTGTTTTTGAAATTTTGAGAGCAGGATGTGAGTGTTACCACAAAATGGCTGCCATGCAAGGCTGGGGCCAATTATCACACAATGTTGAGAAATTGAGAACCAAGCATCCTGCTATGATGGAGGCAAGTGTTTCTGAATTAGAGTTTCTTGCAGTTACAGAGGTGAAGCCTTATAGCACAGGTGTCAAGCCCGTGGCCCTGAACCTGTATGGGAAAGGGCGGAATATAAATCAGCCAAATAAAATAAATAGATAAAATAAATCAGGCCCTCAGAGGGCTCCAATCAGGCCGTCCAACAACTGGCTGTCATCTGCTCCATTTTCCCTTGCCGGCTTTTTTCGGTTGCCATTTTGTGTTTCTCCCCGGATAAGCCAGGCAGCACAGCAGCCTTTCCCTCTGCCTCCTCCCTTTTCCCAAAGGGAGGAGCAGCCTCAGCCAATGAGGGAGCTTGGCTCTATAGCTCTGCTGGGTGATTAAGTTTGCTAGGCTCAATTAATCACCCTGCAGAGCTACTGAGACAAGCCTCTCTTCCTTCTAATTAATGGCTGAGGCTCCTTCCCCTCCTTGTGCCCTGGTGAAGGAAAGAAAGAGCCAGAGTTTCCTTTGCATAGTCCCCTCCATCAGGAGAGCTACAAAGAATGCTTTTAAGAATAGCAACGTTTTAGTGAAGGTATGAGCTTTTTGCCTTGCTACAGAGAGAGAGAGAGAGAGAGAGAGTTTTGTTGGGTTTGTTATGGGTGTAACTGGGTTCCCCTCCTCTTTTTCTCTGTACTCATGCCCTCCAGTCTTTCTCAATAGGAAAGCATGTGAACTATTTAGAAGAGAAATATAAGCATTAGGCTGAGAGTGTGTTCCATCCCAGGTTTACCCAGCAAATTTTCCTTAATTTTTCTTTCACATTTTCCTTTGATTGGGGGTCTTGAATTTAGACTTCCCAGATAGTAGGCTGGCACTGACCACTGTGCATGGCTGTTTCTCTGTTCTTGTAGTAGTTTTTTTTTGGGGGGGGGAGTTGTATTTTTTTTAGTTATAGTCATTTTTCTGGGGAGAATTATAGTTTTTTTGACAAGCACATAGTCCTCAATCTGTGCCATGGTGCCTTCACATGTTCTTGCCTAGTCTGTGAAGCAACTTCTGTACAAAAGCTCACAGTGCTCAGCTGTTTCCTGTTCCTCTGAGTCTTAGGCTCAAAGCATTGACCATGAGATATCTGTAATGAATGTCAATGAATCAAAAGTAGGTTTGCAATTTACAGATGTGCACACCTGAACAGCACATATTCAAGACCGGTACAGCACATTGTCTGTAGTTTTTGATGCAATAATTCATAGCAAGAGGTGACATTTAGCAGACTGTAAAACAAAATATTGCAAGCATGCTAATATTTTAAGCATGTCTTTAATTGTGTGTCTGTGCCCTTTATAAAGTTTATATGTCTGCTACCTGGCATTATATTTTATGATACACATGGACCGGCCCGACAAGGTCTCATTTATGTCAAAGCCGGCCCTCATAGCAAATGAGTTTGACACCCCTGCCTTATAGGTTCTTTGGAGGCTCCCTCTGGCTTCAATGAGGTAAGAGAAAGCCAGGGCTCATTATTTGCTTTTAGGAAGACATGCTTTTGGTCAAAATGCAAATGGGTGACAGGAAAGCTACCAGAGGATGCTGTGATGCTCACTGATGACAAGTTGGGGATCACTGGGATAGGAGACAAAGGAAAACTAAGATTGGAAGTGGTATGGGAAGCAACCCAAAGTATTACTTGGAAGGTTAGAGTTTTATAAAATAAGCAGTTATCTAATCTACAATAATAGCTGCCCCAAAAGGGAAACAAAGGCCAGTTCATTCTGTTGATGATGGCTATCACAGCAGATTTAGTTGTCATGAAAACCACTTTATAAATGAAGCTGCATTATACCTTGATGATGATGGCAGTTGGTTGCATTATTGTCATTTTTATGTGGTGGGATTTTTATCTAATGCATAATAACAAAAGCAACAGGTTTATTTAAGTGCAGTTTCTGTGTGTTCAGTTTTAGATTCATTATTAATGTAGTTGACAGCTGTGATGGACTGCACTTTTAAAATGCTTAGAAGTGCTGTACAAATAGATGAAGGACAGTGAAGGATTAATTCTTCACAGAAACAGAGAGCCTTGAGTGACAGGCTACTCCAAGCAATCTGATTGGTTAATGACAGCTGAACAGAGAAAGATTTGAGAGCTGCATGCTAAGGAGAGAGTAGGATTGCTAGCTATGGGTTGGAAAATACTTGGAGACTTTGGGAGTGGAACTGGGAGAGGGCGGGGTTTGGGGAGGGGAGGGACCTCAGCATGGTAGAATACCATGTAGTCCACCCTTCAAAATAGCTATTTTCTTCAGGGAAACTGATCTCTGTTAGCTGAAGATCAGTTGTAAAAGTAGAAGATCTCCAGGCCCCAGCTGGAGGCTGACAACTGTAGGAGAAAGTCAGTCAAATTTCTGTGTTGACTGAGTTGAATCTAATTTCAGCCATAGCTGAAAAAAGTTTAACACAGAGTATTGGGGGACAGTTATATGGAAGTTAGGGAAGTTAGCAAAAAACTCCCACTTGGGCCAAGGAAAAGGGATAGATCTTCTAGAGAGGGAAGGAATTTCCCTGCCAGTCTAAACAGGGTGATAGTTCTGAAGAGTTCAGAGATCCCTTGTCTGGTGTGGTTAAAAACTGCCTTTAGAGACCTTAAGAGTAAGTTAAAAACTCAAAATGAGTACTGGTGTTTTAAGTGAAGGGGTTTTGGTACTGGAAAGAGTGTACCAGCTTTCTGGAAACCAAAAGAGTTAGAGAATACTCAAAGAAAGTGTACTGGAGCATTTGGGGAAAACACTGGAATGAGGGCCTCTCATAAAGATTTTAAGTCTCTGTGAAAAGCTTAAGAACTCTTATTAGCCTGAAACATAAGAATTAATGTCTGTGCATGTACTAATTTTACATCATAGTTATGTACACTGAGTTACCGCAGAAGTTTTATCTCTGGTTTCACCTGACTTTCCCCTCTGTATAGCATAAAATATTTTGTTAATTTGGAATATAAAAATGTCTTGACAGCCATTAAATTAAATCCTTCCCTCAAGTTCCTGGGCTGAGCGAACAGCCAAAATTGTACTGTGAAGAGGGTGGGGCAGCCAGAGTTCTTCAGGAAAGAAGAAAATCATTACTAGGGCAGCTCAGTTAGACAGGGAAAGAATAACGGAAGGGAAATCTTGCCTCTGAGGGAGAGAAGTAGATGGGGGCCATCATAGCAGCATACCCGGTTTCATCCACACAGTGAAACTGTTCTCTTTCCCAATTTTTCCCAATAGGAGAAAGACCCTCTAGCTCAGGAGTGGCCAACGGTAGCTCTCCAGATGTTTTTTGCCCACAACTCCCATAAGCCCCAGCTAGCATAGCTGTTGGCCACCCATGCTAACTTATGAGAGAGTTAAGTGGTGCATTTGGTGTCAATTTAAACAAGCAAGGAGCAATGAGAACAAGGAAAATACAGCAAAAGTGTCCTCAAGGGAAGGATCAGCATAATGAGCTAGAAATTGCTACTGATCATTATTCTGTTATTGCTCTTCCTGTCAAAGTGCTCACCTCACAAGCCACCCTCAGTTTACGGAACATTGTGATTCTCATTTGCGGACTCACGAAGGGCTGCTGTTTATGCTAATGAATTTTTCTTTAGTGCAATAGTTGTTAGCATGTGAAGCTGGTTTCCCAGAGGTGTCATGGTTGCCAAGAAGATACACATTTCTCAGTTTAGAGGAAAAAAGATGACTGAAGAGAGGGGAATATAGTATAGGTTTATAAGATAACTTATGGCATGAAGAAAGTGTATAGAATTTTTTTTCTCTCCCTCTTCTACCTTCCTAGGATGTGGGGAGGGAGGACCTGATGAACAGACAAAAGAATTACTTCACACAATGCATAATGAGCTTATAAAATTTGCTGCAACGAGATGCATTGATGACTACTAGCTTTGAAGGTTTTAGAAGAAGATAAGACAACTCCATGAAAGAAAGGTGTGGTGTTATCCAGTAGGGGACTTCTCTTCCATAAATTCATCTACGTTTGGTGGCAGTGAATATCTGAAAATCACTGTGGGAAATAATAGGGATTCTTTTGCCTTGGAAACTTGCTTCTAGGCTCTTTGGTGACTTTTGGGTTGGCTACTATGGGAAGCAAAGGGGTGGACAATGTCTATTAGCTGAATCTAGCAGGGCTATTTTTATGTTCTGTCTTGGTTGGTTCCACCTCTCTGTTGTTCCTGCTGTCAATCTGCAGCACCAATACCTTGCTTTGACTATCTGTTTGGGGATCAACAGTTGAATCATAAATCTGTCCTTCTAGTCCCTTTCCTGGAGAATGTATAGCATGCTACATTGTATCTTTCATTTTTCATTACCCACCTGTAAATATAAGCCATAATTCTACAGGAGTTCTAAGGAAAGCTGACAGGCAGTGGTGGGGGGGTGGTCTCATTCAGCATGACTCATACCTTAAGATTCAAGTTCAATAGAACCTTAAAACCAAGAAGATTTTGGGGTTATAAACTTTTTAGAGTCAAAGCTCCCTTTGGTATCTGACAAAAATCTCAACTCTGTCATGGAACTTGCTGGGTAGTGTTAGGACAGTAACTCTCTCTCTCAGCCCAATCTATTTTTACAGGGTGTTGTGAGGGTATGTTTTTTTACAGGGTGTGTATGCCATGTGGGATCCTTGGAGAAATGGTGGAATAGAAATGTCCTAGATCAGAGGTTTCTCTGGTGAAGGTGGGTGCCATGACACCCATAAGATTATAAGAGAACATAAGAGAAGCCATGTTGGATTAGGCCAATGGCCCATTCAGTCCAACACTGTGTCACACAGTGGCCAAAAAAACCAGGTACCGTCAGGAGATTCATTAGTGGGGTCAGGACACTAGAAGTTGCTCCCCCTCAAGCACCAAGAATACAGAGTATCACTGCCCCAGAGAGCTGCATCAATACGCTGTGGCTAATAGCCACTGATGGACCTCTGCTCCATATGTTTACCCAATCCCTTCTTGAAGCTGTCTATGCTTGTAGCGATCGCCACCTCCTGTGGCAGTGAATTCCATGATAACTTCTCTGGTGTCCACCAAGTGTTTTTAGAAAGTTGGTGAGACCAGATGGAGCTTTTGCCCAGTAGGTCTTCTGAGCGGCTATCGGAGATTGAATTGGCTGTGCAGATTTTTAAAATATTAACTTGAGCAAAAACTACCACCACAGCATGAAGGTCTTTGTGACTGAAGAAGGGCAAGAATTGAACCATAAAGCAAAATCTGTCTTGAATTTTGTCTGGTTCGTGGTTCGTGAACTGAAGTTCTGGCAGGTTTACCGTCATGAACTTTCACAAACTTTTGAAGCAGTTTGTGGTGATTCATGAATACAGCAGAAAGCAGAGGTTTAAAGGGACTCTGAGTTCTTTTAAAACCCTGCTTTCTGTTCCCCAGGAAAGCTGCAAAAACAACTAAGTGGCAGGGAGTACCTCCCCCCACCGCTCAGCTGTTTTTCAGACTTTCTTGTGCAGTCGCTTTACAGGGACTGCAAAAGAAAGTGAAACAGCTGAGTGGTGGGGAGTGCATTCCTGCTGCTCAGCTATTTTTGGGCTTTCCTGTGCAACCCCCGGCATCTCCAGGTTCAGTCCCCGGCATCTCCAACTAAAAAGGGTCCGGGCAAGTAGGCGTGAAAAACCTCAGCTTGAGACCCTGGAGAGCTGCTGCCAGTCTGAGTAGACAATCCTGACTTTGATCGACCGAGGGTCTGATTCAGTATAAGGCAGCTTCATATGTTCATACATAACCCCCCCCCCCAAAAAAAAAGACAGCTGAGCAGCTGGGTGCTCCTCTCTGCCACTCAGCTGTTTTTCAGGGTTTCTTATGTAATCTCTTTAAAAGTTAAAGGGACTGCACAAGACAGCTCAAAACAACTGAGTGGCAGGAAGCAGGCTGCTCCCCGATGCTCAGTATGTTTTTTGAGCTTTCTGCAAATCCTGTTTAAAGTAACTACAGTCCCTTTCAATGGGGTTTACAAGGGCATGGACCATAAACCTTTAATTTTGGTTCATGGTTTGGCTGTGAACTGACACAAACTCCTACTCTCATGTTATATGTTTTTGTAAGAATTATGCAGTGTTTTAAATACTTATCCCAAAACAAAGAGTTTTGCTTGGATTCAACCAACTTTACATATGGTGAGAAAGGAAGGAGAGGGTCCCCTTTGACCTATGCTGGGATCATGAAACTGGCTGGACAAAAGGTATGTTCAATGGAGGATGTAGTTGAGGAGGGGAATTAGGTGAGATTGAATGAGAGTCCATTTTTTAAAAAATACATTTTTAAGATACCTTGATTGCAGGCTAGGACTCTCATGGCGATAAGTGGAAGTGCAAAAATTACTCAATAGAATTTAAAAATATATAGAACGTTTGTGTTTCAGTAGTGAGAGACCAGTAGGTAGAACAGATTGCTTATTGGGGTGGTGAACTTCCTATCACTTGCCACCTTCCAACAGATAAATTGCCTTTCTAAAAATGAACTTCTTATTAAAATAAAACTGTGTAGCTATATTGAGCTATGCATGTTGAGTATGTACCGTCTGTTCAGCTATCACATGACAATTATTGCAAGTGAAGTCAGTTGTGGTGTGAGACCTCAAAATTTATGACTACTACAGGAGCATTTGGTATAGGATAGCTAATGAAGGTATCATCAGTGCACTGAAGCCATTATAAGTCTATAAGAAACATTTTAGAATACAGCTTTTGATCCATTTCAATATTTATGGCTTGTTCTGATGGCCAGTTAAGATGTTTGGCCAGGAATGCTGACACAAATGTTCACTGATGCAGCATAAGAATCCAGGAGAAAATTCTGACTATTTGCATTCAGATGGAAACCTCCAGGTCCCTCCCTACCTGTGACTCAGTGATCGAAGAGTTCCTGGTTCCCAGCAAACAAGTATGTTATAATGTCTGAAACATAATGATTAGGATTTGTTGTTTGCCTGACAAACCAGAATCTCAAACCAGGAGCTTAAATATGGTTAAAGGAATCTGGATAGTAGGCAAGAGAATAAACCAAAGCTGGTTTGCTGGAAGCCAGCAGTTTTCCAGTCTTTAAGCCATTCAAACAGAAAAAAGGGAGAGGGAGCACAAGAGCTGTAAGACTGCTTGTTCACATACCAACACACCATGATTTGTCATTATCTCGAAGTATAGACTCATAGTCAGGATTAGATTTGAGTTAATAAAGCAGCAGCATTAGCTTGGATGCAAGAATGAAAATGACCAGGCAGCTTTTCACATGATTATTTGTCTGTTTAGATAGTTACACTTTGCAGTCCAGAACAACATACATTTTTCTCCATTCCTCCATTTTTATCTTCAGAACAAATAGGGATGCCAGCCTTCAGGTGGGACCTGGGGATCTCCTAGAATTATAACTTGTCTCTGGACTACAGAGATCAGTTTGCCTGGAGCAAATGGATGCTGTGGGCTCTATGACATTGCACCCTACTGAAGTTCCAGCCATCAACCAGGGGGGCCTGGCAACCCTAAACAACAACCTGGCTGCAATCCTACTTTCCCTAGAGTAAACCCTATTAAATGTGGGACTTACTTCTGAGAAGACCCGTTTAAGTGCCCCCACCCAGATGCAGTTTAGACTGAGAGAGAAAGAAAGATTGATAGTATAATCCTAAACAGTTATACCTTTTTAAGCATGTACCTTTTTATAGGATGGCATGGTGTTTCACCCAGGGTCGCCAGGTGAGTCTCTATGGCAGAATGGGGATTAGAACCTGAATTTTCCAGATCCTTGTCCAGTGCACTAACCACTACAGGACACTGGCTCTTGATATATTCTGAGAATAAAGGGAGGAAGGTCAGCTACTTCCAGGAATTTTGAATTGTATTTTGTATTGTATTACTGAATAAACTGTTTTGATGTGAACACCAAGACTATTTATGGTGAAACAGAAAGCTAATGAGAAATAATACAACCAAGATTTGGATCATTAAGTGTATGTACCAGCAGGTGCCTCAAATGAAGAAATAATCTGAGAAGCGAAAGAAGGCAGAATCAAAATTATATTAAAACATGACTAAGAAGAATGTAGGTACAAATATCTTCATTCAAATCAACAGGGCCAATAAAAGCAGACAAGGTAGCTTGTAATGTTAGAAGCAATTGAGATGCCAGAATTGAACAATTAACATTGTTTGACCTTATTACAGAAAGCAAAATACTGGAATCTGTTAGCTGATGCTGTAGTAAACAATGCAAAACCTAGGACAACTAGTATTGAAGAAATAACTAGAAGTAAGTAGTGTTAATATATTGCTCCAGCAGTGTTAAGAAGTTGCATACATCCATGCCACAGAATAGTTCAAAGTCACCAGCTGGGTATAAGGAAGAACATGCAGCATTTTGTGGGATTAAGGTAGGGATATGGAACTCTAAAGTTCAAGTCAAGGGAGAAGCAAGGACACAGAGAATTTAGACACCTATCATTTCAACAGCAGGAAGATTTGAGTACTAAGATAATATTATCTGTAATGAATGGAAATTTTGACCTAGGACTCACCATTAACTCTGTCTGCTCATATCTGTTTCTCTTTTTCTCATACTTTATTTCCATCACTTAAAGAGAAAACGAAAATAGCAGTGACACCATTGGTTCAACCCAACTTAGATCAGAAAATCATCCAGTCACGAGTCACAGCCTACTAGTTGGAAAAAGAAAGCCCTTCTTGTAGTCCAATAATTTCAGACTATTTGGGATCCTTTAGCCGCCCTGAGCCACTTGTGGGAAGGGCGGGATATAAATCCCGAATAAATAAATAAATAAATAAAAATAATAAGTTCATTAATGGCAAACAAACTTCTCTGAAAATAAATTGTCCATCATTACCTTCCCCTGCAGTACACAGCCACAAACTATTCTGTTTTAGGGCACACTTTGTGCTGTGGTTGATTGATGTGCTCCTAAGTTGCAGAAACATAACATTTGCAGAGGGTTATGGGTTTTGTGGTATGTTGAACTTTTTGTTATCCAAACTGTTATATGTGTGAAGGTCCTGTAACAGGCAAAAACACCCCCTCGCTAACATGGAGCAAGCATGTGTATTTGGATTCTTTAAAATATATTTGGGATCTTAACACTGTGTATCATGGTCCAGATTCAGACCAACATATGAACTAATTGGGGGGGGATAGTCTTTGTAAATAGAAAAGATTTTTATTTGAATAACAGAAATGGGTTTGTCAGACCCCAGGTCCCAGCAGGGGATCCCCCATTTTTGGGGCCTTCTCCCCAGCACAGGCCAGCTGGTCAGTGGGGGAAACCCCTCCCCTAAACAGGGACATTGTCCCCAATGTGATGGCACTTGGGAGTGACATCATTGTATCAGGGACACTCTGGTTTTTTTGGGCAAACTCTATTAAGCTCAATTTAATCATAGAGTTTGCCCCAAAACCAGAGTGTCCCTCATGCAACATCCCCAATGCCACTTCCAGGTGATGTCATTGTGTCATCCCCACGCCACCCCAGCTCTCTGCAATATTTACTGAAGTCGATGTTTGTTCTTCCATGTTTGCTTTACAACAGAGTTCATTCTGACCCAGTGCAGTGTTTTTCCAGTCTCTCGCCTTCTTGTCGAAAAATCAGTTTTAAACTGGGAGACACAGGCCCAACAGAAGTGCATTCAAAGATCCATATGATGAACAACTTTCAGAGCATATAGTCAAGGCTAACAAGTGACCTCCAATTCAGTCCCTCTGTGACAAGATGACAGTCTTATTAGCCACCTCTATGAAATGATCACTCAGATGTTGCATCAATTTACCAAAATTCCCCTTCAGAAATGGCACGTTAGGCATTCTGAAAGATTTAAAAAAATTTGTTTAGGTTTATTTGAACAAACTGGCAGGGAAGGTAATAGACATTTACACAGTGTTTGGGATTTTGTATTGATGGACAAAAAGTTACATATAATCACAGAACTGCATCTTATTCTGCTGAATAAACAAGAGATTTTTTTTTTTACTTAGCACTGTTTTGCATTTACTGAAGGTATAACAGATGTTCTAGATTTCCTTCTGAACTTCACACTGGTTAATCGACCAGTCTTGAGAATGCACTCAGTTTTATTTACAAACAATTTTAGTTTATTAATGACAATAGATCATATATACAAATATAACATTGTTATACATAGACAGCGTAATATTACAATTTAATACATAAATAAATTAACCTGAGAAACTGAGGGGGGATGGTCAAGAAAGAATAATTTTTTTGTGTATTGCCCGTTGGTTAACTGAGGAAGAAAAGGTAAGATCAACATCAATTTTATCCAATATGGAATACCACTTAGCATAAAAATTCTGAGCTGCTTTTAAGGGATCGGTAGAATCAATATCAGCTGTGATTTTTTCCATCGTAATAAAATCCCAAATTTTAAGAAATCAGCTGTCCATAGATAGAATGGAGATTTCCAGTTCTGGGCTATTATCGTTTTAGCTGCTGTTATGAGGGAAATAATAAGGGATAGTTTGGAAGATGACGCCTTGACAGAGATGCACTCAGCTTTATCCCTTTGTTTAAGACTAGGACTTTTCAACTAGATTATTTTCTCTGGAAAGATTGTTATTATCTTCTCTTTAAGATCAATAACCTAGGCTTTTGGCATGTTTAGGGCCTTTAAGTGCCACTTCAAACCAGATGCAAAATCCTTATCTTCCAGATTGACACTCTTTTCATGCTGTGTTTTTTTTTTTTTTTTTTTTTTGCCACTGTGTGACAGAGTGTTGGACTGGATGGGCCACTGGCCTGATCCAACATGGCTTCTCTTATGTTCTTATGAATATTCAGCTTTTAAAACTGGAGAATTCCCCTCTCCAGTTGTGATTCTGTGTTTTACATATAGAGAGACTGTTCAACATCCTCCAGAGTCTATTCTTTTTTCCAGAGCCACACCACAATGGCTCTGAAATAGACTCTGCTTTTTAGACTCTTCTCACACTAGAGAGTCTCTCAACAGCCAATACTCACTTCTCCATCCACTCTCCAACTCTCCCAGTCTTCAACTGCCTGTCATCCTCTTCCCAACAGTTAGCTGCAGTTCCCCAATCAGAGTGAGTTCCATGAGCTGTCAGTCAGGTCAGCTAACTCACTCTTATCCAAGCAACACTGCCTATAACCATGCCTCTGCTTGCTGTTCATCATACCCTCTTAGGGTGAGTTTTTGCTCGATTAATAGGAGACATCAAGCAGCCATAAGGAGGGATGGGAAAGGGGCACCCAAAGATGCAAGGGTGATTAAGGGGGAGGATATTACTCTTTTGGTAATGCTCATTATTAAGAGAGCATTGTGGGTAATCAAGATCTTGGTAACAAGAGTTTTTACTGTAAAAAATTAAATGGTTCAAAGGATTGATAGTAATCTGATGTGGTAGGAGATGCGAGAATGCTTGATTTTGGCCTGATGGTACTGCATAATGGGCAATGCTGTGCCTGTTGTGTCACAAAAGTTTGTTCCTTGTTTCTTTTGCTCAGCCAAGGATCAGGTGAAGCATTTTGATTGAAAGGTTTGTGCAGTTCTCTTCATTCTTTCTCTTCCTTAAGCTGAAAGACAGTTAATTTTTCTCAGATTCATTGCTAAAACTTAATTAGCAAATCTGAATTCTCTGATTTGGAAATGTCACTGGTGTGGTTCCCAGTACTTCTATATTTTCACATTTTGTAGTTGCACCAAAATCCGAAATTCATGGTTTGTTATCTCTAATTAGCAAACATCTGCCTTGACCTAGAATTTCTTATGCATATGTTTTCGTTTTCCTCTGAGCAATCACAACCACCAAGCTCAGTTTTAGAAATGGAAAATCTGCTTTGCATCAAATGTGCTTTCCAGAGTCTGCCATTATAGTCACTCAGTTTACTGAATTGCCATTATTTTAAATATAAACATCAACAATTAGCCTTTGTCTTTTCTGATGACAAACCAGTCTGGAGACTGAGTTATGGGGGGAGGGGACATGAAACAAAACACCTGACCATAGAAGATGTGCATAAGGAAAAATTTTGGCTTGAAGGTCCTTAGGATGGAGGTGATTGCTGCTGTTTCTGTATGAGAGTTTTCTGAGAGAAGCTTTGAATGAAGGTTAGAAGGTAGCTAAACCAGTTAAATAATATTCTTTTCAGGGGGCACCATGGGCAAGATTGTAAACCAAAGTGCCAAAAGTGTTATGCCCAGGTCAAACTGGATATTCTGGGTATTGAGAGTTCTAAAATTTTCTACAGTATTTCAAAGCAAACTGTTTAACTGAAAATCTGAGTAGAGAAACATGCTCTAATGACAAGCCATCCAGTCCTTTCCCCTTGCAAAATAAATTCCCATAAGAGCAGGGCCACTGCGGGGGGCGGGGGGGGGACCATGGAACAAAATTCTGAGGGTCTGTGAAGCTGGAATTGTGATGCATTCAGCAGCAAGCAAAATCAAGTATTTTAAATGTGTGGTGAAAATCCTGTCACTCACTCCGCTGTTTTTACAAATAACATTTTTCTGTATTCCTTAGAGAGAAAGGCTCTGGGCTTTCTTGAGTGACTGCAAGTTGTAGTTAGTAGGATTGAGATGTGTGAAGTATTACAACCCTGAAGGGATGGAGTGGGACTTTGTAGCTAATGTCACAGTGCCTGTTGTTGTTTGTATGTGTGAGTGTTTGGATCTGATTTATTCAAGCTAAGTGGCTGCAGTGCTGTTTGTCTTACTGTTTGGAATCTTTTCTATCAATTCTCCCATAGACTTTAGTGTTAATACTGGATTTCTGTCATTGTTTCATCCAGAAATTTGGAAGTGTGGGTATACTGGGGAGTACTGCAGTCCTCCTGAGGTTTGTCCAACTTGGATATGAAATCGTGGAAGTACACAGTGCTGAGAAGGGAATGTGTGTGTGTGCGCGTGCGCCTGTCTGTCTTTCACTGCTTGGGTTGCCAACCTCAAGGTAGCACCTGGAGATATCCTGCTATTAGAATTGATCTCCAGATGACCAAGATTAGTTTCCTAGAATAAAATGGCTGCTTTGGAGGGTGGACTCTATGGCGTTATAACCTGCTGAGGTCCTTCATTTCCCCATCCCTACCCCCCCAGACTCCACCCCCAAAATCTGCAACCCAGAGTTGCCAGCCCTATCCCTTGCAACCAAAAGGAAATAAAAACTGAATAGAATTATGAAAATAAAACAACTATAATGAAAGAAATTATAATGAAACAAAGTCATATGAAACAATCCATAATGAAGTAGTCCCTTTTGTAATTAATAATGAAAATGAAAGAAAGAAAACAAACTCCCATGCACAAATCTGTTTTACTGTTCACAGTGGTCAGTTTGTAGTATGCATGCATGTTTTCTCAGAAGTATGCCCTTTTTTTCACTAGGGTTTCCCAAGTAATTGTCAGCAACCCTCAGCAAGCCAAGTCATTGTGAGCTTTGAGCACATTGACAGTAGAAGGCATAGCTTGCCCCAAAATCCTGCTTTGCTAGTGTTATTGAACTGTTTGCTTGCCAAAAAACTCGCAAAGCACTTTGAGCTAGATTCCCACCCCCCAATTTGCCTCTTCTCCTTCGATGCTGACCAGTGCTAGCTGATTGTTATTTGAGAGTGATTTGTTTTGTACTGTATCTTATAGAAGGTGCACTGTTTAAATCATAGGCTAAGTAAAATCTGTTCTTTAATATGTTTTTTACCTAATGAATGTTTATTATTATTATACCTCAAGCCAAGTTTTGCTATGATATTTGGTTTGAATCAAGGTTCTACCTCTGTGTGCCTTGAGGGTTCAGCCAGGAGCTCTATCACCTGAAAGGTTTGGAGTCCTGGTGCAAAGATTTGCTTGGATTTCCCATGAGGCTTGCCAAAGAGACCCAACTACTAGTGGCCAGTCATTCTTCAACTGGTCATAAAGATGAATAACCCTGACCTCAGCTTAAAGATGAAAATCTATGTAATGTCTGTCCCCCCACCCCGTCCCCGCATTTTGAAAAGTATATCCCTAAAACAACCGTTGCCAGACATTGTTTTCTCTATTAGCCAATGTGCAAAACACCAGAGAAGAGGTATCTATCTTGTGCTGCATAAACAGAGTTTTGTTTTTGAAGGTTGCTAGGAAGGGGACTAGTTTACCTCTGGAATATATTATGCAGTCAGAGAGACACAGATCTTCACATAATGAATCATGCTTTGAAGTGTTTTTGATGAGAAAACCATAGAAGTGGATATTCCAAGCTCTTGTAACTTACTGTCCCCTCCCCCCCCACATCATTCTGACTGACTCACATTCCAAGTGAACTTAAATGGTATCCTTACATGCTCTGTTTGATTCATGGTCCACAAAAGGATTTCTAGCAGCAGGCAGACAGGAGTCAGATTAGTCACTGACACTTACTGTGTTTATCAGTAGATTCAGTGGGGTAGCCCTGTTGGTTTGAAACAGCAGAACAAAGTTTGAGTCCAGTAGCACCTTTAAGACCAACAAAGTTTCAATACATAGGATACAATGATGAAGTTTGCTTGCACATGAAAGCTTATATCATGAATAAACCTTCATTGGTCTTAAAGGTGCCACTGGACCCAAACTTTGTTCTGTGTTTATCTATATAATCTTATATATTTTTTAAAAAAGTTATTTTACTAAAAGGCATTGATAATTTTGATCTAAAGTTTCTTGGGTTGTGCAGTCAGAACACTCAGAAATGTATGTGCAAGAGTTGCCATGTTATGATTTTAGACATCTGAACTTCAGCATTTCTTTTGATCTCAGTTTCTGGCTTACTAGGTGCAAGAGGAAACCTGAAAATGTTTGATTTACAGCTTCAGAAATCTCTTGATTTCTCTTGTTCTTTCAAGACATTTTACAATGTAGTACAGTGGTGCAGAATGGTAAAGCTGCAGTATTCAAGCTCTCTGCTCACTACCTGAGTTCAATCCCGGTGGAAGGTGGGTTCAGGTAGCCAACTCAAGGTTGACTCCACCTTCCATCCTTGCTGGAGGTAAAGTGTAGATGACTGCAGAAGGCAATGGCAAACCACCCCGTAAAAAGTCTGCTGTGAAAACATCATGATGCGATGTCATCCCAGAGTCAGAAACGACTGGTGCTTGCACAGGGGACTACCTTTACCGTAAATATGCAGATTCTTACTGATTTGATTTTGGTGTGGAAGGGCGGTCTGGCATCCAGATGTTGGCTTTGCAGCTAACGCTTCTGTTGTGGGAGTACTGCATATTCACAGTACTCAATCTGCAGGTCCTTTGTTTGGCACTGAGAGGTGCCCCTTTGCACATTCTCCCAGCTGTCTAGGAACTGCTTAACTGTGCATGGTTCCCATTCGGAGGCTGTTTAAAAGATCCAATATTGGAAATGCATTTGATCACATTGCTCTTTTGAGAGGAAGGCGTTATTTCATATGAAAGAACTATGCCAGTGGTTGGGTCATTGACAGTCCAGTCCAGTGTAGAATTATTCCAGTGCAAACCTGTGGAAATCATGGAAACTCTGGCAGGAGTCTCTGTTAAATGTTCTTCCTGCCACATGGGCCATTTAAAGCTACATGAACCATTTAAATGGGACCTAATCTCATTGGATCTGTATCATATGAAAATTGAGGAAAATTGAGGGAAGGGATTAATGACTAAGTTCAGAAAGACCAGTCTATAGTCTTATGGATAAAAAGAGGATGTAAAGCAGCAATATTCAGAAATAATCCTCCAGTTGAAAAAGCAGAATGCAATATAATTTGCTTGTTGAAAATATATTACACAACTATATGTTGCTTTTATCTAAAAGTCATTTCCTTTATAAATCTACAGACTGTATTAGACTTTTAAAAAAAGATTTCACATTTGATAATTGTATTACAGGTGTGGTATACTTGTAAACAACATATTGGTAAGGCTGTATTGGCAGTGTTTATTCAAGTCCAACAAGATTTTGGGGATGGAAGCTTTAGAGAGTTAAAGCTCCTTTTATCAGATACAGGACCAATGGTTATCTTTTGATGCTACCTGACAAAGGGAGCTTTGACCCTGAAAAGCTCATACTCCCAAAATCTTGTTGGTCTCTAAGGTGCTAAGACTTGCTAGCTCTTCTACTTTATACCAACACATCTACCCTCTCAAAACTGTATTGACATATTTTTAAATCTTTAATCTTGTTCATTTTTTTGTCTTCTATTTCGTCTGTGATCTGTAAAAGTCTTTAAACTATTGTTACTTTTAACCAAATTTCTCAGATTGCTTTCCAGAAGTCTGAAAGCATTTTTTAAAAGTTCATCCAAGTTGTAAATTAGTAAATGAGAAATGGTCAAAGATTGTCTCAAGGTCACTCTCCAAGAGTGAAACATGAGATGCAAATTGAACTGTGGTCTTCAATCATGTTCTCATAGACCAGAGCTCTCTCATCCACTGAGGCTCATTAAAGCCTCATGAATATATATATATATACAATAAGCATGTATCTTTAATGCTTTTTTAAAAATTTTGCTCTGAAGAAGCTTTGGGTGTTTAACAAGCAGGGCCTTGGTTAAGGCTTTTTTAGTTAGTACTTGTCAACTCCTGCTGTGTGTGTCTGTCTATGCAGCTGTTTCACTTGGCTAAAACTAGCGTGTCTGTTCCTGATTCTGTAGTAACTTTCTTTTGGAGTAGTCTTTGGAAAGAAGTCCACAAATACTCTCTGAGGAGATGCTTGCAATTATGGGTATGCACCTTATAACAATGGTGCATTCTTAAAATGTTTACATTCTTCTCAAAGTACGGTTGCCAGGTCTGTGTTGGAAAATACCTGGAGACTTTGGGGATGGAGCCAGGAGAGGGCAGGGTTTGGGGAGGGGAGGGGCCTCAGCATGGTACAATGCTATAGAGTCCACCTTTCAAAGCAGCCATTTTCTCCAGGGGAACTGATTTCTGTCAGCTGGAAATCGGTTATAAAAGCAGATCTTCAGGCCCCATCTGGAGGTTGACAACCCTATCTCAAAGAAATGTATGCTCAATGGATACAGCTTGCAGTAGAATTATCAATAGTGTTCTTAGAACAAGATGAACAAAACCACCAGTTTTGTCAAATCAGAGTTAACTTGTAAAACTGACTGCTGATTGGTGAAGTTCAGTACATATCTTGAAGTGCATTTTATATTTTACTGTTGGATCAAAAGATAACTATTGGGCTTATTTCCAGGGAGCTACAGGCCTCAGGCTCATCCCTGAGCAGTAGATAGTTGTAATTCAGTGGTATTTCTTAAAATTCAAATGAGTGTAGTTACTGCTTGTTTAGCATGGGAATGAGCAGTAATCAGCTGTCTGTTTACTTGAAATTTGATGTGCCTTTTTCTTCTCTATTTTCCCATCAAGATAATTGTTGGAGAAACTGCTGTGTTTTGCCTACAAATGGCCACGCGGGATTTTGAAAACCAAGAAAAAACAATCCTAACTGGAGACTGTTGCTATATAAATCCACTGGTGCGCAGGACTGTCAGATTCCTTGGTAAGAATGTTTGGTGTTACTTTTAGTTCTCCATTAATAATGTGGTGTACAAATGAAGACAGGATAAAACCTCTTATTTGAGTCTTGGTTATTCAAATTACATGCCACAATGCTTGCTATAACATTGTTAGATAATATAACCTGCACTCTTGCTTGTCCATACTTGTAGTTTTTTGCACAATAATCAAAAGATGCATAGTTTTAACAATGTATCAATTGTACTAGTTTTCCAAGAACAGAAAATAAAACCACTCGAATCTATTCCAGAGGAAAAGTACTTTATGAATATATGTATTATTTGTATTGGGTTGAATCTAGTCAGCGTTTTTGCAAGTGTGAAGTGGAAGAGGGGTGAACTTGCCCAATTCTGCTCCTCTCAGCAGCCATCCTGTGCGGCTTTTCATCCAAGCAGGTCTCATAATTTATAGTGTAGGTTTTTTAGTGGTCAAAAGGGCCTCTCCTTCCTCTTGCACCAGCCAAAAGCTGATGTGAGCTACTTTGTTGTCACTTCTGAGAGGATTACATCACTTCTGTTTATCTTTGCCTTGTCTCAGCTGAGAAAAAAAAATGGCTGTTGAAAGATGTAGCTGAAAATGTTCTCTCTTTCTGGGATTGGTTCTTGCAGGGTTTAACTCTGTTGTTAGATCCTCACTAAAGTATTCAAGAATTGCTTACTCTGTGGAATCAGGCCACCTAACTTGAGTTATTATTTGTGAACACCGTGTACAAACATATGGCCTGTCTTCTCTGAAGACCTGTTCAGTTTTTTTGAGATTTCCATAGGCCTTAGGTACTCACTCTGTGGCTCCCTCAGCCAAAAGAGCAACATTTACTTCTGTCCCTGGTATGAGGCCTGCAACTCAGAGAGGCTCCCAGTTTACCTGTTCTTCCAATAGCAGATGTTTCAAGGTGGAAACCACCTGCCAGTCTCAAGTTGTATCAGCTGATGTTCTTGTCCACTTTTTTGAAACATGGATCAGGTGTCACATTGAGGAACAGTTCTCGTAAGAGCCATGTGGAATCTCAGAAAACCATATTTGGCTGCCAGATCACTGAGTATCTTTGCCATAGGTAGTAGTATACATCATAGATGTAGTACTATTTATTTAATCTCAAGAGTTGGAAGAGACCACCAGGTTCATCTAGTTCAACCCCCTGCTGACACAGGAACCACAACTATAATATCCCCAACAAGTAGGTGTTCAATTGATACTTTTAACAGTTTCCAATAACAAAGAATCTATCACCTCGTGAGGGAGAATGTTCCAATGCTGAACACACCTCCCCATCATGAAGTTCTTCCTCAAATTTAAATGAAACCACCTTTGCTGTAAATTATATCCATTATTAGACTTAATCCAGGTCATCCAATATGACTGCAAATATGTCCGCCCCATGCTCACATGGTGATATTATGTCACTGTATCTTTACCCTATAGGGGAGCTTCATGTCATGGAGATGTTTTTTGCAATGTCGTTGTTGTGAATAATGTAACCAATTGTCTTGTCTATATGCCAGCATGTGCCAAGATGTCATCTAAGATAGATAAGGTTCTGACCTCCTGGGAACGGGAGGCATAGCTTGGTATGCTAGCTTTGGCTTAGCTCTATTCCCTGCCTTTATTGCACAATAAATTCTATTTCTTTCCTCCTCCACTGGACTTCGCTGAGTGTTCTTATTGGTCAAGAACACTTAGGTCACAGCATTTGTGTTACATTTTCAAAAAAAGAAAAAAATGCCATGAATCAAAATTATCTCTGCAGTGCAAGAAATGTGACACCTGCCCCATGTTTCAGAGGCATCTCAAAACATTTATTTGCTCTTGTAAGAAGTTTTCAAAGTATTTTAAAGCAGATGTGATCCTTTTCAAGTTCAACTGAAGCTTGATATTTCTAGATGAAATTCTAGGGATCTTGATAACACTCCTCCCTGCTCATCTTGGAAGAATTTACCACTTGATAGCACATCTGCTTTTTCATTTCAGTAATCAGATGAACACATCTCTTCTTGATGAACAATGAATACCCAAGTTCTAATATATGCAGTTTTCATAATAAACTATTTGGAATAAATAGCTCCTCAGTTCTGTTAATGTTTTGTTGACTATGCAATGTGGAGAAGCTTATTCAGAGGCAGAGAAATGCTAAGAGTGTGCGTCTAGCAATATGAGAGATTCAGCACTTCATTTAACTTGGTTGGGGAAGAAATAAAGTTGAAAGGAGGTGATCCAGTTCCCCAAATATTATTTTATGTTGGCAGTACATGAATCTCTAGAAACTTGATGAACTCTGAGACTTTCTTGGCTGGTAAAATTGTAGATGCATAATTATAACATCTGTTCTCCGAACCCTCTTCTGTAAAGTTAATTGTTTGAACCCTTACATTATAACCTGCCCTGAGCCTGCTTCAGCAGGAAGGGCAGGTGAGAGAAAGCGAGAGAGAGAAAGCCTAGCACAAAGCTAGTTACACCCTTCCAAGCCCATTGATCTCAGTGGATTTAGAAAGTTGTAGCTCTTCTTAGTATTACACTGTTAAAGACCATTATATAAGGCAGCTAGGCAGCCTTCTTAAACTGGCGAGTTACACCAGTGCTTTGAAAGAAGTAATTGAATGCATGAAGCTGATACAACCCAGCCTTTAAGGACTGCAACTTAATTTGATAATGTAATGACCTATGGGAACTACCCAATTTAGCAAAGAAGATGCAGGATCTTTTTGGAAAATGTCCAGACTTGTGTATCAGTCACAGTAACAGTGTTAGTTACTGCATGCGAACCTCACATTTTATTCAAGCATTTTCTGTAGCCATTTTACCTTAGTTTCCATTTAGATACCACTCAGTCCTTTATTGTAGCTCTTTCTCTGTTTTGCCACCATTACTGGCTCTTCCATTCTTTCCATTCTGTCCCAGCCCCGACATCACCCAAGTATATGGTCTTGCCTGCTCCTTCACAAAGGATTCTTCTACCTTTTGATCTCAGGGTGTGAAAGGTAACATAGAATGGAAATTTTGCATATAACTTTAATGCAGATAGATATATAGGGCGATAACATGGCCTGCAACTGATTTTGCATCATATTTGAATAATCTCAGACTTCTTTGCAACTCTTGAACGAGCTTTTGTTCTTTCTTGATCTCTGGCAGGGGTATCAAGCATATGATCCATGGGCTGGACCCCCTGCAGGGCTCATTTGTGGCCTGCAAGCAACTAGGTCTCTCCTGCTTCCTTCCCCTGGGCTGCTACCACTGTGTCTTTCTCCCTTCTCCCTGAATCAAGTGGGGAGAGATAAAAAGCCAGGCGTCCCTTCCCTTTATTGGCTGAGGTCTCCTCCACCTCCTCCTCCTTTAGGGGGGAGGGAGGAAAGAGCAGAGTCCTGTGAAACCATAAGGCCAACAAAGTTTTATTCCAGGTATAAGTGGATTGATTTAAATATTTTATTTATTATATATGAAAAACTAAAATATGAACTTGTTCAGTAAACTGATGTGAGATTCATTCTGCATTTGCAAGTAAATTACAAAAAAGTACAGTATTTTAGGAGTGGTCCCACTTCCAAAAGCTTGAGAACCAGCAGTCTAGGGACCCTGTATACCATAGCAGTGCTGCAAGCCAATGTGAACAATTTTAAAGCATTTATAGCTGGCCTCTCCTAATAGCTCAATGCAGTTATTGCATGGAGTAAGTAAATAAATATATAAAAAGTTTGAGATTCTGGACCATATGATGTTTTCACACTTAAAAAAAAATAATTTATGGACTGAGTAAATAAATAATAAATATGTGGGGGGAAATAAAATGCCTTACATACATCCCTGGAAAAGCACACACATGGGACAATTATTCAGGATTTTCTTTGTGCCTTCTGTCTCCTTGTTTCCACAGTCAGTGAGATCTGTTGCTGCTGATGCAGTCTGCAAATGGAAGAGGAGAAAAGAGAATGTCTACTTTATTTCCTGTTATCTTTGAGCCTCCTTGTCTGGTGGCACATTTTGCTTTGGAGGTTCTCCTGATCCTCAGGGATAAACTGCTGGCTGCTTGGGGGAGGTGGAAGGTAGGAAAAGAGCAGCTCCACCAACACCTTCTGTTAGCTTTTCCACGGGATCCAACTTAGAACACACAGCAAAATCCCAGATACCTTATTTGTTTTGCTTTTGAATCACTTGACTAATGTAAGATGTTGTGCTGTTTGTACTTGGAAATTGCATTTCCCTTAACCAGGAAGTTTTGGTGAAATTGCAGAAATTTACTTCTTCCTATTCTTTTTCTTTCTCTAGGTATTTACACATTTGGACTTTTTGCAACAGATATATTTGTAAATGCAGGACAAGTAGTAACTGGGAATCTTGCACCACATTTTCTTGCACTTTGCAAACCCAACTACACTGCTCTTGGATGCCAACAGTTTACACAATTCATCAGTGGTGCAGAAGCATGCTCTGGAAACCCAGATCTGATAATGAAAGCCAGAAAAACATTTCCATCCAAAGATGCAGCTCTGAGCATATATGCAGCGACATATCTGGCCGTAAGTAAATCAGACTTCCTAATTTGGTGATGTTTTGTTTATTGAACTTTTCCATTCAGTTATATTTTATCTCAGTACAAACTTGCAGCATATCACAGGTTTGCATTTGTTACAATGCAATACAATTCAGTCCAATGCAATACAATCCCCTGTGTGTTTGTATCAGGCTAAATGTGATAAGGGGATCTGTATTGTGTGTTCACTTAAATCACCTCCAGCATCTGCACACTGAATCTTCATATTTGCACAGTGGCCCTTATTATTATTTGTTTAAATTCCTGCCCATTTGGTTTATTTCTGTACACCAATGGTGATTAGGCAGCCAGTTAATCAATGGCTGCTTGGAACATCATTGTGTATATTCACAAGAACAGGGTACTTGCAGCCATCAGGGCTGGCCCTCCTGCCAGGCAAACTAGGCAGCTGCCTAGGGTACCGGGAGGGTAGGGTCGCAAAATTGGACTCCTCACCCCCCCTCCTGGTGTCCCAGGCAAGCACCTAGTTTGCCTTTCTCCCTAGCCCCCCACCACAACCGCTGCCTCTCCATTCCCTTCCCTCCCTTTGCCTCCCCCTCTGTGGCTCCATGCCTCTCCCCTCCGCCACATTTCCATGCCTCCCCACGCCTCCCTGCCATGCCTCCTCCTTCTCCCTCCTTTTGGACCCTTTCCCACCCCCCAGTGCCAATTTCAATGCTGGAACCGGCTCTAGCGCCATGTTCTGGCTCTCTAAAGCCCCCCCCTCCCCAGCCGAACACTGGAATCGTGGGTAAAACCATGTCACAGGGCCGGGTTACACTCACCATCTCTCAGCCTGGAATAGCTTCCTGAAAGGGAGACCCCTGCTGCCACTGACTCCTCCCCACTTCCTGGATGGGAGAGGAGGCATGGGGGGGTGGGATGGTGAGGGAGGAGGAGGAGGTGCAGTGGGGAGGTACGGGGGGCACATGGCCACGGCGGGGAATGGGGAGGCACGGGGGGCGCCAGGCAGCAAGTCTGCTTAGGGCCCCATGAGGCATCAAGATGCCCCTGGCAGCCATCACCTTCCTTGGAGGTTTTTAAACAGAGGCTAGATGGCCATCTGACAGAAATGAAGATCCTGTGAATTTAGGGGGAGGTGTTTGTGAGTTTCCTGCATTGTGCAAGGGGTTGGACTAGATGACCCTTGAGATCCCTTCCAACCCTATGATTCTGTGATAATCACAAACAGACTTGGATTAGCTGGGTGTGTACTTCTGATCTCTTGGTATGAAAATTTTCCTGTATACTCAGCCATGGGGAAAGAGCAATGAGCTCTGTCTCCTCTTGCTTTTGAAATACAAAGATTAAAAATATTGCATCATTCAGCTAAGTTTGGGTATGGGCAAGAGAAAGGAACTCTTTCTATCGTCCATTTTGTAATGAAGACATTAAAATATTGCTTCTGTCCTTACCCAGTTTGGAAGAATGGAAGGAAAAATGAGCTTTTTCTCACCTGTTTGCAGTGTAGAGGTCAAAAGTATTGCTTCTTTCTCTGTCCAGTTTGGAAGGAAGGTGAGGGGAAAGGAGCTCTTTCCCTTTTGCAGTGCAGAGATCAAAAGCATTGCTTCTGGCCCAGTCTTGCCCAGGGAAGGGAGGAGAAAAGAGCTCTCTTTAATTTCCTTTTGCAACTTCTCCCTGAGAGGCAAGGTGGATTCCAACCAACTCCCAGCTGATCCTCCTGATCAGATGTGAGATAGCTTCTGACTGGTAGGCCTCTGCATACTTGTTTGGCTTGTTTGAGTTGCTTAAAGAGTCAATGTGGTGTAGTGACATAATGGTTAAGAGTGTCGAACTAGTATTTTGGAAGATCCAGGTATGAATGCCCCACTCATGCCATGGAAGCTTGCTGGTTGACTTTGGGCCAGTCATACTCTCAGCCTAATGTACCTCATAGGGTTGTTAATTGCAGCTTGTGAATTCATGGCTTTGGTGAATATGCCCTAAAGCCCTATGTAATGCTTCCTCTGTAAACATTTGAACAAAATTCTAAAACAATGGTGGAAGTACTGTGTTATGCTTCTGACATGGTTGATAATATCGCCTCCAGTTTAGACACCTTAACCATTGCATTTCACAAGATGAAAATCAACAGGGGTCAATCCTACAGATCCATTCTGCTGAGAGTAGAACTTTTTTTTCTAGTGAGGGGAGCCTTCTACCGATGCAAGTTTATTTTTATGGTACCTGTGCAATGCATCCGTTTCTTCAAGAAACTGTGTAAGCATCCCCCTCAGAGGAGGAAGCATTTAGAAGACTTTTGAATTTTCTTGCCCTAGAGCTGTCCTTTGCTGGTCCCTAGGCCTAGGGTGCCTCCTCCATCATCCTTTCAAAAACTGCCAACAGCTGCTCCTGTTTTCAAATGTGTATGCATCGCAGGGACCACTGACAACAGCCATTTACATTTTCCACTTCTTCCTTTGACCAAAATTTAATTCTTACACCTTTCTTGGGAGATGAACATAATGTTTCTCCACTGATTTCTTTGATGCCCCCTTTTACTTTTCTTTCTAAAAGGAGAAAGGATGATTGCCTGACTTAAATCGAGTTTGATTAGTAACAACACACACATCATACTTAATTTACTCATCTTCTCCTGTGTGTCTGTGGGTGAATTGGTTATTCAGATAGACTGGAATCATTAACAACAATACCTAAAGAGAAGTCTGTGGGAGTTATTTGATGTCAGCTTGCATTTGTCCTGCAATAAGCAAATGCATGGTTTATCCCATCAAAGAGAATTTCCCTCTGGGTGCCCCATTAATAGCTGTGCTGGGCGACTAGAGGGCAACACAGCTGATTTCATGTTATTGTGACAAGTTTCTGCTAGCCTGGTTTTATGTGGTGTCTCAGCCATAAAAGCCTTATGCATGAGCGGGGTGGGGGGAGGCCTTGGGAAGGTGACCTGACAAAAGTAACATTGACATCAGTAGGTCATACAAACAGGCAGAAAAAACATTATCAAAATATCAGGACTCTGGCATATACTCCATTGAGGTTTTAGGTTGAAAGCTGTACATCTGAATTATATGCCAGATAACTGATAAAGGCAAGAAATAGTAAATTTCAGACCAAACTGCATGCCTGGATTTTGAGTTACCATACCTTTTCCATTAATTATCTCCAAATTATGGCAATGAACATGGACATATTAGTTTATTTATTTATTCTTTATTTCTAGCCTGACCTCCCTTGCACAGCAGGGCTTACTTTTTTGAGTAAGTTAGCTTTGTTTAATTATTATTACTTTTAAATTTAAATTTGCGCTGTGAGAATGCAGAGAGCAGATTGCATAGCGGAATTTGTGTTGCTGCATAGGAGACAAAGTTCACAGAGGCTTTTATTTTAGTAAACGAATAGGGAGTCCTTTTTTATAAGGAACTCCATTTTAAACAGAATAAAGTAGAGATAGTATTCTAAACTAAGTAGCTAAACAAGGATGGATGGAGTTGCAGGGAAGCATGTCATGCTGTCATGGATGCAAGATGGAGAAGAGATAGAGAGGAGGCATTAGCTGGAAGGAAGGAAGATTCCCTTGAGAGCAGCAATCTACACAGAGAGACAGCAGCAGAGCAGTAGAAAAGGAAGGGTGCACAGGTCCTGACCCACCTGTCTCTCTGATGTCTGAGGTTAAGAGACAGCACAGAATCCTTCACTTCTGAATTGTACCACTCTGAAGGCTCAGAGCAGAAAACTACCATGTCAAAGCAAATATTTTTTGTTTCATCAAATGTTAAAGTTAAACATCGGCTAAAAACATATTACAGGCTACATAAGAACATGAAAGTAGCTATCCTGAATCAGGCTAATCGCCCACCTAGTTCAGCATCCTGTTTCCATCACTGGCCAGTCAGATGCCACCTGGATTCCCACAAGCAGTTCCCATAGGCAGCAATCCTTATCTGCTGGTTGCTTTCCAACACTTCACCAACAGAGACATTCTGCCTGCGATCCTGGATTTCCTATTCCTCTGCCTGACCCATGATAGCTAAGAGAATCCAAACCATTTCAGATTGCTAACTATCAGCCTGATTCAGAGATAGCTGCATGGCTCTTAATGGTAAGGAAATTATCAGACTTAACTGGCCCAGTTAATGGAATGGGATACGTATTCCTATCTACATTACAAGTCAGCTGGGAAGGTGTAACTTCATCTGTGGTGTGATGATTGTTTGTGGTACAGATGCTTCCTCACACACATGCAGTCCTTACAGATCTTTTTCACTGTGCCTGTTGGATACCGTATAGGCTTGTGCACATGAGACAGCTCTTCCTTAGACACTGGCATCTTGCTGAATCAGGCTATACGTATAGGCCACAGACTCTGTCCAGTATGCCAGGGCTCTGTCCTCCCAAAAGATTTTCTTTTCAGCTTTAGAAGCAATGCAATGTGAGTAAACTACCACAGGTCACGGGAGTATGGCCACAGGGAAAAGCCATGGCAGACCAAATATAATCTTTGGTCCCAACATTGCATATCTCTGGTGTGAAGACTGGTGACCAACTAGTGGGCCATAGTCTGTATGTACCCCTCTTCCAGTTTGGTGTAGTGGTTAAGTGTGTGGACGCTTACCGGGTTTGATTCCCCACTCCTCCACTTGCACCTGCTGGAATGGCCATGGGTTAACCATAGCTCTGGCAGAGGTTGTCCTTGAAAGGGCAGCTGCTGTGAGAGCCCTCTCAGCCCCACCCACCTCGCAGGGTTTCTGTTGTAGGGGGAGAAGATATGGGAGATTGTAAGCTGCTCTGAGTCTCTGATTCAGAGAGAAGGGTGGGGTATAAATTTGCATTTCTTCTTCTTCCATCACCAAAGCAACTTTGTGTTAACATCCCCTCCCTTGACTTCCTAACAACCTTTAAACAAGGTGTGGTGAAAGTTATAACATAGTTTCACTGAGGGGGAAAAATATTTTTTGAAAATTTCCATAAGAGTCAGATAGGTCCTTTGGATTTCTGAAATTCCTCCTAGGAGAGCAAAACACCGCCACCAACAACAACACACACACACATGTAGCAATTTCCCCTTAAAAGTAAAACTCTAAGCAGTCATGTGACTTGAACCTCTATATACAGCTGAAGAGTGGCTTAGATCATGTAAATATTAAGTAGGTTGCATTTGATTTATCCCCAGAACACAGCCCACAAATCGAACTGCTTTTAATCTTTGTCAAGCCATTTTCCTCATAGTCAACAGCTTTGTGCTGCTACTTATTTAAGAAATAATCGTATGACAGAAACATTTTCTTTTCTGAGCTCAAGGACAAATAAGAATTAAAAATGAGTCAGATGTAACAAGCAGACTTTGTTGTATATTCTGGTATGGTCCAAATCCTTTTCACAAAATCTCAGCTGTATGCCAGCTGGAAGTATTAAGATGTGGAGGGGGAAATCTTGAGTCCTTTCCCACATGGTGTATCATCTACTTTTAAAGATAGATGACTTACATAAAACCTCCATAAACATTGTTTTATGCTTTCAAAAATGTAATTATTCAGTCTTTTACTTCACTCTTCAGTGCTTGTCAAACTTCAGTTTTATGTCATTACTAGTATTAAAGAAAATTATTTGTAGAAAAGAAAATATCAATACTCTCCTAAGGCTTTGCTCAAATGATCATTTTAATAAGGCCTGTACATGGGTACCAAGATCTGTATTTTAATGTCTGGCTTGAACAATGGGATAATGCTATGGTAGCAGTGATGATAGAACTGAGCAGGAGGTAGGTGGGGTGTGGGGATATCCAAAACCACTGCACTGGCCCACTGGCAATCCACTGGGGAGGACTTGAGAACCAATATTAACTGCAGATGTGTACAGTGTACCTAGTTACATCCTTCTGTTACATTGTTATCCCACCCTTCCTACAGAGGGTTTAATACAGCATGCATGATTCTCCCATCCTCATTTTATCCTCAAAACAGTCTTGTGATGAAGGTCAGGCTGAGCAAATGAGTTTCTAAGGGTCACCCACAAGCTTCATGGTAGAGTAGGGAGTGAAACACAGATCCTAGCCCAATACTCTTTGTCACAGCACCACACCAGCTCTCTCTTCTGAGCTTTGGACCAAGCAATGAGATAATGGTCCTGTTGGGCTGCTGATGGTTGGTGGTCAGAACTGAACAACAAAGGAGCAAAGTATTTGACAGAAGCTGTGAAATTTATTGTTTACTTGCTGTTTCCTCACTGTATCTTGTGTTTCTTGTCAGGACACAGTGGGGTAATCTTTTGGTAAGCTGCTCTGAGGAGAGGTGGGATGTTGTAAATAAATACACCCCTGTGGTGCAACTGTGCCCCTTCTCTTCAGACTGAGAGGAGCAACTAATAATACATTTTATGGAGATCTGTTCCTGCTAATTGTCCCCAGGGTCGCTTCAAGCTTTTAAATATATCAGCATATTGTTTTTATTAACAATAAGATCTTCTTCGTGGTCTCTGTGCCTCACACTCATGGGATAGTGCGCCTGCGCCGATCCCCGAATCGGTATCTGAAAAAGCCCGGGATTTTTCCGCGCTCGGCGCCAACGAGCATGCGCAGGCGACCCACTGCGCATGCCCACCAGCGCCCGCGCGGCAATCCCGCCAGTTCCTTTCTGACCGCTGCGCTGAGAGGTTTACCTTTCCGTTTTCCCCGGTCGGTGAGAAGTTTTTGGCTTCGCCTTTTCTTCTTGTTAGCCCGTTTAATATTGTTGTTTAGTAGTTAGTTGTAGTTTATAGTTGTTAGTTAGTTAGTTAAAAAAAAAAAAAAAAAGCGTTTTGTGTTCGTCAGGCTACGGCCCTTCGGGGCGCTTCGCCCGCGCTTTTCCCCCGCTCTTCTTTTTCTCGCTCAGATTGTTCTGGGGAGTTTTTTTGCGGCTACTTTCTATGGAAAGTCGCTGGGGGTTTTTCAAACGCTGCCGTGCGTGTGGGAAGAAGATCGCCCCTCCAGACGGTCATTCCCTCTGCCTACTGTGCCTGGGAGAGGCCCACCGAGTAGACGCGTGCCCGCATTGTCTCCGCTTTTCGAAGCAGACGAGAAAGAACCGGGCGGCTCGTTTATCGGCGGCACTGATCGAATCGGCGCTTAGACCCCATCGACCGATGGAGGCATCGGCACCGAAGTCGTCCGAAACCCCGGCACTGGAGCTCGCATCGGCCGATGCGGCTCCGATACTGACTCTGGACTTGCCGGAAGAGCGGGGCTCCACTAAACGTCCCCTCGAGGGCACGGTGGATATGCCTGCTAAAAAGCGCCAGGAGGATTCGGGGACCCGACCTCCGAAAAAGGCGAAGTCGAAGGAGAAGCGAAAGCGACCCCGCACTCCTTCCCCATCGGGCGGTACGTCGGCATCGACGTCGACAAAACCCCCGAAAAAACCTCGGACGCCTCCGCGCCGTAGCCCAGCTGACCAGCAGCGCCTGTCGGCGTCGGAACAAGAGCCGGAAATCGACTTGACCCAGCGGTCTTCGTCTTCGGGCTCCCGTCGTCGCTCCGAAAGCGGATCGACCTCGGAGGTTGACGCGTCGGCACCGGTGATCGATCCACCATTCAAGCCCCGAGTCAGGCGAGAAACTTTCTACCCTCCTCAACGCTTCCCGATACCATCGTGGGAGCAACGCAGGTGGCAGCCTCCCTACTCCCGGTTCGAGACCTGTCGTTGGTACCCGGACGACTACCCCGATTGGGAGCAGGCATCCCAATTTTCATCGGTCTCGAGGGTTTCCCATCGGTCCCGAAAGGCTTCTGCGTCGGCATCGGTTCCCCCGGATCGACAGCTGGTTCCGGTAGATGCGGATCGAAGAACACCAATCCTTCCACCGCGAGAGTCGACCCCGATGCTCTCGGAGCACTCTACACACAGAGACTCCTCGTCGTCGGAATCGGAGAGTGAAGTCCAGGGACTGGAGCCTTCACCGGGTTCCCAGACGGCCGAGGATCTTCCGATCTCACCGTCGGAGGATCTGAAGTCCTATGGGGACCTTGTGAAGCGGATTGCTGCCACCCTCAAGCTGCCTGTAACGCAACCAGAGCCTGTAGTGGACGACAACGTGTTCGATATAATGCAACGGAACACATCCACTGCGGTGGCTCTGCCAGTGACCAAGGTGATCCTTCAAGTGGTCAAGGAGCCTTGGGCACGACCCTCCTCGACGCCAGTCTCATCCAAACGACTGGACCATATGTATAGGGTCCAGGAGCCCGGGGCTGAATTTTTGTTCACCCATCCGCGCCCGAACTCGGTGGTAGTTTCCTCCTCTTCAAAGGCAAGGAAGGTCCACTCCTCCCCACCGGACAAAGAAGGGCGGAAGATCGATGGAATGGGCCGCAAGGTCTACTCCGCGGGGGCACTCGGCATAAAGGTGTCTAACTATGCCGCCTGCATGGCTAGATATCAGTATGCCATGTGGGAACAACTTTCCCCCTTCCTTTCCTCTTTAACCGAGGACAAGAGAGCTGCTGCAACCAGGCTACAGAAAGAAGGTCTCGCTGTGGCCAGACAACAACTGGCCGCAGCAAAACATATGGTGGAAGCTTCAGCCAAACAGATCACGTCTGCAGTCTGTATCCGACGGCACTCCTGGCTCAGGTCTACCACGCTCCACCAGGACACTAAGACCTTCATTGAGGATCTGCCATTCGAGGGTGACGGGCTCTTCAGTACAACGACTGACTCGGCCCTCCAGGAGTTCGACAAGAGCGTTAAGACATCTAAGAACTTGGGTGTCCAATCTGCTGCTAAGGCTTCCAAATCCAAGCAATGGTCCAAACCCTGGACCAAAAAGCCTTACCAGAAGTTCTCCCCAGAGCAGTGGCGTCCTCGCCCTGCCCAATCCGAACGATCACCCTACTCAGGCAACGGCAGGAACCGTTACGGGTCACAACCGCCCAGCAAGTCGAAGGGGGCTCGCTCCCAGAAGCAGGGGGTTTGACTTCTTCCAAGCACGCGTCATCGCCCCCATTGGGAATTCATCCATCCGCCTACGCCCTTTCCTACCGGCCTGGGAGTTGATCTCCACAGACAGGTGGGCTCTGTCCATCATAGAAGAGGGCTACAAAATAGAGTTTGTTCAGACCCCGAACCAGTCCGTGGTAGTCACCACTCCCCCTTCCCCACCTCTGCTGGCGGAGGTGAACAACCTCCTACAGAAACAAGCCATAGAGGTAGTTCCACCGGAGGCCAGGACGGGAGGCTTCTACTCCCGGTATTTTCTGGTCCCCAAAAGGGACGGAGGCCTAAGGCCTATCATGGACCTTCGGAGTCTGAACAAATTTATTCTGTACCAGAAGTTCAGAATGGCTACGCTGCAAACAATCCTGCCCCTCATCAATCAGGGAGACTGGATGGCGACTCTGGACCTCAAGGATGCTTATTTTCATGTCAGCATCCATCCAGCGTTCAGGCGTTTTCTACGGTTTGCAGTGGGTGCTCGTCACTTCCAATTCAGGGCCCTGCCGTTTGGACTGTCTACTGCTCCTCGGGTGTTCACGAAGCTGATGAGTGTGGTGGCTGCCCATCTTCGTCTGCAGGGAGTCGTTGTCTTTCCATACATCGACGATTGGCTTCTTGTGGCGAAGTCGAGGGAGAGTCTAGCAACCCACATCGCTATCACTCTGCGTCTTCTTGGCACCCTGGGCCTGCAAGTCAACCTGGAAAAGTCCCATCTCACTCCTTCAAAGACAGTTCAATTCATAGGGGCTCTGTTGGACACTCAACAACATCGAGCATTCCTCCCTTCGCAGAGAGCGAAGGACATTATCACTCTGGTACAGCTACTTCAAAGGCGGCAGTGGGGCACGGCTCAGCAGCTTCAGCGGATGCTGGGGCTGATGGCCGCGACGACAAGCGTGCTACGTTTCGCAAGACTGCACATGAGAGGCCTACAGATATGGTTCTTGCGCCATTTTCGACCTCTCAGGGACTCACCTCGGAAGAGGTTCACCATTCCACCCGGGACTCTCCGCTCCCTGCAATGGTGGGGAACAGAGAGCAATATCCGTCAAGGGGCCCCTTTTCATCTGCCGACCCCTACAGTAACCATCGCTACCGATGCCTCCATGTGGGGGTGGGGAGCCCACCTGGAAGAGCTATGTGTGGGGGGCAAGTGGCCACCGAAACTGAGCCGGTGCCACATAAACTATCTGGAACTGCTAGCAGTTCACTTTGCCCTTCGATCGTTCCGCCCGCTGCTGGTGGGACAGACTGTGGCATTGCTTACGGACAACACCACTGCCCTGTGTTATATAAACCGACAGGGGGGGACAGTGTCTCGCAGGCTATGCTCGCTGGCGATGGACCTCTGGGAGGAGTGCCTCCAGTGGGACATTTTTGTAAAAGCTACACATCTGCCGGGGGTCCTCAACATACAGGCGGACTCGCTCAGCAGGGGTGGAGCCTCCCCTCACGAATGGGAACTGCATTGGAGGTTCCTAGAGCCGGTGTTCCAACTTTGGGGCTACCCACAGTTGGACGCTTTCGCCACAGCGCAGAACAAGAAGTGCCCATTGTTCTGTGCCAGGGGAGGTGCGGATCCGGCTTCCTTGGGAGACGGACTTCTACTTCAGTGGGAGGGCTGGTTCCTGTACATGTTCCCGCCCTTACCTCTGCTAACGAGGGTGGTCCACAAATTAGTGCAGGAGAAGCCACGTTGCATCCTGGTGACCCCGTGGTGGCCCCGTCAGAGCTGGTTTTCGATCCTGCTCCAGCAGTCGAAGGGGACCTTTTACCAGTTCCCGGCAGAACCGGACCTGTTGTCGGCCCAGGGAGGGCACGTGTTCCATCACAACGTGCCGCACCTGAAGCTGACAGCGTGGTTCATCGACCACTAGACTTTTCCACCAGGGTTCAGCAAGTGCTCCAGAGTAGCAGGAAACCTTCCACCCGTGCCTCTTACGAGAGGAAGTGGAAAAGGTTTAGTGACTTTGTGGCTGACTCTCCAATGTCACCTGACACTGTGGGGCTGCCCACAGTTTTTGAGTTTCTTTTGTCCTTGGTGGATGAGGGGCTGGTATTCTCATCCATTAAGGTCTATTTAGCAGCTATTTCTGCTTTTCATGGTTCAGTTGAGGGTTACTCCGTCTTTGCTCACCCGCAGTCCAAGAGATTTATGAAGGGGTTGTTCCGCCTTCATCCCCCGTCTAGATCCCCTCCACAGCTGTGGGACTTGACTCTGGTTCTGGACAAGTTGACTCGTCGTCCCTTTGAGCCTATGGCGACATGTTCCCTGCAACTTTTGTCTTGGAAGACTGCATTTTTAGTTGCCATAACTTCGGCACGTCGTGCGGGGGAGCTCACAGCGATGCGTTGTGACTACCCATACCTTGCCTTTAGGGAGGCTGGGGTCTCTCTGGCTCCAGACATTACTTTTCTCCCGAAGGTGGTTTCCCAGTTTCACCTTAACTTAGAAGTTTGGTTGCCCACCTTTTACCCTAGTCCTTCCTCGGATGAGGAACGCAGACTGCACGCGTTAGATGTTAAGCGTGCCCTCCTGTTTTATTTGAATCGTTCACGGGGTTTTCGTAAGGACAATCAACTTTTTGTTTCCTACTCTGCCCCAAAGTTAGGGTCCAAAATTTCCTCTCAGAGACTGTCCAAATGGCTTACTGAGACGATCAAACTTTGTTATTTGTTGGCTAAGAAGCCTTTGCCTGGACCTGTTCGTGGACACTCCACAAGGGCGATGGCCACGTCGGTGGCATTCCTGAAGGGGGTGTCCCTTTCCGATGTCTGCAAGGCGGCTACCTGGTCTTCTCCGCATGCCTTCATGAAGCACTACGCGCTGGACGTGCATGCTCAGCAGAGGACTCGGTTGGGAGCTGCGGTGTTGCAAGCTGTTTCTTCAGGCTGACCGTCTTCCCGCCTCCAGGTATGCTTTGCTTGCTAATCTCCCATGAGTGTGAGGCACAGAGACCACGAAGAAGATAGACAGGTTGCTTACCTGTAACTGTAGATCTTCGAGTGGTCATCTGTGCATTCACACTACCCGCCCTCCTTCCCCGCTGCTGACGGTCTCTCTTCAGTAAGGGGCTTTCAGCGGTCAGGGAGGAACTGGCGGGATTGCCGCGCGGGCGCTGGTGGGCATGCGCAGTGGGTCGCCTGCGCATGCTCGTTGGCGCCGAGCGCGGAAAAATCCCGGGCTTTTTCAGATACCGATTCGGGGATCGGCGCAGGCGCACTATCCCATGAGTGTGAATGCACAGATGACCACTCGAAGATCTACAGTTACAGGTAAGCAACCTGTCTTTCTCTCTCCTTGCCACTTGTTAGTGTGGGTGGCTGCTGCTATGGCAACTTTGACTGTCTCCCCTGTTGGATGTGCAGGCTTCTACCAACAGTTTTTTTGTTGCCTATACAAAGCAACATTTTATGGTTATTTTACACAGTTGCTTTTTTTTAACCATCAGTTTTTGCCAGAAAGGTGGAAGTGTTGTAGAGTTTTATGGGATTCTATATAAGCCTTCCTAAGTTGAAGCCATACTGTGTGTTCCAAATCAGTTTCATTCACAGTGTTTGTTTATTTTTAATTACATTATTTATAGTCTTCTTTTCTCACTTGGAGTCACAGTGGATGATACGCAGTCAGTAATATCAACAGGATGGGATATTCAATAAACAATACAATAGGATTGGTGTTGTAGAAGCAACCAGAAATCTAAAGACAACTGAAGTGCAGCATAAGTGCTATCATGACACATTTAGTGATGCAAAAATTATTGGTGGTTGGACCCTAGTTTCAACAGGCTAAGCACACTAGTATAGTCCACAGTCCCTAATAATTTATCTGAGTACCATTGTAAATCATTTAGTACAGTGCCACTCTGTTGCCTGTGTTGAAAATCTATGAAACATGACTGCTGCATGCTTTCCTCCAAGTGCAGGAGTTCTTATTGTTATGACTAGTGGCAAACAGCAAGGCTCCTTGACCCTGCTGACTAGTTATCTATTAAGTATCATCAGGGGCTGTGATTCTGGAGATGAGCAGAAGGTATGCCACTAATTGGGTTTCACTGTTGAGTAGTTGATCTTTTGCCCTTTGAGTCTGGTTGTGTAGGGACTTGAACACCTCCTTCTTCATCTTACTTATGTATGAGACACTGTGAGGCAATTTGGACGGCAGTTTCATCAATACAATAATGATACTCTCTTCTCCCTTGGTTCCAGATGGTGCAGTCTTTCAGCTCTCCTCCCCAGCTTCTCGGTATGCAGCTGGGTGATGAATGGCTGGTGGTTGAATGTCAGTGCAAACAAGAGGGAGGTGGCCCCATAGGAAACCATTACAGGAAATGCCATCATGGGTACTGCTTATAAATAGGACTGTACATTTAAGACAGATAGATATGTCTTATTTAATTAGGGGGGTTACCCTCTTAATTCTTTGCTATTTGCAGCTACAACAGAAAGGAATGCCGTTTTTATACAGCATGCAATCATGAAAATATTTTTCTTTCAGTACAGTTAACCCCAGGGAGAACTTCTAGTGGGCTGCATGGGTCACCTTCAGATCTATGAGGCTCAAATTATGAGTGTGCTTCAACCAAAGGATTTACAATTTATGTAACCACTGTGGGTTTTGACATCTGTGTACATTAAGAGTGTGAAACATTCTTTAAATTCTCTGAATTCTATTAATTAGGAGCACACAGGCAACATATGCAGGGCTTTTTTTTGCCAGAACACACAGGAACGGAGTTCTGGCTGGCTCGGAGAGCGTTATGGCTGGCTTGGAAATAAGGCAGGCACTTAAGGGACTGTCTCTTGAAGTGCCTGCCCTCTCCAAGTCTGCTTTCTCCAATCATGTGGTTTGGAGAAAACAGGCACTTAGATAGGCTTGCCGGTTTTGCTTCCCAGGTCCCAGTTTTGCAGGCTCCTCCCCTCAACCAGCAAGGGGATGCCCCAGCCTCAATAGTCACCATGTGCCTTTTCATTTTGGAAGGCTAGAAGAAGCTTGGGAACAGTTTGCTTTTTAGAAGAGATCACAAAAGTGTGTGCGTGCTGTGTTTATTTTGGCTGCTCACTCTGTGTGTGTGTGTGTGTGTCTTAATTCCTTTAGCTATCCTCAGAAGTTTCTTCTGTATTACGTATTTCTTTTTTATATTATTAGTTAGCATTATTACTGCCTTCTTTCTTCAGAGTTCTTTCCATAGACCTTTGTGTCATTTGCTTTAAATGGTTCTTAATACCTGGGGTGACTTCATTTGAATTTGAACATGGTTATTTCCACCTTTGTCGTAGTCTTAATATGTTGTAAGCTGCCTTGTGGGGCATATGTTGGAAAAATGTGATTCTTAAATGTATTTCTGCTGTTAAAGCTATACTGCTTGGTATTGGTTCATACCAATTGACAGTGTGTTTTGTCATAAAGCAATAGTTTGAACTTGCCTGAGAGAGGCTCATTGTTCAGCTGTACAGTATTAACAGTTCAGCTGCTAAACAGGAAATGCTTAATGCTGCATTTATCTCTGATAACTGTTTTAGTTCCTTGTAGCATAGGCTGTCTCAATTTTATTTTGTTTTTATCTCTAGTATAGTTTTTCTGCTCGATATTACTTGCTTCCATTTTGCTATACTACGGTAGTTAGAATGTAGATGATACTCTAAGCTAAGTGTTGTTTCTGTATGGTTTTGATACTGTTGATTAGGGCTTTTTTGAGCAGGAATGCAGTTCCGGCTGGCTTGGCAACAGGGTGTGTGACCTGATATGCAAATGAGTTCCTGCTGGGCTTTTTCTACAAAAAAAGCCCGGAACATATGGCATATGCATAAGTGTGAGTATGAGTCTGGCATATGTCCATGGCATGTCCAAAGATTCAAGGCCTCCCTCTGTCCATTCTTTATCAGTATAGGTGGCAAAATACTAAAAAGTGTGAATCACTTCTCAGTGGGTATGTTAAAAAATATCCATGGACCCTTAAGATATATGGTTTTATTGGGTGTTGTGTGACTAAAACACATGTTCTGCTGCACCACAGTCACCCACTCTTCGTACCATTCTGAAAGCTCAGTAAATAAATTTCTAAATGACAAAAGCATATTTGTAGCAAAGTTTCCAAAACAGAAATATTGAGTTGTTTACCTTGTGACTACAAAGTCTGATGACTGTTTGAATAGTACTTTACCACTGGGATTGTAGCTGGGAGGGGAAGAAGAACATTTTTGACTTTGTCCACTAGTCTCCTACTGTGCAGTGCAGTCAGTGAATGAGATGGAGGCTCTTGAGCTTTATAGTTAAGATGCCTCCAAGTTCATTTGTTCGTTCTTCATTCATTCCTCCAGGGAGTGGGTGGGAAAAAACCTGTGCTTCAGTAGGACCCCTTCCCCCAACTGTTTTTCTTCACAGGATTTTTGTACTTGCTTGATGGATTTGGCAGGAAACATTATGGAGAAGATTTGAGGCTCTCCTTATTTGGTCCTTGTCATTTATTATTACATTAGTATGGCTTGAATAACAGATCTTTAAAAACTGCACTGTATACATTTCTTGAGTACATTATTAAATGAGAAATTGGATTGGTAATGAATGATTTAGACCCTGCACGTATCAGTAAATATTGAGTAATAGGATGAGGATAATGTCATTAGGAATATTTGCTTATTTATCTTGATGTAGACAGCTCTTTGCCAGTGAAAGTTCAGTTCATTCTTGTCATCTGTTGTCATGAGTCATTAACAAATATGACTTTGGTTGGTCACTTTTGTGGACAATCATGATCTGGTTTTCAGTGGAAATTCCATTTACAGCAAAGTGTCCAAAACAGAAATATTCAGTTGTTTACCTTGTGACTACAAAGTCTGATGACTGTTTGAATAGTACTTTACTACTGGGATTGTAGCTGGGAGGGGAAGAAGATTCTACCACTGCAATCCTAGCAGAGTTACACTTTCTAAGCCTGTTGACTTCAGTGGACTTAGAAGTGTGTAAGTCTGCACTGAAAAACTTCACAAAGTAATTGGATTCTGCAGTCCTGTGCATGGTTAGCAGAGATGTAGGTCTGATGATAGAGCCTGAGGTCTGAGGTTAGAGCCCCATGGCACAGAGTGGTAAGGCTGCAGTATTGCAGTCCTAAGCTCTGATCACGACCTGAGTTTGATCCCAGCAGAAGCTGGGTTCAGGTAGCTGGCTCAAGGTGACTCACAGTACAATCCTAAAGAGACTCTAGTCTAAGCCCATTAAAAGCCTTCCATCCTTCCAACGTAAAATGAGTACTCAGCTTCTAGCGGAAGTGTAGATGACTGGGGAAGGCAACTGCAAACCACCCCATAAAAAGTCTGCCGTGAAAATGTTGTGAAAGCAATGTCACCCCAGAGTCAGAAGCGACTGGTGCTTGCACAGGGGACTACCTTTACCTTTTTAGGTCTGAGGAACAGAGATGTCGGCTGAATGTCTGAAAGGCATAGGGAGACAGAAGCAATATAGGGACAACCTCAGCCCTTTTAATCAACTACTGCATGTCTCCTCTAGCTCCTTGCACTTCTTGTTGTCAGACCCCAGAGTCAAGGAACACACAGGGTGGTAACTCAGACATTTATTCCAAGCATCATAGGCAATACAGTGTCTTGCTGAAACTGACGTCTCAGCAAGCAGGTTCGCCTTATAACCCCTCGTACCAACCGTTACAATTCAAGCCCCCAAGCGCGCCAAGCAAACGCGGGAAGATTTATGCGGGACCCCTCCCTTCATGTTCGAGGCCCAGGTGCCTAGTCCAATCTTTGCTCCTCCAGCTCTTAACCTTGGTTGCGTAGGAAACCAATCAGCTACCTGGCTAGCTAACAAGCTCTTCAGATAAGCTGCTTGAAAGATGTGCATACAGCAAAGCAGGAATGCAGGCATATTCAGAGACAGTTGCAATGCAATAATATATGGCAAGAGGGTACAATAACTTGTCAGCTGCAGCAAAGGCATTTATGGGAACCCTGGTGGGTTAAGTACCTCTGCCCCACCTGAATTATAATTTAATCCCTTTTCTTTGACACTTTTTAGATGCTTGATCTGAATCCCAGATCCTGGTCATATGGAGAATGCCTGATTTATTCCTTACTTAGGCTGTTTAAATCCCATGTATTAATTTAAAACAGAATACCATGCTTATCCAAACAAACAAATGATCCATTTACAGACCTCAGTTAACACACCAAGCTGTGTGCAGGACTGATGCCTTTGTCAGCAGGAAAAGGAAAGATTAAAAAGGACAAAACCAGCTTATTTTTCCTACTTGGACACTAGAGTCACAGTGGTGCACTGACTAACTGTGATATTGATCAAGAATGTGAGCAATTTTTTGAACAGGAATAAAATGCTACTTAAATAGTTTCAGGCAAAAAGTTTGCTGTTTAGTTCAAAATACGTAAAATTCTGCACTTTCTCATTCAGGTAATTGCTTACGTTGCTTGACCTCTAGCAAGCCTTTTTCCATCCTGACCCTAATTCCTGGGAAGTTTCTTCAGAACCCATTTTATTATCTACTGCTTGCCTTAATTCTTTATCTCTTGTGTCCTTTTCTACACCATTTTTTTCAGGTTTGTGTTTCTTAGCTTATTGTGTACTTTATACTTTCCTTCACCTATCTTGCTTCTGAGCTTCCTGCCCTTTGGATCTACCTCCTTTAACATTTTTTTAATCCTCAGAGTAATGTTTGTTCTTTTCCTAGAACCTTTCAAGGCCCTAATCTCAGCCACACAAATAAGCCTTTTTCTCTCACACACTGAAGCTGGACTGTAAACATTCTGAAAACTATTCCCTGAACAGTTTGACCATAATGGACATTCAGCGCTCTTATACAAGTCCAGCCAGTCAGTATAGAGGCTTTGTCACTGCCGTAGGAACAATACAATATAGACTAGATACCTGTAGCTGAACAATTGGCTTGTTCAAATCAATTCATTAAATGTTAATCCCTTTCCCTTCACTCCACCTCCAATCACTGTACATTGTTCTTTAATGGTTGTCAAGTCACAATGACAATAGATATAACACAGTTTTGCTTTAAGGTATTATGAGGATTTTTTAAAGAGACCCAACTTGTTACTTTTCTCCTGTTCTTTGGACCTCAACACCTTCTTCCAGGCTTGTCTTCCTCAATATACTGAATGCTTCTTTCAGATCTTGTTCTGCAGCTCAACTTTCCTTCTTCCCAGGACCTCTTCTACTCTTTTCTTTGGGATCCATGTCAGTCTTTAGTCCTAGACAAGTAAATGACTTTCCCTGTGCTCACAGAAATGAGAAATAATGTTTTTAAAATGTGATTGTGCCATGATGCCATTGCTATTCATTCAGTCAGTGCCAGAGGCTTTACCTCTCCTGTGGGAGGTAAACAAGCACAAGGGCCAATGTAAATTGAGAGGTGTGTGTATTTGCTGGTGTTTCCTTTCCGGAGACAGCTCCTTGAACCTTATGGATTGTCATTTGGGGAGGCTACAGGGGCTACCACAAAAGGCTCAGGCTGCAAAGCCCTTATGTCTGCTTGGTGGATCACATATAGCAAGTGTAGAATAGATTCAGGTGTTTTGAAACAACAGAACAAAATTAAATATCTAGCATAGAATATCACTTTTATAAATAGCTTTCATCAACTTAGAAGGAAAAAATATGTGTACAAAGCATTGTCCCAGAATCCCTTGCAGTGGTGAGTGAAATACTTACTCATTACATGAGGGAGGCACAGCCATGCATGGGAGTTGTACTTTTGGTCATAGTAGAAGAAACACGTAGCTTGGAGCCACACAAGGCCATGAGTTGGATCAGGGTTCTCTTAACATAATTCACATTCCCTGCTCCCAGATACAAGTGAGGAGAAATGTGAGGTTGGATCCAGCTATTTTTCCCTCTGTCTTGACTCATTCTTTCCCTTACTGCAGCCTCTGCCCTCACATGGGGCCTCTGATCCACAGTATCCTTTTTGGTCATCAAAGGTGTCACACAGCAGGGACCTAGCAGGGCCTTCTACTGAATGCCACCACTATGATAAGGGTCTGTATGGAAGGCCCAGAGCACCCAACCACCCTTGTCTTCCTTATTAATAAATACCTCTTAACTGTGACCAAGGAGACGTGAGGATCCAGGCATTATAACAACAAAAAAAGTTTGTTATTAGTGCTCTAAAACAGTAAGTGCGTGTTAAAGATTTAGTGCTAAAGTGAATACGAAACAGTAAAGGTTGGAGCAAATAAACAAAAGCCCTGATATGTTTAGCTATACAGTCCCTACTCTAATACAAAACTCACCACACTTCCCTTGGATGAAGGATCTTTTCCTACTGCCTGATCCAGAGAGCAGTCTTTCTCTCTGCAACCTCTCTAGACAGAAATCCTCTCTGCCTACAGCCTCTTCAGGAAAGAATACACCTTGTATGTGCTTGGCCCATTTTATACTCTCCACCCACGTCCCACCCCTCTCTGGGCTAGTTTCCCTCCAAAACCTTGCCACCCAATCAGAGGAACAGAGGGGATTCTGGGAAATGTAGGCTTCCCCCAGTTACTCCTAGGCAGGCTTCTCTGGGGCCTGCAGGCCTCACTAGGCCCAGGATCATGACAAAAGGGGAACACTCTCCTCCTTTTTTTTGTGCCAAAAGCATCTCTGGAGCTATAAATCCAGCCTGTGGCTGGGAAAATGGTGTGGGGAAAGAAGGCTTCCCTTCTCCACATACTGGGCTCTGTGGCATTTGGGAAATAAGTTTCATCATTGGTACCATCCAGCTTCAGGGAATGAAGAACCCCCTCTAACTCCTGGACTAGGGTTGCCAAGTCCAATTCAAGAAATATATGGGGACTTTGGGGGTGGAGCCAGGAGACATTGGGGGTGGAGCCAGGAGACATTGGGGGTGGAGACAAGATCAAGGCTGTGACAAGCATCATTGAACTCCAAAGGGAGTTCTGGCCATCACATTTAAAGGGACCTTTTCAATTCTTTCCTTCCATTTCCCTTCCCTCCCCCCTCTTTCTGACGACCCTGAAGCGGGGGGAGGACCTCCAAACCGTGGGATCCCTGCCCCCACCTGGGGATTGGCAACCCTAGGTATCCCTGCACAGAGCAGCCCCATATGCTGCAACCACCTTAATTATCATCAATGATCCTTATTCTTACTATTGCTGCCCCTTCCAGAGAAGGCGGGGCTAGCAAGGAGCGCCCCCCTCCCGCCTGCAGCCAAGAGACCTCTGCTCAGAAGCCTGCAGCGCCGCTCCTCGTGCGTCATTTCCATCGGCAGCCGGGCCTTACTTCTGGCGCGCTCCTCCGTGCCGGCTTGGGGGTTGCCGTGGCAACCGCTGCCTCGGCCTGTCCGCGGCTTCGGCAGCGGCAGGAGGCATCCCGACCTCTACCTCGGGGCTCCACTTGCCTTGAGACGGGGTGAGGGGGCGGCAGCGGTGCGGTGAGCCGCCCCGCAGCTGCCGCCTCTTCTCCGCTCGCCGTGCTGCTCCTCCGAGATGGGCTCATGCTGAGCCCATCTCGGAGGAGCAGCCACGGCGAGCGGAGAAGAGGCGGCAGTGGCACGGCAGCCTCGCCCGCTCCGCCTCTGGGGTGGAAGCGGAGGGGGGATGGAGGCGGGCTGGGGGCGTGGTGAGCCGCAAGTCCGGGTCCTAGAAGGGCCCGGATTCGCGGCTCGCCATGCTCCTGGCCTGCCTCGCCCTCCCCTGTGCTGCTGCCGTCTCTTGGCCTGGGCCCATCTCGGAGGAGCAACTGCGGTGGGCAGGGAGGAGGCGGCAGCGGTGCGGCGTGGCGGCCTCCGGGCGGCTCACCATGCTCCCTGGCGCCGTTTCCCCCTTCTCCCCCCTGCTTTCATTTTTTTGGGGAGCGGGGGAAGAGGGTGGAAATTCTGGGGTCCCCCGCCAGGGCGGGAGGGTTGGGAAGCCTATCCTGGACAAACATCATGTTTAGTTCAAACCTCAGCACTACCATTCGCTAGGATCCCCAGGAAAACAAGCTTGACATCCCAAAATGGGCACAGTGTGGCTCATCCATCCTTCCATCATCTGCAGCAGAATTAAGGAACACATACACTTTTTCGCTGTCCTTTGTCCATGGTTGTCTGTGATGTTTGACAATCATTGATTGCCCTGGACATTTTATATTAGTTTACACTGAGACAATTGTAGGTTGTGATTCTGTGCTCTTCCCAAAGTTAAATAAATGGGTTCCCTTATTTTTTCCAATTTGCAGTGAACTCAGATATAGATTATGACTCTACTCTGAGCTCTGACTTGTCATCATTCTCCTTAGCAGCTGCTGGATACAAAAGATTGTTGGCAATGGAAATTATTATTAAAGTCCTTATTCTATATGAAGGGGTTGTAATTTCTCAAGGACTAGTTCCTTTATGAATTACAATAAAACATCAAATGTATGCATGGTAAACAGTAAATAAATTGGGTAGAACTGGAACTAGACATCACCGCAGAGATATGGCAGTTGCCACATTAGCAGCCTGATAACCTTATCTTTTCTTCATGGGATTCTGTTTTTCCCTGTGTTTCTCTGCCCCTGCTCCATTTCATTGGTTGCCATGCAATAGTGTCCTGTGTTGAGTATTCCTAGATGATCTGAAAGAGGAGGTGGCATTGCTGTTCAGCAGCAGACAGCTATGCATCTGCCAATAACGTCTAGTTCCAGCCTCGGGTCTACTTCAGACATTACTTCAGGAGTTCAACTCAGCATCCAATCCAAACTGAATTTCCTGTCCAGAATCCATTTTATGTGGTACGAGGCTGGTGTTCAATTGTTTCTCAATGGCTCAGAATGAGTTTAAACCACACCAGACTACAGAAAAAGAACAGCTTGTTTGCCATGACAAAAAAAAAAAGAAAATGCTTCAATCCTTCTTTAACAAATTATTTACCATGCAAAGCTACCACATTTACAACATAACCTCTGAAGCAGTCTGGCCTGACACATTGATGAAACAAAAAGTTATTGAGAAAATCCTTTATTTTCAGAGGTGGTTTATTGATTACTCTGTGGAGTGGCAATGGTTGATAAATTATTTTGCCAATAATGCATGCACTTCAGTACAAAACTATAATTCTTGCTCAACAAAGCTGCAAATTCATTTTCTACAAGCAATTTTCTTAGAAGGCTAGTTTATCTGTAACTTCAAATACTTATAAAGGTGAAGAAGATTTTCCTGACCTCTAGTGGTTTTCACCATGAATTGCTGTATTGTTATATAACTCTGATAACCATTTGTTTTGGCCCAAATTTACAGAAAATATTTATTGTATTTTGAAAAATGGTGCATCCATTTATATAAATTGGATTTCATTTTATGTATATTAAAAGTTATGAGAAATAGAAGTTGCTACATTTAAAAAATAACCCTGTTGAACTCGCCGACAGTGAATATCCTTCAAATCTGAGAGCATGATCCATTCAAGCTTTTAGTTGTGGAACTTGTCTATGGTTAGTTCTCCTCCTGACCTGTGGTGGAGGTGTCTGTGGTTTTAGTTGCATTTTTGCACCTTGATCATATCTGTTTTCTTAGTTTTGAAACAGATTTTTAAAAACAGCTAATACATCATCCCTATTTTTGTGTTGAACTGAGAAGAGTAAGGTTTGGTAAACTGTGAGAAGGCCAATAAATATGAACATCTTGATGTTCTGTTGTTCTGAAGCTCCACACAGCTATCTTTTGTCAGCAGGGCAATGTGTGTGTACAGTGACCATGTATTAGGCTTCCCAAATCCCCCGCCTGGGCTGGGGACCCCCGATTTGGAGCCTTCTCCCCCCGCTCGCCAAAAATCCAGAAAGCGGGAGGAATGGTGGCCCTTCCCACCCAGCCCTGATCCCAGCAGCTTCACCTCGCCCCTTCCCTTCCCACCCTTGAGGGCAGCCCAGCCAGCGGCTCCAGAGGTGGCGGCGGTGGCACCGGGCGCGCCTCACTCCCGGCTGGCTGCCCACTGCTGCTGCTTCCGAAAGTGTGGCCGGAGCTAGAGGTGAGCCACAGTGCTTCCCTGGGGCCCTGCCTCCTGCCTTGCCCTCGCCTTCGGTGGCTGGAGGAGCAACGGTCAGGCGTCGCAGGCGCTGTCGGGGAAGGCGTGCGGGGACCAAGCGGTGGCCTCCCTGCAGCCTTCGCTGCTCAGCCAGGCCGGGGGGTGGGGACCGGAGAGAGCCAAGGCGCCGGGAGTGGAGCGAAGTCCCGCTGGGAAGGCGGCGCGCAGCCGGGCTGGCCCTGTGGCCGGAAGGCTCTTGTGGCGCTGCAGAGGGAAGGCACGGCGCACGGCTGGCCTGTTTGGAGAGCCTCGGTAAAGGACGGCGGGGGGGGGGGGTTGCTTCGGGTGGAGAACAAAAGACCTCCTCGGCTGGACCTAAGCCCTCCTTCTCCGGGAATCTGGACTTTGGAATTCATTGTAGTTCTAGGGAACTGCCTGCATGCCCTCACTGGCTGGCCTGCGGGACACGACGAAGATTTCTACAGTTGGGCAGGGAGGGGGGGAGAAGGGCTCGGAGGAGAATATTTCCTCTTGGGGGGAGGGGGTTGCCAGCTGGGCAAGGGGAATTCCTGGAGATGTGGGGGGGAGGCTGTTTTTTGAGGTAGAGGCACCAAATTTTCAGTATAGCATCTAGTGCCTCTCCCCAAAATACCCCCCAAGTTTCATAAAGATTGGACCAGGGGGTCCAATTCTATGATCCCCAAAAGAAGGTGCCCCTATCCTTCATTATTTCCTATGGAAGGAAGGAATTGAATAGGTGTGCTGTCCCTTTAAATGTGATGGCCAGAACTCCCTTTGGAGTTCAATTATGCTTGTCACAGCCTTGATCTTGGCTCCACCCCCAAAGTCTCCTGGCTCCACCCCCAAAGTCCCCAGATATTTCTTGAATTGGACTTGGCAACCCTACCATGTATACTTGAAGCATTCTGCTTCATAATGTGAATTGTGTTGGGTACTGGATCATGTCCACTACATGAGTGACATCCTAGTGAGGTTGAGCAGTCCCCTCACCCCTGTAGCCAGGGAGCGGAGCTCTGGAACCTCTAAATTTTATTGTACTCTTTCCTTCTTACCCCTCCCCCAGTACTAGCTTTGTGGATCCATTGTTCAAACCCCCATGAGAAATTTACTGAACACTAAGATTTGACAGACTTTCTAATATTTTCTTCCACAATATAGCCAAACTTATAAAGCAGATAGATGGAAATCTTCCATCAGGCCACTGTGGCCACATAGGAGAAAGTAATTTAAAAAATATGATGGGAGTAAGGTTTTATTATGACAACCATAATTCAAGAAGCATTTTAAGGTAGATGCTGAGCTGATATAATTTAGTACTTCTAGTGATGTCAGGGGTATGTGGCATATGCTAATGAATTATGCTGATGAGCTCTGACATCTCTTTTTCTACTAAATGATCCCTGCCTGTAGCCCATGGTCATTATAGAGCCCACTGGAGCCACCACCAATGAGGTGTTTTATAACCAGGATATTTATAAAAGCTAATTTTATAAGCAGCAAGGCTATTTGGCTTCTTTTCTGATAGTTACCATTTTAGACTGATATAAAGGATGGCTACTTCTTTTGCAAAAGGGTTGACCATTTGAGGGAAGGAAAAAAAATTGGGAACGTACAGAGGAAACTTTGTGTCTTGAAAGTCTCGTGTCTGGTTTCTTGCTCACGCTAAAAACCTGTTTTTATGCAGAAAACCTACGTATCAAGGACAAGAATTCCCACTGTCTTACACTTTGACACACCATTTTTTCCATCTAGAGGGGAGAGGGTTTTTTTTTTCATGACAGCAGCATTAAAATAACAGTTCCCATTTACAATTTGTGAGTTACAGCCCAGCATGGACCACATCACTGTTGATCATATTGCTCAGCTCTTGGACATAAGTAAGCAGTAAATGTTTTTCCTCATGTTGAGTGCATGTTCATTTGTAAATACAAAGACAAATGCCACAGTTGCTATTCTGGTTTAACCAGTCTAGAGTACAATGATGTGATCTGTGCATAGTGTTAGCAGCCAGACCCCTCCTGTGAAAGGGCAATTTGAAACCAGACATCCCTCTTTAATTAAACCCCTCAAATCATGTGTGTATTGTACAGCCTGGCTTAGAAGTAGAAACAAAATGGAGCTAAAACAAACAAAATGGATGCTGGTCAGAGACAAGCCTGGTGAACTAGGCAGCTGATTTTCTAACAGTTCTCCTCCCTGCCCTAGAAGAGATACTTAATGGATTTCCTGAGAAACACCTCCCCTCACCTTGACTTCACCCTGTCCACACCTGGTTCTGTTTCTCTTGCCTGTTCACCTTAATTAAGAGGCTATTCATATAACTCAGTAGCCTCTCCCATCCTGCATACAAGAGTCATCAAAATCCTTTAACACTTTTTGTTTACATCTAGCAATCTCAAGAGAACATTAGCTCAACTCATGCAAACTACCACAAGTTTCCCTAGATGTTTGTCTATCCATAAGAGAGCCATTAAGCCTCTCCCAACGCATTGTTTAATCCCTGGAAAATTAATCAGGGCATTGTTTTAGAGACACACATGTCAGGTCATTTTTTCTATAAATGGACACAATCTGCCTTGTGCAGTGTGTGTGTTCTCTCAGTGTCAAACATGCCCCCCCCCCACTTTTGCTTGTGAGCTTCCTCCTTCTCTCCAAGAAATGCAGGCTGTTTCTCTTGCTGTATTCTGCAGACCTTGACATACAGGACTTGGTAAATATTGCCCTCCCCAATTCACTTTCCCAGCTATTCCCTTTCATATCTTCTTAGATAGTTTGTTTTCTGTGTGCTTTGTGTTTATGGCTTTGCACTTTATTCTTTTTATAATAAAACAGCTTTTCTGTTGTACTACAACCTGGTTTATTTGAGAGTTCTCAGGGAAAAACCCCATAAATATTCGTGATCTAGGGTTGCCAAGTCCAATTCAAGAAATATCTGGGGACTTTGGGGGTGGAGCCAGGAGACTTTGGGGGTGGAGCCAGGAGACATTGGGGGTGGGGCCAGGAGCAAGTTGTGACAAGCACAATTGAACTCCAAAGGGAGTTCTGGCCATCACGTTTCAAGGGACTGAACACCTTTTAAATGCCTTCCTTCCATAGGAAATAATGAAGGATAGGGGCACCTTCTTTTGGGGCATATAGAATTGGACCCCCTGGTCCAATCTTTTTGAAACATGGAGGGTATTTTAAGGAGAGGCACCAGATGCTGCGCTGCAAATTTGGGGCCTCTACCTCAAAAAACAGCACCCGCAAAGCCCCAGATACTTGTGGATCCATTCTCCATTATTTCCTATGGGAATAGCTCTCCATAGGGAATAATAAAGTTCCCAGCAGATATTTCCCTCCCCTCCCCCCGCTTTCTGATGATCCTGAAGTGGGGGGAGGGCCTCCAAACCAGGGGATCCCCTGCCCCCACCTGGGGATTGGCAACCCTATTCATATCTATAACTTGTGAAGAGACAAACCAGCAGAAGTACAGCTGAGCATGCATTCCCAGCACAATCAGACCCTACAGAAGGAAAAAGGGCTCTCAGCAGCAGTCTCCAACAGACACATGCAGCTAGGAATCTGCATCCGAAGCACCCCACTTTTCCCGGTGCCCCTATCCTAGAAGCCTTCCAGGGTCAGCAGCCACTCACCCCCTCTCTGGAACGCAGGCAGCCTCTTCCGCACAAAGACAACCGCCAATAGCGGGCAACGACTCGAGCTCGCTCCACCGCCCTACGCCAAGTATTCCTCTGCTCGCTAAGCATTTTGGGAAATGTAGTCCGTAGTGGACTTCAAGCGTTCAGTGATCTGTTTGCCGTTCTCCCCCTCCCCTCCCCCCGCTTTACCTTTTATGGCCAGCGGGGGGAGGAGGCTCCAAATCGGGGGTCTCCAGGCCTAGCGGGGGATTTGGGAATCCTATCGTGATCCCTTAGTTATCCCCCCTGTTGCTTGTCTCCAATCATGCTAATTCCCCAATGAATTTGGAGGCAATCAATTTGGGTAACAATAGTGCCAGTAATTCATCTAGAAAACTACTACTCAAATAGGTAAGATTATGTTATTGAGAACTCTCATAGAGTTAAAATAAATGATTTCTTACTAGTATAATATCCTTGAATGCCTGAAGAGGAGTCTATCAGTTTCTGCTAGGTAAGTGTATCCCCAGACATCTGATATCAAATACTGGGAACAGTTAAAAAGAAAAGATTGTTTTGAACTGAACACAAGTAACTGTCCATGCAGCAGTCACTCCACCAACAAAGAAGGGGAGTGAGATTGCCAATATTCTCCTCTGCTTTACTTGTCACATTGTTCTGAAGGAATACAGTTTCAGGGCAGGATATAGAGGGCTATAGTGATATACAGGGGCAGCAAAGTTGCCTTTCTCTAGCTCAGATCTACTTGCACTGCTTGGATTTGCTAAGCCCTTGAAAACTTAAATATCTTTTATGTTTACTCAGTAAAGCCTCTGCTTAAAATCCATTTATTAAAGAGACTACAACAATTTAAAACTGCACCTCCCTACATCCTTATGCTATATCCACTTCCTACATCCTGGCGTACACATACCTCCTTCCTCAACAAGTTCTCTTAAAGTAACATTCTTAAAGACCACAACATCAGTATACTTTCTGCATTGGCTACATATCTCACCTTTTATTTTAGGGAACTTAAAATATGAAATAACACTAATGCTGAACAAAAGAAGAAGAACCAAAACTTTAAGCACTGTTTACATCTGTCTGCTGAGTATATGAAGCATAATTTTACTTGGAAGTCTGAATACAAATTTTATGTTTCAACTGAATCTAGAAAAGGTTTTTTCCTCCTCACCCCCACCCAAGTACACAGTATTTCATTGCTTTCTTTTTCTGTCAGGACATTAAATCTCCTTAGCCCAGCATAGTCAGAATCAAGTTTAGGAAAGGCTAAGATTTAAAATGGTAGCAGTACTGGAGGGCAGGATTTAATGAGAATATGGTACTCTAGTAGTTAGTATAATCTGTGAAATGAATGTTGTATGAGATCTGGCCACATGTACTTGCAGAGGAGAGCCTCCAGCGGCTATAGTTGAAATTGCACTTCTTCCACCATACATTTTCCCCTCCATCCTTCTCTATTTTTTTTAATCTTCTAAATAAATAATAGCATCGGTCAATTAAATATGATTGTTGGGTTATTTGACAAAATTATATTTTACTCTCGCTACTCAGTTCTTCAGTTATTTTTACTCAGTTATTCTTTTATGTTTACTCAGTAAAGCCTCTACTTAAAAATCCATTTATTAAAGAGACTACAACAATTTAAAACTGCACCTCCCTTGACAAAATTATTATGGGTTATTTGACAAAATTATATTTTACTCTCACTACTCAGTTATTCAGTTATTTTTACTCAGTTATTCTGTGGTTGCAAATACATTCTGAATTTATGAGGATGGTATTTCTGTATCATAGCATGAAACACAAATGTGTTTACTCTTTTGCCTATTGTTTCTTTAACTTGCTTTAATGCATGTTGCTTTATGGGTAAAATAAAATGATTTCTTGATTAGATTGGATTCAGTTCTGCAGGTCTGATTTTTCAGTTGGTTTGAATGTCAGATCCCTCTAGTCATCCATCTTCATGGCTCTATGTGGATAGGATTGGGAATTTGTAACTGAACTGAGGAGCAGAGTGAGGGAATCATCTGAAAAGCCCCTTTCTAGGTGGCAGATTACCCTGTACTTCATCCTCTCTGTTCTCTTCTATCCATCCTAATTCCCTGGATGAATGGGGTGAATCAGCAGAGTGAATCAGAGGAGCAAAAGGTACAAACAGTTGCTAATAGCTTGCATGAAAGAAAGACAGTTCACAGTGATGGAAAGCCTGCATGATCAAATCAGGGCAAAACAACTGAGACTTCCAAAAAGTCAGTTTTGTAAGGTTTTGATTAGAGTGAGAGCTGAACTTGATTTGAGACGTTCAAGATGGGGAGTTGCAGTGGAAAAACAGTGAGCGATGGAATCATTAAGAGCTCCTCCCACAAAGCAACTTTTGTCTGTTAGCAAGACTGCTGGGGTTTAGTTACATGCTTTTTCAAGTAACATATGGACTATATCTTCCAACTGTTAACATTTAGTTCAAGCTAAGGCAGTCAGCCTGCCATTTGCAAACCAACTATCCCTCTGTGCCAATGCACTAGATGTTTGATAAATCCAATGCCATAGATGGCACTATACAACGGATACATAAAGTGGGAAGGACAGGTGTATGTTCTCGTTCATCGGGGAGCTGTAGCAAAAAAATCTGCCTTCGCACTTCTATATTTTTTCTGTAGAAAACACCAATATAGCCTCAGCAGACAAGTCTGGCCTGTAAAGTAGCTCCCTACAGTGGATAGAAGTCATTGCTGGAATTCTGAAACCTTACAGCAACTCTAAAATTACCCATAGCTCTCCCCTAAAGGGGAGGTTAATTTGGTCTGGGAATGGAAGTCTCTTAAAACTAAGCCATTTGACAATGCTACTGATTGTTGAGATGTTTTATGATGTTGTTTTATGATGTTCCGATGGCTGCCTGTTTGAAATTATGGTTTTATTACTTTAATGTTTTGATCTGAACTGTGAACAATTTTTGGAAACTTGATTTAAAGGATGCCTAGACATTTGGCATACATAAATGAATGTAAAGTGCATAAAAGGAGAACTTAACTAAAACACCCATCAGCCTAATGATTTAATAGCCAGCAGCTGCAACCTGGAATCAGGCTGCTATTTCTTGTATTGGTTTGCTGGTCATAGCTTTTACTTAAGGAACCACTGATTAGCTTTGACTCAGTTACTGGGTTTGCCACCAGCACATTGACGCTATGTTCCATGTTCACAGGTTACAGTCAGTAAAATGATCACTATTTACTACGGATAATTCCCCACAAAAGAATTAGATCCATCTTGCCTCGACCAGGGTCAGGGCCTTTTCGGCTCTGGCCCCATACTGGTGCAATCAGCTCCCTGTGGAGATATGGGCCCAACCGGATTTGTTACCTTTCCGTAGGGCCTGTAAGACGGAGCTGTTCCGCCAGGCTTTTGGTTGAGGCAAGCGGGCATCTTTTCCTTATGGCTTATGCCAGGGTTTCCCAAACTCCCCCCCCCCCCCGCAATGGCCTGTTATTTTTACACTTCTCCGTGGCCCACTAAAATTTGGGAGTGGAGCCAGGAGACTTTGGGGGTGGAGCCAGGAGACTTTGGGGGTGGAGCCAGGAAATGATGAACAAACATGCTTTAAAACCCTTGCAATATTTTGTTTAGGAAAGGCAGGAGAATAGTGGGATTTTGCAATGCAATTTTAAAAATAAAACAAAGAAAAAGCACAAGGATCACACAGCAGAAAACTAAAAATATAAATGCTCTCAGCCTGGGAAAACATGAAATGGCAGGCAGGCAGGAAGGAAGGAAGAAGAGAGACGAATGACACAGAGAGAGAAAGAGCGAAAGACAGAAAGAAAGAAAAGACGGGGAAAAGACTGACAAAAAGAGAGAAAAAGAAAGAAGGAAGGAAGACGGGAAAAGACTGTCAGAAAGAGAGAGAGAGACATGAAATAGCAGGGCATTTCAAGTTTCTCCCTCCCCCCCCTACTCAGATTAGTAATGGGAAGAAAGGAAGGAAGAAAAAGAGATGAGGGAGGGGTGAAAAATAAGCAACTTTAACTTTCTACCACTTCCTAATCCTCAGAAATTTCATACAGTCCTCTCCCCAGCTGAATTTTAGCAGGCGCACTCCTCCTGTCTCTGAATATCTGTGCACAATGAGGGCTAGAAACACAACAGGGGGAAGGGAGGGAGGCAAAAGCAACATGGCAAACGCAAAACTAGGCGCAACACAGGGGAGGGGGGAGGCAAATGCCTAATTTCCTCCCCTCCTCCTCCCTCTCTTCCCCATCCCAGGTCAATTACAATGTCCATAAGGGAGCTGCTCAGGGCTGTGTAAAGGGCCCCCCAATCACCTGATCATTGAAAGGGCACCGCCGCAGTGGATAGAGCCAAGTACCATCACCAGCTCCTCCCCCCCCCCGGGGGGATCAGAGTGATACTATGAGGAGGCTGAGGCCGCTTCGGCAGGGTTGGGCTGATTGGAAGTCATTTGAAGAGTGTGCTGAAGGATGTGAGGGAGGGGCGAAACTCCTCCACCTCCATCCTGCTTTTCAAACGTCGAACCAGGCCAGGCCCTGCCGAAGCAGGTAGGGCCTCTGAGCCTTCTCTGATCGTGCGGGTGGGGGAGGGGGGCGGAGCATGGCATGGCGTTGGGGAAAGGGAGGGAGGGGACAGACCCTGGTGGTGGTGGCGAGCTGAGCCTCGTCTTGAAGGAGCCATGCGTTGGCGCTGCGAGGGCAGGGGACGGCGGCAGTGGGGGGGGGGTATCAGAGGGCAGGGAGTGAAGGCCCGGTTGCAAACAGACTGCAGACCGGTCTTTTATGCACTAAATAATGCTAAAGTTAAATTTTTTTAGAGCTTTTTCCAAACTATGCTAGATTTTCAAGATGAAGATATAACGGTTTTTGGAGACATGAATGGAGTACTAGAGAACCAGTTTGTTGTAGTGGTTTAGAGACTTCTGTTCCTCCACAAGCAGCTGCAGGGTGACCTTGGGTCAGTCATAAATTCTCTCAGAGCTGTTCTCTCAAGACTACTTCTCAGAAGAGCTCTTTTAGCCCACCTAAACAGGGTGTTTGTTGTGGGGAGAGGAAGGAAAGGAGATGGTAAACTGCTCTGAGGCCCCAAGTGAAGGGTGGGTTATAAATCCAATATATTCTTCTAGATCCAAAGAAGTACAGATCCAGGAATTTTAAATGTGTGAAATTACCCCCCCCCCCAAAAAAAAAAAATAGGGATGGGTACAAACCAGGAAAATGGTGTTTGGTTCGTTTGGTTCATGGTTCGTTTGATTGCACAAACCATGAACTTACATGAACCATCCCAAACCGGTTTATAATTTGTTTGGTTTGGGAGCCCCTCATGAGTTAGAGACACCAAACTCACAGGGAGTCTTCAGCAGGTTCTCCTCCACCCTCTGTCCACGTTTGATGAAGATTGGAATTGGGTCTCTGAGTTGTAGCCCCTAAAGCATATGCATCCAGGAAAGCTCAGCTCTAGTTTCAAGTTTGGTTCCCAAAACCACAACAAGGAATACCATCCCAGCCAGGAGAGGTGTTTAAAAAAGTGTTCCACTGTGTGTGAAGAAAAGGAGTCTCTCAAAGCTTCCTCTAAATCAGCCACACAGTAAGCAGTTCTTCTGCTCTCATGACAACCTCTGTGTTGCAAAGTGAAAACAGCAAGTCAGGGTGTGGTGTTTTACTGGTATATAATCTGCTCCCATTGGACAGAATGGGAGCTCCACGGTTGGCTTCCAGTGCTGCCAATCAAACTATGGACAACTGTATTGAGTGTTTCTAGGGCTTCCCATAAGTCAGGGGTGGGGAACATTTTTTCTGCCAAGGGCCACATGGATATTTATAACATCATTCGCGGGCCATAAAAAATTATCAACATAAAAAACAGTGCTCCGCCGAGGAGAGTGATTCAGGCCTGCAAAATTAATGCAAATATTTGTTTTTCTATTTGAAGTCATGTGGGGAGAGCCTAATCTGGTGCACACTCACACAAACATGGCCCACTGCCCTAGGCAAATGCATAGACTGAGGCAGTACACGTTGGAATTGTTGCCAGGCAGAAGGAACCAAAGCTCCTCCTGGATTTCTTGGAGGACTTGGAGCTGGCACTGTATTTTCCTTTGTAGTTTTGTCTGCTTTCTCAATGTCCTTTGGGGTTATATATCACCTAAAAGATATTTTGTACCAATTTTCTCTTAATGCCTGGCTGGCTGTAAACTTGATTTCTTTTTCCATAAGTGTTCCCATTGATCCACAGATATCTGCTCTATAAAATTCTGCATCCATTTTTTCACTTGTTCTTCTGTTTCTAGCTGAAGTAACAACTTGTATATCCATCACAGTAAATGATCTTTTTGTTTGTTTTATATGGCTTCTTTCTTTTGTTATGGTCATTTTGATTGATTTCTTAATCCATAAATAACTGTGTAAACCTTTTTCCAGATCTACTGATCCAAGTTTAACTGTTCTTTGCCTTGGGTTTTTAACTCAATCTGTAATCCAGACCAGACCTGCTGCTTGATTCATCTTCCTCCTAGTTTTCTGTTCCACTGCCAAACTACTTCTACAGGGTTAAGGTCTGCAGATGTATACTGTACATCTGATATTGAATGCCATCTGAAGATAAATATGTTAATGGTTTTAATCTGACTAAGTATTGATTGTTTTATTGTTTTATTGTTTTTAACTGATATTGTATGTTTTAATCCATGATGTATGCTGCCCCCGGCAGAGGGTGGCCTAGAAATTAAATTTAAACAAACAAACAATTCTTAATGTTACATTCCATACATGTACAGCTGAACATGTGATTTAGACTCTACATTTATCCAGGCAGTGATCCTTGGCTTCACTGGTAAACTGAACATATGTTAGCCTATTTGTACAAACAGGACTTTATTCAAAAACATTTTTTTTTTACCATTGGTTTATTTTGTGATGTATGCATTACATTAGCTTGCTATTCATAAGGGAGCTTGAGGATTTTCCTATGAAGATAAGTCTAATTTCCCTTCACTTTTCCCTCCATTTTATGGAAATTTAGGTTAACTAGTTCCAGGTGGGCAGCTGTGTTGGTCTGAAGCAATAGAACAAAGTAGAAGTCCAGTAGCACCTTTCATCTTAAAGGTGCTACTGAACTCCTACTAGGTTAACTAGTGTGACTGATAAGTGTCACACTGGGCAAGGGATTGGAATTATTAAATTTACTGTGGATTCCAGTGTGTATGATGCCTGGATGCTTTTGTGGCCATGTGAATACAGGAGCAACACCCTTGCTCACAAAAGTGAACAGCCAAGAAGCAGGCAAACAGCATTGAATTACATTGTGAATTGGCTTCAGCCATGTGATTTCTCCCCAAGATGCCACCCAAATTATTCGGTAGCACATGGCAAACAGCATTGAATTACATTGTGGACTGGCTTCAGCCATGTGATTTCTCCTCAAGATGCCACCCAAATTATTTGGTAGCAACACAGAGAGCAACCAAGTATGCAGTGGGGTAACAGCATAATGAGGCTCCTGGATATGGCTTAGAATGACAATCTCAAGGAACATCTATATAGGATGGCCTTATTATACATAAGTAGTCATTCAGTAAGAATTTAGGAGGCCTGAAATTAAGTTCCAGTTCATGCCTCTAGTAACAGTGCAATTTTCTATGGAGTTACTCCAATCTACAATATTGATTTCTTTATATCTTTTTTTATATTATATCTTTTGGTTTTCTGTTTGTTTTTCAGTCGCATAGTCGATTCTGACTCTTTGTGACCCCATGGACAAAGTCACCCCAAGTCCTCCTGTCTTCCACCATCCTCCAAAGTCTGCTCAAATTCGTGTTTGTTACATCAGTAACATTGTCCAGCCATCTCATCTTTCGCCATCCCCTTCTTCTTTTGCCTTCTGTCTTTCTCATTTGGTGGCCAAAGTATTTGAGCTTCAGCTTAAGCATCTGACCTTCCAGTGAACAGTCTGGGTTGATTTCCCTTAGGACTGACTGATTTGATCTTCTTGCAGTCCAAAGGACTCTCAAGAGTCTTCTCCAGCACCACATCTAAAAAGCATCTATTCTTCTGCGCTCGGCCTCCCTTATGGTCCAGCTCACACAGCCATACATTACTACTGGGAATACCATCGCTTTGACTATACGGACTTTTGTTGGCAGGGTGATGTCTCTACTTTTTATTATACTGGCCAGGTTTGCCATAGATGTCCTCCCAAGGAGCAAATGTCTTTTGATTTCATGGCTACAGTCACCAGTGATCTTGGATCTCAGAAATGTGAAGTCTGTCACTACTTCCATGTCTTCCCCTTCTATTTGCCAAGGTGTGATGGGACCAGATGCTATGTCTTAGTTTTTTTGATGTTGAGTTTCAAGCCTACTGTCAGGACCCAGACCTGCAGACAACGACGGGCAGCTTCTGTTGCCCTGGCAATCGGCCAGGACGCTGGCTGTCGGCTGGGGTGTTTCCAAAGGCAGCACGAGCGTTATCTTTACAGTCCTTAATTGGTCTGCACCATAAATCAGGCCAGCCGAAGGGAGTAGCGAAGCGCGGAGTCTCAGGAATGCAGAAGGGTCATCAACCAGGGAAAGCAAGCCGAATGTATACAAAGTACTTAGCCAAAGCAGAGTCCAGTTTCCAGTCCAAAGTCAAGCCGGGTCGGGAAGCAGACAGGTTCGTTCAGCAGGCAAGGGGGTGCAGGGCGCGGTCACGTCGGAGGGTGATCATTCGTTGCCAGCACAATTTGGCCTGAGGCCAGGATCCCAGATATAGTGTGCTGGCTAATTGGCTTGTTAGAACTCTGGGCTCAGATCTCTCCTAGCACGCCTGCGTGCTTCGCTACGCCTGTTTCTGAACTCTAGCCGTCTCCTCTCGCGTAGCCGTTCTGCAGGTGGTGGTGATTCTGGAGGCGATGAGCTAGTGCCTGGTGTGGCCTGATCGGTTTCAGGTGGCCCCTGCTGCTGGCTTGCTCCTTCAGGACTTACGTCCGACGTTGGTAGAGGCATCTGCACAGCAGGGGCGGGGTCAGAAGCAGGCACCTGCTCTGAGTCAGCAGGGGCAGGCATGACACTATCCCCCCCCTCAGGCCCCCCCTCATCCAAGCCGCCTGGCTTATCTGGGTAGGCCTCATGGAATTGCTGGAGCAGGTCAGGGGTGTGCAGGTGGGTAGCCGGTTCCCAGGAACGGTCCTCGGGAGGGTAGCCCTCCCAGTCCACCAGGTACTGGAGCTGACCTCGGTGCAGCCGGGAGTCCAGGATCTGACGGACCTCGAACTCTTCCTCATCGTCCACCAAAACCGGTGGTGGAGGCGGTGGTGGAGTGTCCCTGTTTGGGTCCGGTGCTGCCGCTGGTTGGAGGAGGGAACGATGGAACACCGGGTGGATCCGGAGGTGGGCAGGGAGGCGTAGGCGGAACGCCACGGGGTTGATTTGCGCCTCTATGGGGAATGGACCGATGAAACGAGCGGTGAGCTTGGCGGATCGGCCAGGAGTCCGGAGGTACCGGGTCGAGAGCCAGACGGAATCCCCGACCTTGAGGGGGGCTCCGTCCTGGCGATGTCGATCCGCGGCCAGTTTGTATGCGTCTTTGGCGCGTTGGAGCTGGGTGCGCAAGAGGTCGTGGAGCGCATGGAGTTCCTCGATCCGGTTGTCGGCCGCGGGGACATTGGCGGATGGGCCGAGCGGAGGGAAGAACCGGGGGTGCAGTCCGTAGTTGGCCGCAAACGGTGTGGTCTGCGTGGAGCTGTGCAGCGCGTTATTATATGCGAACTCTGCCAGGGGCAGCAGAGAGGCCCAATTGTCCTGTTGATAGCTGGTATAACAGCGCAAGTACTGCTCCAGGGTGGCGTTGGTCCGCTCTGTCTGCCCGTCGGTCTGGGGATGGTAGGCGGAAGACAAGTGAAGCTCCGTCCCCAAACCGTGTTGGAAGGCTTGCCAAAAGCGGGAGGTAAATTGCGGGCCCCGATCCGAGATGACCTGCGTGGGTAACCCGTGCAGGCGGAAGACGTGGTTTAGGTAGAGCTGGGCAGTTTCCGGTCCTGACGGTACTTTGGCGCAGGGGACGAAGTGGGCCATTTTGGTGAACAGGTCCACCACAACGAAAATGCAGGTGTGGCCCTGGGACCGTGGTAGGTCCACGATAAAGTCCATGGACACCACATCCCAGGGACCGGCGGGAGTAGGCAGGGGCTGTAGGAGACCGGAGGGCTTGGCCGGTACGTTTTTGGCTCGGCGGCAGACCTCACAAGAAGCCACGTATCGACTGACGTCTGCTCGGACGCGAGGCCACCAGAAGTCTCGGGTCAATAGATGAGCGGTCTTGTTTTGCCCGAAGTGGCCAGCCGGGGGTGCATCGTGGGCAAGACGGAGGATGCGGGAACGGAGAGGCCCGGGAGGGACATACAACTGCTCCCGATGGTAGAGCAGCCCATCCCGGGTGGATAGTTCACTGGCAGGGTCTTGCTGCGGTTCCTGCCGGTGTTTCTGAGCCCAAGGGTCGGTGTCTTGACTGGTCTGTATCTCTGCCACCAAGGCGGGTGCGGTTAGAGTGGCAGCAAAGACCGAAGGTGGCAGGATGCTAGCCTTGGGGGCTTCGGTGGTACTAGAGGCGTTATAGTCCGGCCGGCGGGACAGAGCGTCGGCTTTTTGGTTCTGGGAGTGCGGGACGTAGGCAATGGTAAAGTTGAACCGTGAAAAGAACAGGGACCACCGGATCTGCCGCTGGTTCAGCCGGCGAGTGGTCTGCAAGTGCTCCAAGTTCTGGTGATCTGTGAAGACTTGGACCGGATGTCTGGCTCCCTCAAGGTGGTGACGCCACACCTCGAAAGCCACCTTGATGGCCAAGAGCTCTCTCTCCCATATGGTGTAGTTGCGTTCGGCGGCAGAGAGCTGCCGGGAGTAGTAGGCGCAGGGTTGCCACGGCTGGCTGGGATCGTCCCGCTGGGAGAGCACGGCTCCGAGGGCCACATTGGAGGCGTCTGCTTCCACCATGAAGGGCAAGCGGGGGTCAGGGTACCGCAGGAGGGGACTTGAGGAAAAGCTATGCTTGAGTTGGCGGAAAGCCTGGTCGGCTTCTGGGGTCCACTGGAAGGGCTCCTTAGGTCGAAGGAGTCTAGTCAAGGGCTTGGTCAGGTCGGCGTAGCCCGCGATGAATTGCCTGTAATAGTTGGCGAAGCCCAGGAGGCGCTGGACGTCCTTCCGATTTTGAGGGGCCTGCCACTGGAGGATGGCGTCGACCTTCCGCGGATCCATCTGGGTTCCTTGGGGGGAAATGATGTGCCCCAGGAACTCGACGGACTGAAGGTGGAAGGCGCATTTCTCTAGCTTGGCATACAGGTGATGGGCTCGGAGTCGTTGTAGCACCTGGCGGACGTGTTGGACGTGCTCCTGCTCGGAAGTGGAGTAGACCAAAATGTCATCCAGGTAAATGATCAGGAACCGGTCTAGCAGGTCGCGGAACACGTCGTTCATGAACCGTTGGAACACGGCAGGGGCATTGGTGAGCCCGAAGGGCATAACCAGGTGTTCGTACTGGCCATACCTGGTGCCAAAGGCGGTCTTCCACTCATCTCCGGCTTTGATACGAACCAAGTTGTAGGCCCCTCGAAGGTCGAGCTTGGTGTAGATCGTGGCCCCCTTGATACGGTCGAGGAGCTCCGGGATCAGCGGCAGCGGGTAGCGGTTCCGAATGGTAATCTTGTTGAGGGCTCGGTAGTCGTTGCAGAGCCGTAAGTCCCCGGTCTTTTTCTTGACGAACAGGACCGGTGAGGACAAGGGTGAGGTAGAGGGTCGAATGAACCCTCGGGCCAAGTTCTTTTCCAAGTACTCCCGGAGGGCAGCTAGTTCTGGGTCCGCCATGGGGTAAAGGCGGCCTGCTGGTAGCGGGGCGCCGGGTATCAGGTCGATGGCGCAATCGTAGGGCCGATGTGGGGGAAGCTGGTCTGCTTCCTTCTCGTTGAAGACGTCCGCGAACTCCTGATAGGGAGCTGGTAGAGTGGTGGCGGCCCCCAGGAGGCTGGTGGTGAGTGGGGAACCGGGTTGGTTGGCAGGCGGCACAGGAGCCGAGTCGGGTGGTAGTGTGGAACAGGGCGCGAGGGCGCTCGAAAAGCTCAGTTCGCGTTGCACCCAGTCCACATGAGGGTTGTGGGCCTCAAGCCAGGACAGGCCCAGGATGACCGGGAAACGGGGCATGCGGGCCAAGTCAAAGGTCTGTTTCCCCTGGTGTTGCTGGACCCATAAAACGAGTGGTAGAGTCTCGTGGCAGACGGGTCCAGAGCGCAGCAGACGACCATCCACGGCCTCAACCAGTGTAGGAGTCTTCTTTTCCCGGACGGGGACGCCATGCTCCTTGGCAAAGTGATTGTCCATGTAGCAGCAGGCAGCCCCTGAGTCCAACATGGCATGGACGAAGATCCACCGGTCGTCAGGAAGCCGCAGACGGATCGGGACCAGGAACGGGGTGGGTGGTGGGTGGACGGAGCGGGTGGACCTCGAGGAGTGCCCCAGGTCAGGAGGTCCAACTAGACCTGGGGCTGGCCTTTTACCGAGGCGGCAGAACTTGTGGGGCGCTTTGGTTTGGCCGGACATGAACCTGCGAAATGCCCGTCTCCACCACAATACAGGCACAGGTTGTTGGTGCGCCGTCGGTTCTTCTCCTTGGGAGTCAGGCAAGGGCGGGCGACGCCCAGCTGCATGGGTTCTGCAGCCGGCGGAAGAGCTGGGGTGCCTGAAGCAGGAGCCACCGTGGGGACCCGGGGTGGGGTGTTGCCCCTCTTCTGCCTCTGGCGTCGACCTTGCAGCCGCCCATCGATGCGTAGGCACAGCAGGATCAGGTCTTGGAGGGCGGCTGGGCGGTCACTGCGTGCTAGTTCATCCAGGACAGCATCGGAGAGACCTTCAGTATATTGGTCCACCAAGGCAGCTTCGTTCCAGGCCAGGTCTTGGGCCAATAGTTGGAACTCTGTGGTATAATGAGACACAGAGTTTTGACCTGACGCAAGGCCCGTATCTTACGATTAGCCGTCTCAGCACGCACGGGGTTGGCATAAGCAGCCGTGAAGTGGGCCTTGAACCGGGTGTAGTCTGCCAGCAGTGGTGAGGGCTCTAGCAGCAGAGGAGTGGCCCATTTGGCCGCTGGCCCTTTAAGCAGGCTCAAGATAAAGCAGACCTTAGTCTTGTCCGTAGGGAAGTCGCCCTGCCTTATCTCCATGTAGAGTTCACACTGGGCGAGGAAGGCAGGGAACTCCTCCAGGCTTCCAGCAAATTTCTCAGGAACGCTCACCGGGCAGCGAGAGCGGGGAACGGCGGCGGCAGCCAAGGCCACGGCATTGGATGCAGCCTGTTGCTGGAGAGCAATTACAGCCTGTGTCAGCTGCTGCACCTGATCCAGGAGCCCCGGCAGGGGGTCCGCGCCTCCTGCCGCTGGGTCGGTCATGGTGTGCCTGGTGAGTTTTGGGTGCTGGCAAGCTGTCAGGACCCAGACCTGCAGACAACGACGGGCAGCTTCTGTTGCCCTGGCAATCGGCCAGGACGCTGGCTGTCGGCTGGGGTGTTTCCAAAGGCAGCACGAGCGTTATCTTTACAGTCCTTAATTGGTCTGCACCATAAATCAGGCCAGCCGAAGGGAGTAGCGAAGCGCGGAGTCTCAGGAATGCAGAAGGGTCATCAACCAGGGAAAGCAAGCCGAATGTATACAAAGTACTTAGCCAAAGCAGAGTCCAGTTTCCAGTCCAAAGTCAAGCCGGGTCGGGAAGCAGACAGGTTCGTTCAGCAGGCAAGGGGGTGCAGGGCGCGGTCACGTCGGAGGGTGATCATTCGTTGCCAGCACAATTTGGCCTGAGGCCAGGATCCCAGATATAGTGTGCTGGCTAATTGGCTTGTTAGAACTCTGGGCTCAGATCTCTCCTAGCACGCCTGCGTGCTTCGCTACGCCTGTTTCTGAACTCTAGCCGTCTCCTCTCGCGTAGCCGTTCTGCAGGTGGTGGTGATTCTGGAGGCGATGAGCTAGTGCCTGGTGTGGCCTGATCGGTTTCAGGTGGCCCCTGCTGCTGGCTTGCTCCTTCAGGACTTACGTCCGACGTTGGTAGAGGCATCTGCACAGCAGGGGCGGGGTCAGAAGCAGGCACCTGCTCTGAGTCAGCAGGGGCAGGCATGACACCTACTTTTGTACTCTCCTCTTTTACCCTCAACAAGAAGTTCTTTAGGTCCTCCTCACTTTCTGCCATTAGAGTAGTGTCATCTGCATATCTGAGGTTGTTGATGTTTTTCCTGGCAATCTTAATTCCTGCTTGTGCTTCATCCTGGCCAGCATTCCGCATGATATATTCCGCATATAAATTAAATAAGCAGGGTGACAATATACATCCTTGTCGAACTCCTTTTCCTATTCTAAACCAATCAGTTGTTCCATATCCCATTCTGACAGTTGCTTCTTGACCCTTATGCAGGTTTCTCAGGAGACATGTGAGGTGGTCTGTACTCCCATCTCTTTAAGGACTTGCCACAGTTCATTGTGATCCACACAATCAAAGGCTTTAGCATAGTCAATGAAGCAGAAATAGATGTTTTTCTGATTCTCCCGTGCTTTCTCCATAATGCATCGAATGTTGGCAATTTGATCTCTAGTTCTCTACCTCTTCGAAACCCAGCTTGAACTTCTGGAAGTTTCCGATCTACATACTGCTGAAGCCTAGCTTGTAGGATCTTTAACATCACCTTGCTGGCATGTGAAATGAGTGCAACGGTGCAATACTTTGAACATTCCTTGGCATTACCCTTCTTTGGGATTGGAATATAAACTGATCTTTTCCAATCCTGTGACCACTGTTGTGTTTTCCAAATTTGTTGGCATCTTTTAGGACTTTGAATAGCTCAACTGGGATACTATCATCTCCGCTCGCTTTGTTGTTAGTAATGCTTTCTAAAGCCCATTTGACTTCACACTCCAGATGTCTGGCTCAAGGTCATCGATTTCATTATCATGGTTGTTCGGGACACTGAGGTCTTCTTGTATAATTCTTCTGTGTATTCTTGCCTACCATTTTTGTCCTTTATCATGTCCATCTTTGCATGAAACGTTCCCTTGATTTCTCCAATTTTCTTGAAGAGATCTTTTGTCCTTCCCATTCTATTATTTTTCTCTATTTCTCTATTGCTTTGCATTGTTCCTTCAGGAAGGCCTCCTTATCTCTCCTTGCTGTTCTCTGGAAATCTGCATTCAGTTGGGTGAATCTTTCCTTTTCACCTTTGCCTTTCCCTTTCCTTCTTTCCTCAGCTATTTGTAAAGCCTCATCAGACAGCCACTTTGCTTTCTTGCATTTCTTTTTCTTTGGGATGGTGCTGATTGCTGCCTTCTGTACAATGTCACAGATCTCCGTCCATAATTCTTCAGGCACTCTGTCTCTCAACTCTGGTTCCTTAAAACTATTCCTCACCTCCACTGTATATTCGTAAGGGATGTGATCAAGGTCAAACCTGAATGACCTAATGGCTTCCCCAGTTTTCTTTAGTTTAAGCCTGAATTTTGCGATGAGTAGCTCATGATATGAGCCGCAGTCAGCTCCAGATCTTGTTTTTGCTGACTGTAAGGAGCTTCTCCATCTTTGACTGCAGAGTATATAATCAATCTGATTTCTGTGTTGTCCATCAGATGATGTCCATGTGTAGGTTGTTAGAAGAGGATGTTCGCTATGACCAGTTTGTTCTCTTGACAAAACTCTATTAGCCTTTGCCCGGCTTCATTTTGTTCTTCAAAGCCAAATTTGTCAGTTGTTCTGGTTACCTTCTGACTTTGACATTCCAGTCCCCTATGATGAGGAGGACATCTTTTTTTTGGTGTTAATTCTAGAAGGTGTTGTAGATCTTCATAGAACTGGTCCAGCCTCTTCTGCATCAGTGGTTGGGGCATAGACTTGGATTACTGTGATATTGAATGGTTTGCCTTGGATAGGGACCAAGATCATTCTGTCATTTTTGAGATTGTATCCCATTACTGCCTTCCTCACTTTCTTGTTAACTATAAAGGCCACACCATTTCTTCTACGGGACTCTTGGCCACAATAATAGATGTAATGATCCTCTGAGTTAAATTCACCCATTCCTGTCCATTTTAGTTCACTGATTCCCAAGATGTCGATGTTCAGTCTTGCCATCTCTTGTTTGACCACATCTAGCTTACCTTGATTCATAGATCTTGCATTCCACGATCCGATGCAGTATTGTTCTTTGCAGCATCGGACTGTTCTTTCACCATCAGACACATCCACAGCTGAGCGTCCTTTCGTCTTTGACCTAGGTGCTTCACTCTTTCTGTGGTTACTTGAACGCTCTTCCCCAGTAGCATATTGGGCACCTTCTGACCTGAGGGGCTCATCTTCCAGCACCATATCTTTTAGCCTTTTGTTTCTGTTCATGGGGTTTTCTTGACAAAGATACTGGAGTGGTTTGCCATTTCCTTCTCCAGTGGATCACATTTAGTCTGGGTTCTCAGCTGTGGCCTGTCCATCTTGGGTGACCCTGCATGGCATAGCCCACAGCTTCATTGAACCACACAAGCCCTCTCACCACGACAAGGCAGCAATCCATAAGAGGTTTTCTGTAGTTTCTTATCAAATGGGCTTTACAGGTTATTTTAGACTCTGTGCAATTCTAGATACCTGACTGCTGCCAGCTGGAAGCAGAGAGAATAAATTTTGTAGTGCTTTCATTTTTGTATCTGATATATACATGCCAGTGGACAGCAAAGAAAGACATCTGACAAATTAGCACACAATTGTGTACATCAGTCCCATTGATTTCAGTGCATTGCAAAGTATTGCCATGTTGGAGAGCAGCCACAGAATAGGACTGCTGAATGCTCGCTAGTCTGTGGTTTGCTGGGAGTTTAGATAGCAAAGATTTTTTAAAAAATGGATTGTAGAGGTTGTCTTGAAAAGCTTCTGCTTCCTTTTTTTTTCACACAATGAGGTTAATTAGCATTAATTGCCCTCAGCTAGTACATGTGAAAATGCAAGCAGTAGAAGTACCCTAGCTGTCTCTTCAACACTGTGGAAAGTGCCGTTTTAAAAAAAGAACTGATAGTGATGGTATAATTTTCCCTGTTGTTCTCAGGGACGTTTGCCATTTTATTCAGAAGAAAATTTTAAGACTTGTCAAGCATCATACATAGTTATCATTACTTGGACTTTAAACACTTCTGATCATTACCTGAATTTATACATTCATTTTTATTGTTATTCTTCACAATAGTATTTGTTTGTTTGTTTGTTTCAGTTTTTATCTCACCCTCCCTGCAAATAGTCTCAGGGTGGGTCACAACAGTAATACTACAAAATCATAAAAACAATTAGAACAAATAAATAATAGAACAATTTTTAAAAAGCAGATACTACATAGATTAATTAGGTTTAACAATCCTAAGTAGCTGAAAGTGACAAGGCCATGAACCAAGAAGCAATAGAGATCTTATTAATATGGGCAGCATACAGTTGGAAAGCTTCAGCAAGGAAGGCCAAATAATTGGCTGCCTCCTGCCTTAACCAAAGGCCTGGTGGGACAGCTCCATTTTACATGTCCTGAAAAACTATAATAGGTCTTGCAGGGCCCCGATCTCAGATGGGAACATGTTCTACCCAGCCAGGGCCAGGGCAGAGAAGACCTTGGCTGACGCTAAGCAGACATCCTCTGGGCTGGAGACAACCAGTAAATGATGATTTATATCCCACCTTTCTCCTTCATTGGGGGAAGTAATCCAGGAAGTGGTTAGGTCATGCCTCTGCTCACTCAATAGGATGACTGCTCCCACTGAAGAGAAAGAACCTTCAGGTAAAGTCCAATGTTTTGTTCTCCCCAATGGGGACTCAAAGCAGCTTTCATCCTTCTCTTCTCCATTTTATCTTTACAACAATCCAACGAAGTAGTTTAGGCTGAGAGAAAGCGACTGACCCAAGGTCACCTACAGAACTTCCATAGCAGAGTGGAGATTCAAACCTGGGTCTCTCATCTAGTCCAACACTCTGTACCACATTGGCTCCCAACTGTAGGGATTTCCTGTTTTGATCTGAATAATAATGTTCTGCATCCCCTTAAAAATACATGTGATGCTCGTTTCAATTGTTGTGTTTTTTTCCCTCCACCAGATGTATATCACCAACACAATAAAATCCAGAGGAACAAGGCTAGCAAAACCAGTCCTTTGTTTGGGCTTAATGTGTATGGCCTTTCTTACTGGGATCAACAGAGTAGCAGAATATCGAAATCATTGGTCAGATGTGATAGCAGGATTTCTAGTTGGCATTTCTATAGCAGTGTTTTTGGTAAGTACATTTAAAAGCAAATTGCTGTTTTTGATGTGTGTTTGGCTGAAGCTGCCTTGTACTGATTCAGGACGTTGATCCATCAGGGTCAATACTGTTAACTCTGACTGGCAAGCCCTACTTGAAGATGATCACCATCTTCAAGTACTTGAAGGGCTGTCATATAGAGGATGATGTGGAATTGTTTTCTGTGGCCCCGGAAGGTAGGACCAGAACCAGTGGGTTGAAATTAAATCAAAAGAGTTTCCAGCTCAACATTAGGTAGAACTTCCTGATGGTTAGAGCGATTCCTCAATGGAACAGGCTTTCTCAGGAGGTGGTGGGCTCTCCTTCCTTGGAGGTTTTTAAACAGAGGTTAGATGGTCATGTGACAGCAATGAAGATCCTGTGAATTTAGGGGCAGGTGTTCGTGAGTTTCCTGCATTGTGCAGGGGGTTGGACTAGATGACCATAGAGGTCCCTTCCAGCTCTATGATTTTCCAGGGTCTTAAGCAACAGTCTTTCACATCACCTGCCCAGGGAATGAACCTGAAACCTTCTGCATGCAAAGCAGATGCTCTACCACCAAGCTGCTGTCCACCCCCAACAAGTGTACAGTATCTTATCTTTTTTTCACTCAGTGGCAAGCAGGAGATTTACAAGAACAACAGATATGCACACATATATTGAAATACACAGTTTTGCAAACACAAAGTCCGTCATGTGCTGTAATGAAGAATCTTCACGTAAAAGATCCCCATTCACATCCTTTTGCCTGCATGGAACTGAATGGGGAAGCCCTGGAAGTATTTCCATGTATATACCTGCACTCACAAGGAATTTCCAGATTGTAATTTATGTTTAAAATGCAGTGTGGTTAAAAAAAAAATCCATTTTCCTGGCCTCATATTTCCATTTCAGGGTATCTGGTATAATGGAAGGCTTTCACACATGTTTAGTGTACAGTCAATAAGATTTATGTGGCTTTCCATCTCAATACATTTATTATTTATAATTTTTTATTAGCTGCCTCTCCTTTTTTTAAAAAAAGTGTACTATTGAAAAATGAAATCTTGTTGCAGATCACTGACCATCCCAGGTATCTCCAACATAAATGGATTTCAAAAGCCACTGTATGGTGGGACAAACAGTGTAGGTATTCTGTTCATGAACTATGTATGGTTTGGATCAAACTTACTTAATTGTTCAGTGAAAAGTACAACTCCATTTCAATTCTCTCTACCTTGGGAAGATTATGGTGACACAACTTTTCCTTTGTACTGGTTTAGGGTAATGCAAGTACAAACATTGTTGAATACAACCATTTAAAGGGGTCTTTTTTGCTTCTTGACATTCCCGATGAACATGGCACATGTAGATGTATGCGCATATAAGTATTGGTTTAGCCTGAAAATTAATTCAATCTCTACCTCCCCCACACACAAACATTTAAGTATCAGTTTAAATACTACATGTGGCAACTCTGTAGAACAAAAAGCTAGCCATAAAAGTAAACAGAAGCATCATCCTAAAGAGTTACATCTTTCTGCTGATTTCAATTGACTTAGACTGGAGTTATTCTTCATAGGATTACTGTGTTAGAACTGTGTTAAGTTACTTTTTTTAGAGATGTTCTAAAGATCTCATTCAGTACACAAGAGTACGCAAAAAATTAATATTTATATCTCAACACATTGAGTTGGATCCAGTGGTAATTTTCTGCTACTAGAAAGCATTATGTCAGTTGAATGAAACTGTCCTGCCTGTCTTCTCATGTTATAGCCTACTAAGCTTCCCTAAATGCTACTTCTGGAGACAGGGGACCCTTTGAAAGAACATGAGATGTGAATTTGGGGTCCTCAATGTAAAAGAAGAATTGCTGGAACACCTCCTGCCCTGCCACACCATTTCTGGTGGCAGAAAATTACTGTTGGATCAAATCAATACAATTCTTTCATAAGATTTATTTTTCTCTTTCTAGGTTGTGTGTGTGGTAAATAATTTTAGAGGTAGACAACCAGAAAATGAACATTCTCACATGGACAATCTGGCCCAGATGCCTATGATCAGCATCCCACGGGTAGAAAGCCCTTTAGAAAAGGTAATGTTCTTCCGGGTTGTTTTCTTGTTGAGTCTGTCCAATTTATACAATTTCTGGTGTATTTCTTCTGTTTTATAGTCACAGCCTTTCATTAACAGAATGCTGCGGCTGCCCCCGTAAGTTCCTAAGATTACGTGATGCCACATAGAAAATTAGCTATGGTTCAAGGAGCCTGAAAACATCAGATTATGGCACAGATAAGAGAATCTGAGAACTTTGTCATTGTTTTCCAAATATTCCAGTCCTGTGTACATGAAATGAGGAGAAATTTCCTGAGACTCAAGCTACATTTAGTTAAGAGGTCCTTGTACAGGTCAAAAGAATGTCCAGATATTGAACAATCTTGCTTAGCTCCCCCCCTTCCCAAATGAGTTCAACCCTATACAGAAAACGTGTGATCAGAAGTTCAATGTATGATGGTTTAAGGAACAGGCATTCTCTTGTCATGATAGCAGGACTGTTTGCTGTGGAAAATTTGTATTGCCTTGCCAAAACAAGTTTAGAAGATCTATAACAGTAACTAGTGGATGCCAGCTGGATTAAATTATGTATTACATGTAAAATGAATGCATTTGGCAATGCTAACATTTTTATTTTGGAAAAGATGCTTGTTAGTTACATCATAATAAATTTGATTATGCCAGAGTGATTTTGGTTACAAAAACAACTGTGGAGATTGATGATGGGACAGAAAGAGCAAAACCTTTAGCCTTAATGTTACTTTGAAGAATATTTCATCAATCTTTATTATTACCACTCTGTCTTTATTAATCAAGCTTGTGTAATGCTGACTTCAGAAAGCATTCCCTCCTCTTGTGACAGCCCTAGCTTTTAGCAAGTGTCCTACTGGGCACCCAAACACCTCCCCATAGAAGGTACCGGTAGTTTACTTCATCACAGATGAGAAACATCCCTAAGTTCTAGATGCTCAGATATGCGGTAGTAATATCCTCCCTTTAAGTGGACTTTTATGATACCTATGTTATCTTGCACTGGAGTATCTGCTCAAAAATCCCAACCAACTTCTTTGAAACCTAGTTCTTGGATCATCCTTTTCTCAGAAGTCTGTGACAGCTGGGTATTACGTGCATCTACGGACGGACAGACAGCTTTTGCTATTGGACTGCTCCAGCTTTTCACATCAGGGCTCCTCTCAGCTCCACTGCTGGGAACCAGCTGCACTGGTCAAGAGAGGGACTTTTGTTGTCCCCAGGATCATTATGATGTCACTGATGGCATCATGATGACATTTTTTTACTGGATATGGCCTGATCCATGGGCTCCTGAGTTACATGGCTCCTCCCCTCCGTGCCCCCTTCCTCCCTTCCCCATGTATCAATGCCGGAACTGGCTCTAATGCCGCGTTCCGGCCCCCCGCCCCCCCGCTCCCTACCTGCCCCCCTGTGCGGCTTCCCGCCTACCTCCCAGGTGCGAGCTGTGAAGCCAGCAAAGCTTACTTTTAGCCGCAATGAGCAGGGGGAAGGGAGCAAGCGAGCAGGTTGCTGCCGCTTTTAGCCGCGTTGGGCAGGCCAGCGGAGTGCCCCAGCACAAAGCACATGGGGGGGGGGGGTGTGCAGCAGTGGCTGCCCAGCGGGGGCTAGCGGGGAGGGGGGAGGGAGACAAGCTAAGCGCTTGCCTGGGGCACTGGAGGGGGGGTGAGAGCCCAATTTGCTGCCCCCTGCCTCTCAGCGCCCTAGGCAACTGCCTACTTTGCCTAGCGGGAGGGCTGGCCCTGGTTATATCTAAGTTCACATCCCTATTGAATACTGGAGTAAGTATAGAAAGCAACTTCAAGCAAGGGATGACCAGAGGCAAGCAGTGATTAGAACTTCACACACATGATGTTTTACATCATACAACTAAACATTCTGATATGAAGTAATAAATCAGCTTTGTATTTCTACTCAGGATTGCTAAGAGACACTACAATAAAATCATTGCTGAAAATATTAGTTGCCATAACAATATTTCCAGATGCCATGGTGACCCGATGCCTGGGATTTGTTAAGTCTTGGGTTAATAACTCATGTTATTATTGAGCCCATTACAGTTGCTGTGAAATTCTGCGTTTCATTCATTACAGAGAGGGAAACCTAGACTTGCTGCCAGTCAGTGTATAAACACACTATGGCCCTATTCACACAGCGTGTAGAGTCCAGGTTAAACTGACCTGGTTCTGTTCAAAATATCTTTGTTCCGGATATTATCAATCATGCTGCAATTTGAATCACTCCGTGGTGAAACTGTCTTCTGCCGTCCACCCGACAGCACTATGCAGTTCTTTTTCTCTCCACTATTATGTGCATGTGCGCATTATGCACATATGCGCATAGGTTAAAACATTATGTGGTTATGCACACATTGCCAAGTAGCAAAAAAAATAGCAACTGTAAACCGGATGTCTGAGGCTCCTTTTGCTCTGGGACACGCTTCAGACATCCAGAAGTTGGTTAATATCGTAGCAGAACTATCCAGACGGAGAAAACTACGAGGTGAAACCAGAGAACTTAAAAAACACCGCAAAGGAGCAGATAACAAAATAATCTGGTTCTGAGAAGGATTGGGGGCAGGCTACCACGAATTAATACCGGGAGGCAGATGTTGCTCTCTGATCAGCCACTTTAAATCTGGAAGGAAACAGCAGCGACATCTGATTATACTGTGCATCTGAACAGGGCCTATATGATACGTGTGCTTATAGACCCATGTTTTAGATACCTACACTTTACATTTTTTGTGTGTGTGCTTAAACATTCTTTGTGTACATCTAAAAATATGCCTTGATGTAGGGTCACATACACCTATTCAAATATAACAATCAGTTGCAAAAATGCAGTTATATATCCCCATGTTTATAAAGAATAATAATGCACAGACCCTGCATAATAAGAATGAGCAACACATTGTGGATGTGAAATAACTTCCTTGCCAATGCTTGACTGCATAAAATTGACTTGCTGAATTGGTGCAATAATGTATTATGTGGCCCATAGAAAATGATATTCCTTGGGGCTTATTAGTTTTTTTGTTTTACTACACTGCATAAACTGCAATCTCTTAGGAATTAACCTGTCCATTTAAAAGATGTCTATGTACAGGGACTGTTGTACAAGCCATTTGCATGTTTCATTCAGTTCCAGCTGCAGAACGAAATGTACCAGATTTCTTTTCAGCATTCTCCGACAGGCCTTTTAAACCAAACAAGTCTAAGTAAGCTTTTCTGACACTTTGTCATAAGGAGGTCACCATCTCATTTGCTCGAGCAAGCATTTAGATGATGAATGTGTGTCTTTGGTGTAATCCACTCTGTTAGCTCTTTTCAAGGCATCAAAACAGAGCAAGATATTGGCCACTATGGGAACACTGTTGCAAAGGCCAAATTAGATGCAAGCAGGGGCAGTCTTATTTGTTTCCCCTCCTCTCTGGTCCATTTGTGTATGAAGCACAGAGGCATGGGCCTGCATTTGTCATCAAATCAAATTGCCCAGCTGAGAGGAACTGACCTCTTCTTTACCATGGAGGACAAAGTTTCTGCTTCTGTTTGCCCTAGCTTTCATGGATGGCAACAACACTTTTTCGAGTCTTCATTCATACACAACAATAGCTAAAATTTAGAGGAAACTATCCTGAGATGTAGTCCATCGTGATTAAATGGTTATATTAAGAAGACATTGGATTTATATTCCGCCTTCCACTCAAGAGTCTCAGAGCAGCTCACAATCTCCTTTACCTTCCTCTCCCACAACAGACACCCTGTAAGGTAGGTGGGGCTGACAGGACTCTCACAGCAGCTGCCCTTTCAAGGACAACCTCTGCCAGAGCTATGGCTGACCCAAGGCCATGCTAGCAGGTGCAAGTGGAGGAGTGGGGAATCAAACCCAGTTCTCCCAGATAAGAGTCCGCACACTTAACCACTACACCAAACTGGCACTACACCAAACTTAAAAAGTGAAATGTGTTACTAAGGCATTAGAGAAGTATTTTAGACTTCAAGTTTCTAAGTTGGAGAAGCCACCAGTCTCAGGGATTCTGAGCTAATGTTGGGTATAGCCATTCCTAGTCCTAACAGTCAGTTGAATATAAATGTAACACAATCTGGGACCCATAAGTGGGGAGTGAAGAGGCAATTTTGAAATCTCTACCCTAGTTCTCAAAATCTCCCCCTTCAGGATTCTGGAAATTATCAGGAACTTGAGTAAGCAGATTTCTCTTGGTTCTCCTCCCCACCATTACCTGACTGTCAGTGGCTCTCAGCATCCCAGATCATATTCTGTCTTCATGTTTTAATTTTTAAATTAGTTTACAGAGTCATATTTTTACAATGTACCTGGGGAGTTTCTGAAGAATATTGCAAATCTTACCTTGTCTGTGGTGTCCCCTCTGTGCTTATTTCATCTTACATGTAGTGACTCGCCACTTTGCAATTGGGCAGTAGTGATTATATGAAACTTTTCTGATTCAGTTTACCATTATCTACTCATAAAGAAATGAAAAAAATAACATTCTTCTGTTTTGATTTAGAAATGAGGTAGAAGCTTAATTGGAAATGTCATGCAGTGCGGAAAATGAATCTTAATGGTAATAGTCAGCAATTTATTATATGCTAATTCCATGTAATTGGCATGCAGTCAGATGATCAAGTTTAACTGAGATAGAGAAAATACGTATTTATGATGCATAAAAGCTAGAGGTAACTATATCTGCAATGATCAGTCATTTGTCTAGGGTTCCCCAACATGGCACCTGTAGATTCCATAGTGCCTGCCAGTATTCCCTAGTGCCAGCTGAGCTTTTCAGTAAGGTTGTAAGACAGTGGTTACTATTGTCACCACCCTGAGTCATGTGTAATGAGACTGAGTTTGGTGTAGTGGTTAAGCAGGGGGTTTTTTGTAGCAGGAACTCCTTTGCATATTAGGCCACACATCCCTGATGTAGTGGCCCTGTGGCACAGAGTGGTAAAGCAGCAGTACTGTGGTCTGAACTCTGCTCATGACCTGAGTTCGATTCCGGGGAAGCTGGATTCAGGTAGGCGGCCCAAAGTTGACTCAGCCTTCCATCCTTCCGAGGTCGATACAATGAGTACCCAGCTTGCTGGGGGGGGGGGAAGTGTAAAAGACTGGGGAAGGCAATGACAAACCACCCTGTGGAAAAAGTCTGCTGTGAAAACTTTGTGAATCAACGTCACCCCAGAGTCAGAAATGACTGGTGCTTGCACAGGGGACCTTTTCTTTCCTTTCCCTGATGTAGCCAATTCTCCAAGAGCTTACAGGGCTCTTATTATAGGGCCTCCTGTAAGCCCTTGGAGATTGGCTACATCAGGGGTATGTGGCCCAATATGCAAAAGCGTTCTTGCTATAAAAAAAGCCCTGTGGTTAAATGTGCAGACTTTATCTGGGAGAACTGGATTTGATTCCCCACTTCTCCACATGCAACTGCTGGAGTGACCTTGGTCAGTCATAACTTTCTCAGAACTGTTCCTCTCAACAGGAGGTTTTGTCAGCTCTCTCAGCCCCACTCACCTCACAGGGTGTTGGTTGGGAGGGAATGGAAATGAAGGAAGATTGTAAGCCGTTCCGAGACTCTTTGGGTAGTGAAGGGCAGAGTATAAATCCAATCTTCTCCTCCTTTTCCTCCTTATGTAGGGTGTTCTATAATGAAAGGATTTTCTACTGGAGGATCAGGAGGACTCATAAGCACCTAGGCTTTATTTACTCAGTGTGTTTCCCTCTTCAGGATTCCCCTCTTCCTAGGAAGTGTGAGGAGGAAGATATTCCATTTAGCTCTACCTCCTATGGTAGACATTTTGGGATGGGGCTCACCACCCCTATTCAAAATGTGGAAGGGTTTTGCAGGCTTTTAAAGGGTTGAATTTTTTGGGGGGAGGGGGCGGGTGTTGAAAAGATTAATAGTCTCTCTGTGAATCAGAAAGGGCAAGAACTACTGCTGCCCATCACAAGTCAATCAGCTGTAAAATATGCTACCTTGGTGCCTCACAAAATGCAGCATTTCACATGCTTCAGGAACTACATTAGCACTCTTTTGGAAGTGTCTAGGAAAACATTAATCTTTAATTACATTTACCTCTTCCCTATGAACTATGAAACAGAATAAAAGGAAGCACAGAGACAGAACTGTAAACATTCTCTTTTCCCCTTCACATATGTGTAGTATAAGACTTAGAGTGTCAGACAAAAGCCAAAGAGATCAAGGTTGAAATCTGAGCTCTCCCAGTGGGTGACCTTGATGGATCTCTTTTTCTGTAAATCCGGCTCTCTTTACAGGATTCTTATGAAGATAAAATGGGGGGGGGGAGGTATATACACTTGAGCTCCTTGGAGGGTGAGATTAAAATGTAGTAAATAAATAGCAGGGCCAGCTCTTTCTTTATCATGAGCAGTTTGACAGGTTTCTGTTCATTTGTTCTTTAAGTGAAGACAGATGAGCATCATATACTCCCATGGGAGGTGCTAACGGTTTTTTATTCTAGCTAATCATAAAGCTGCAGCTAAAGTTAATACAGGAACTATCCATAAACCATAAATATACTGCCAGAAAAGATAAGATTAGATGTCTCAAGACAAAAATAGATACAAAATGTATATCTTTGGTGTAGGTATTTCATTATGAACAGGTCACATAGGATTGTCCTGGAAATTTCAGTTATGGTCTCTTATTAAACCTTACTAAACCTAATCTTATTAAACCTTATTCTCTTATTAAACCATCCTTCAAACAGCATGGGTTTGTTTTTTTCACATGCTGTGTGTCAGTTGCAACTGACAAAAACCCAGTTTGTAGGCATTTTGTGTGTATGGAAATACACATATATTATATACTAGGAGTAAGGCCCATTGTGAAGAAAAAATACAACAGGCTCTAGAAGGAAACTTTGGGCAAGTGCCTGCCACCCTTGCTGTCTTCCCAGCCACCCAAATGAAGACATTAACTTCCCCCCAGCTCAAGGGGTGCTTTCCTCTGGTATCTAGAGAGCAGTTGTAAATCTGAGTGATCCCCAGTGGATCCTAGATTCCTAGGAGGAAATTGCATTTTACCTGAGGTCCCACTCCTCCACAGGCCCCACCCCTTAAATATCTGTGAATTTCCTAATCTGGGGTTGGCATCCCTATCTCCTTCCTTTTATCTGCCCCTTTGACTTCAGCTTTCCATTTCCTTCCCCCTCCCTGCAGCCTCTACATAGGCTGTCTTTCTCCACAGGTGTGTGTGTGTGTGGGGGGGGGGACTAAAGCAGCTTACATCATTCTCCTCTCACAACCATGTGATGTGGGTTAGGCTGGAAGTCTGTGACTGGTCCAAAATCACTTGGGCAGGTTCCACAGCAAGAACCTGGATCTGGCAGACCCCCACTCTGAAGCTCTAACTCCTATGCCCTCCTCAAACTCCACCACAGAATTTCCAGGAATTTATCACCAACCTGGAATTGGCAGCCGTAGTCAGGAGTGGCCCCAATGAGTTCTGCCTCAGAGGCCTATAGTGAGACCTTTCAGACCAACCGTCTATCTCTGACAGACTATTTAATAGGGGAGGACATGTGAACATAAGAAGAGCCCTGCTGGATCAGACCAGTGATCCATCTTATCCAGCATCTTGTCTCACACCGTGGCCATCCAGTTACTCTGGAGGTCCAGTAAAAAGGCATAGAGACTGACACTGGTATTCAGGGGTTTACTGCATCTGAACATGGAGATTCCCTTTAGTCACTATGGCTAGTAGCCATAGATAGCGAGTTGTGTTCCTGGGTAAAAACTCACAGATGCCACAAGCCAGGTTTTAAGTACTGTATGACTTTTGGGAACTATTTCTTATCTTTTTCCAGCAAAAAAAAAAAAGGTCCTAAAGCAAATTACAGCTATTACAACCTTGCACAAATAATTAAAATGCAGTACCAAAATAGTGAAGAAGTCCTCAGCCTGGCATGTTTAAAGGAATCAGTAGTATTCTGTAGTCAGCTTTCTGGCGAATATTTTGGCTCATCTAGAACTAGGACAATTTACTGGGAAACCTCTCAAAATTTACTTCACTTCATGTATTTCCATTTTTAAAATCAACTACAAATAAAAGTCAAGCAGACACGGAAGATTTTCAGTTGGACTCGGCCAGCTCTTTCATGCAGTGATCTCATCTAATTACTTACTAGAGCCCTCCCATGCCACTTGCCTTTTGTCTATGTAGGTGCCATGATTCCCAGCATATTCTATTTGGTGGTCAAATGGAACCCTCTCTTTCCTTTTGCATCAACAGAAAAGGTGGCTGGATCCAAGTCTTGGTGTGCTTGCAATGCAGTGCCAACTAGGTAAAACAAGCTGAAACACTCCTAACTTGATTCTGTAAATATAATCGTTGTAGGTGTGGCACAATCAAGGTGTTGATGATAGCCAAGAAGAACCATTCCAGCAGAGTTCTTTTAAAGAACGCCTTTTTAGGGTTTTCTCCTGGATTACAGGATTGGACCAGTTTGAACATCTTCCTACAAGGCAATAAACGTATGTGCGCAGAAAAAGCGCACTGGTGTGTTTAAGTGTGATTTTACTAGAATCAGCAGACACGTTAGCCTTCAGTGCAGGAAAACATCATTCCAAGAAATGGAATCTGAGGGAGTTGTTTTTGAATCCTCGGTTTAATTACTTACAGTGCAATGAGGGGGAAATTAAAGCAAAATTGCTTATTGAGGAGATGTGTAGTTTCAAAATTTGCATTTAGTTAGTAATCACATGTTTAATAAGCAGTTAGGCGCATTTCATGCTCTAAAGTGGGAATCGCAGTACAAAACAAGGAATCCGTAATTATAATTTACATGAAAATGGTAAATATTTCATATGGACTTCATATTTTTTCATAAAATGGCAATACGTCTTAAAGACTAAAATATCAAACCTACCAAACATGCCATGATATACTTTTTTATATATACAGAAACCTGCACTTAAGGTTCACCCTTAGTATTCTGCTTTCCCAGTCATGGAAATTTCCTACCTGTTTCTCTCTCTTCCCCCCCCCCCCCCTTGTGACTTTCATCTAAGACTAGTATCTGGTCCAAAATAATACATATTGGGTGGAAAAATCATTACTATGCATGCTGTGTTTTAATAGTCCTCTGCTGCTATTCCTGATAGCTGCTTCATTCTATCAGAACAACATAGACTCACATACATCTCTGTACTGACTGCTGGGGTAAAAACATTCATTTGGAGCTTGAGAATATCTTTAGATTTCTTGCATGGTGTTCCATTTGTTTGCTGTGTTCTGTGAATGAGTTTCTAGAGTTCATAGGCAGAAAACCCTAGCAAAATAATTCCATGGTTGGGATGACTCCTGTGCTACATTCACACATCACTCAGTATTGTGCCACTGTCATGCTATGGCAGTCATTGCAATTGGATTAGCTTGTCCACACAGGATAATCCAGTTATGAATTATTGCTGTAGAGCAACAGTACAGCAATCTTTGATGAATGTGAGGGTGCAGCTCAAGACAGTAGACACTTACCTTTGGATTTTTGTGATGCAGCAGGAGACAATGAAGCTATGGCTGTTGTCCATTTTTTTCCCAGGCTGTTTTATACAGTCCATCCTATTACCATCTACTTTGCAACACACCCGAAGTTCTGCTTACCCAAGATGACAGGTGGTAGGATGACCAGCCTGGAAGTTAGAAAAGCAGGCCAGTAGCCAGAAAATTCCATTTGGGGGGGGGGACAGAAAAAAAATGGATGGAGGGAGCCCCCCCTGTGGTGGTCCCCACTCTCTCCATCGCCACTTCTCCCCATGCGCCTCTGGCGGCCCTGCCCCCCTCCACGTGGAACCTCCCACTCACCCACCAACGGGGTGAAAAAGTAAAGAGTGGGCTCCTGGGACTCTTGCAAGGTGCCCCCCTCCCCTCCGTGCCCGATCAAGTGATCACCAGGAAAAGCTGCGCGGAAGCAGGCAGTGTCTACAAGGCATGATCAGCAAGTTCAGCACTGGGGCGGCCAGCCACAAACAGGTCAAAGAACAAAAACTATTGAACGAAAAATCAGTTTCCTGTTCTCAACCAACAAACCAGAAGTGAGCTGAACTGGATGTTCAAGCATCCCAGAATGCAGTGCTTTGTGACCAGGCATAGGGAGAAGACCATACTCTTAATATTTATACCACATCTGTCTTCTCAATCACAGTCCATGGGATGCTTTTCAATCACAGTGGCTGATGCTGTACAACCTGAAGTGGGCTCTGCAGACTGAATACGAGGACTCTCTACACTAGGTCCAAATTCTGTGACTTGTTTCAAGCCCTGTAGCTGCTGACAAGAAAGAGCCTATAACTAACAAGAATATTTCCTTTTGGAATTATATCTTAAAAGTCTGTTTACCATCCAAATTTCTGGTTTGGATGGGAAACCAAATGGCAGCATTCCTTTGAATAGTATAGTTCTTGTCAAACACTAAGTTGTAAGAGGAATACCCTTTAAACATCATGGCTATGACCCTGAACTCATTTGACAGGTACAGTCGGACTTTAAGATGCTGTTCTTAAAATAGTAGGCTTTTGTTTTATATTCACCCTGTATTTTTAGTGCACACTAAAAAGAACTGAGATGCAAAACCATCCTATTGAAAGAATCAGTACAAAGAGTAACTCGAGTGCTAGTGACATAAAAGATTTGAATATGTATTGTATTCCACTAGTAAATTACATTTTTATTTAACAATTTGTAACTTCCTTCTCTGCTATATGTCTAGTTGGGGGTAAATCTTATTTTAAGAAGGGAAGGAAGTGCAGCATTAAAATTGTGAAACAATGTCAAATCCCTTTTGTGGCTTTGCAGTTTGTTATGTAATAAAACATTAATCAAATGTTCAGCAGTGCTGTAGGGTTGACGGTGGAACTAATTATTAAGAAAAACATGGGATACCCACACCTGCTTTTTGTTGCTAAAGCAAGTGCATAAGGTGATTTCAAGAGGAGAATTGTCAAGTAAGGGGCATTTTTAATTATTTTTCCCCAGCCATACTCTGAACTAAGATTAAACTGGGCTGAAGGACCACACTTCCCAAATGAAGGGTTTTCAGGGGAGAATTGAGGAATGTGGGAAGTATTAAATATTCCTTTCAACTGCTGTTTCTCCCCTGAAAATTCTCCCCTTCCATCTCCATTACTGTGTTGAATGTGAGTTTGGGAATCCATTTGCTAATATGTAATATTTTTAGATTTCTGCTAGAATGTATGTTTGCCCCCATGATAGATGCATCAGTGGATTTTATACAGCAAAGTTGTGGAAATGCCCAAAAGGGGGGAGGCAGGGAAAAATTGTTACAGCAGTTATAGATTTCTGACTTTTTTCTTCATTTCTCCTTCCTTTCTTAAATCTATGTAGAACCACATCACAGCCTTTGCAGAAGTCACATGATGTTGAAGCTGATGTCTATTCGCTGCATTGGACGTCATCTCTCTTCACAGTTCACTCATCATAACTGAAGCATTTTGAATACAAGAGAAAATAAAACCATCTGTTTTCAAGGCCTGATTTAACAACCTATGAAGAATCTGCCTGAAATATCAAAAAAGTTTTTTTTAAAAAAAAATCTTTCCATCATTTGGGGATTAAAATGGGGAGGAAATACAGGGAAAGAGCAAGCAACATAAATATACCAATTTCCTTCTCTGGATACATTTACTTTTTTTTTTTTACTTAACCACATGCATATCTGATGGTACACTGATACATCTGATTGAGTTGGACTCCTTTTTAAAAAAAAAAAAAAATTCAGCATGACACTTGTTCCCATTCTGACAGAATTCAGTGTACACATTTTTCTAAACACATCCTGTACTAAAATGCCATTTGCACTTTGTATTCTGCTGTATTTCACACACCACATTTATATCTTAAGACTGGTGCTTCTGCTTTTGAAGAAAAACAAAGCCAATTTTTACTGTAATAAGTATTGTATGATAATTTTAGTATATATATATATATATATTTATTTGGATATTTTCCTGACTTCATGTGGTTGAATAGTTGATTTTGTAGTTCTTGACCGTCTTCAATGTGCCCTGTAGTTAGGATTAGAAATGAGAATATTGTAGGCATTGGGATATTCTATTTTTTTTAAATGATTAACAATCCTTTCTGAAGGTTAATGGCTCCATTCTTAGGCCTGGCATATTCATGTAGTTCCAAGTAATATGACTGCTGTTCATTGATAGTTCTTGAAAGTTAATGTGACATAGCCAAAGACCCATTTCCAAAAGTGATCTGAAAGCCTTAGAATTTCATTCTGCGTGCTGCCCATGGCAAGGGAGCAGAGCATAGACTCTGTCCCTAGGCTCCCTACTGTTGTCATTAAGACCTTTCCACACTCCTTGTGTTGAAGCAGCATCTCATTACTGCAGAGATTAGCAGCGCCATCCTCAGCAGAATTATACTTTTAAGTGTAGTTACTTCAGTGGATTTAGAAAGGTGTAACCCTGTTTAGGATTGCACTATAAGAGTCTGTATAGTGAGGAAATCTGCAGAAGTTTTCCTTTTTCTTTTCAAGGAATGGGCTAGAGAGAAGGTTGGCCAATACAGGCTCACAGTGTTCCACCCTAAGGATAGTCACCATAGTGGGTCAGTAGTCCCCTAACTGGTACGTTGTTGCATTAGCTATAAGAGCTGTGGCAAGCAGCTCAGGTTTTTCCACACATATTATTTAACCTGTTGTGTGCCCACATTGTGCCTATTTGTTTCCCCTCACTTGTTTTGTCCCTACTCGTGGACTACCCTGGTGAGGACACCAGGTGGCTTATGTATGTGAATGCATGAACATGGATACATGAAGCTGCCTTATACGGAATCAGACCCTAGGTTCATCAAAGTCAGTATTGTGCATTCAGATTGGTTCTCCAGGGTCTCAGGCAAAGGTCTTTTACATCACCTACTGCCACACTCTTTAAACTGGAGGTGCCAGTGATTAGATACGTGACCATCTGCATGCCAAGCAGATGCTCAACCACTGAGACACATCTCCTTGCTTTGATCTTCCCTAGCTGTTTCTCTTTGAAAGTGCTAGTTAAAAACGCAGAGGAACAGCTAAGAAAAATCAATGCTTCTATTTACCAGCAAGTGGAACAGAGCTGTCCTGCTGCTTCCAGCTTGCTTCACACAGGGTTTCTTGACCGTTGAAGCACTGCAAACTTCTACTTATGCTGCAGTAGGATCAACCATAAATAACTCCGTTTTATAGTACTATAGCCCCATGGACCCCTAACAATATAAAGTCAGTGCAAATAGTTTGTGAGAGCCAAGTAGTCTTAATAATCTGTAGCAGAACTATATTGCATAGCTGTGGTGTTCCATGCTGTGAGAACATGCTCTCCTTCTCTTGCACTCTATTAGCCTCATGCTTCCTTTTCTTTTCCCCCCAAAAAGAATGGGGCAATCACTGGGAAGATCTGTCTCTGAGTTCAAATGGTGATGCAGTTGTAGGTCGTATCATTTTCAGATGAGTATTCTAGAGCATTAATTACCAGTTTTACTAAGGGAAATCTCCTTAGATAAATCTTGGGTGGTCTTCCTAGTCCAAAGGGCACTTTTGGGATTGATTTAGCCAAACTTTATCTCCATGGCAGACTGACCCACAGTGTGAGGATCACTGCTCCAGTTTGCTTAACCCATGCTTGCAAATGGGATTAAGACTCTCACATCATGTTCTTTTCACATTACCTTTCAAACATCATGACAGCCAGAATCAAACTGAGCCATATTACAGCCCAACACTGTGTATGCCAGGAACCTGTCTGTGTGAACTTGTTTGTGTGTTCCATTTTTATTTTCTTTAGCCTGAGATGCCACCTGTAAAGGTGATGGGCATTTTTAAAAGGTTCATGAAAGATATTATTTAAAAAGAGTAAGGAAAGATATTACTTAAAGGGGGGCAAGAAGTTTAACCAAAGTACTGTCATCCTTCCAATTATTTATTGTCTATCTCAGGAATTTTTTCTGATATGTGAGGAAAGCATGCAACAAGAGTATAGGAGGATACACTGGAATAGTAGGTCTGCAATTGTCCATATGTTCACAAATGATTTAAATGCATGGATTGAGCATCAAATTTAAGCCAGCTGCATATTGTATGACAAAAATTATCGATAGCTTAATTGCATCTGGCCACCTGAGAGGTGACAGAAATGCTTAATTTTCACATGAAGCTATTTTTTTAGTGTGCAAGATGGAATTACAACGTACCTTGGATATTATCCAATCAAAATTAAGTACTTTCAGATCCCCTTGATTACTTCCACTCCCCTCTTGAAATCAATGATATGAAACTGCTTAGCTTTGTCAGACCTCTACTTTTTTCATTTATCACATGCTGAGGCTGTACTATTGAAAAGACAATTTGCTTTTCCTCTGCTGCTGAAATTAGTGTTTGTAGAGCCCCAGTACAGACAGAAATACAAGAAAGAATGCCACTTGTTTGATGTAGAGTTATCTGCATGTTGCCTATAAAATCTGTTTGACAATAGGAGATAAAACTGCTGCAGTTTTAATAGAATATGTATACATTTCTTCCTAATATGGCTAGCAAAAGCAGTTATTCCCATGCAATTTCTCGGTTTTACTGCATTCATTCAGCTCAGCACAGCAGGATGGGTTTCTGATCAACAACAATTACTGCTGAACTACAACCTCAGTACAATCAACTGATGTTTGTCAGACTGGACTTTACTATTATACGACTACATGTGGGGAGTCATGTGTTTCAATGCTTCCTTTAAAAAAAACACCCAAAAATGTCACAAAAAGTTATATCAGTTTCTGACATGCTAGCCCCATATATGCAGGGAGGTTTTTTAAATAGGTAGGTAGATCATTCAATTATACAGTCTCCCAACTTCAGGCAAGAGCAGCAGCACATGTCTGCTGCTGATCATGAAGCATTACTGTAAATATTTCTATTGGAGATGAAATGCAGTTTTGTATCTAAGCCTCATTATTGATGGAGATGACCCTACAGTTGAAGTGGCCAGTTTCCAGGTGTTGGTATAAGGCTGTCCATGGTGAAAAACACACATCTCAATAATACAATTTCTGTACTTCTGGTTGTGCATTTGCATGCCCATCTGGAAAACATAGGCAGCTGACACCTGGATCTGTTCCAAGGATTATGCATAATGATTTTTTTAAATTCCCAAAGTGCTCAAGAGAAAGAAAGAATAGAGCCTTTAACTATGATTAATACAATGCGTGCTATTTCCATTTCTTAATGTATCAATTATGTTTGATAAATTGTAGCATATCCCATATGTGCATCATGCTTGATATGTTTATGTTTCTTGGTCTAGCTATTTAGGACCCACCCTACTTAAAATTGTTCACAATGAGGATTTCAGAGAAATCTTTGGTTGGCCATTTCAGTACAGCAATCCTGCAGATTTTGTATCTGATTCATAAGTTCAGGAAGAGACTCTTTTATGTTAAAAGAAAGACTATTCTGTTTCAGCAAATTGTCTTAATGTAAATCAGCATGTAACTGAGTCTGTCTCTCAGGATTTATAACAGCCTAGTATTTGGGTTCAATTGATCATGTTATCTTTGTGAATCAGCGGTGACAGGATGAGGGAAGAGACACACTGCTGTGTACTGTATTTTTAAAGATAATAAAATAATTTTTTTCAAGCATGTGTTACAAGTGATTTTTCTTCCTCAAGGAAACCCTCTCATGAATCTGGTTACACATTATATGAGATAAAACAAATAGGTCTTGTATATCATATAGGGAAGTAATTCCATGGTATATTATAGCAAAGACTGGCTGTTTGGATTTTGCTTGGCCTAGGTGGTGCATCTCACCACACCAAATGCAGTCTACAGATCACATACTATGACTTGACAGGTGCTCAACAGGCCCCCTGGTTATGAAGGTAGAAAACCATCATCAAATCCCTAATGGATTGCCGCATATGACTGGCGGGAAGTGTTCAACTGGGGCTCAAAGGTTGTATACACTCCTACTGACTATACACATTTCTGAGTCATGAGTAGTTACTTTGCATCCTTCACTTTGTCTTATCAGATAAATTTTACCCAACGTTTTCCTTTCCTGGATTACCTTTAAATGTCAATAGGTCTTATATTTCCCCCATTTGCTTTTGTACTTAAGTAATCATAACCCAGAGCTATGCAGAGGGCACCTGTGTTATGGAGTTTCTTACAGTGCAATCCTAAGCAGAGTCATACCATTCTAAGTCCATTGAAGTCAACAGGCTTAGAAGGGTGTCACTGTATTTAAGATTGCTGTGGTAGTTTCTTTTGGGAAGCTTCTCCTACTGAACTTGAGCCACTGCCAGTCCGAGTAGACAATACTGACCTTGATAGGCCAATGGCTTGACTATAAGGCAGCTTGCTGTGCCCATGCCAGGGTCGGATCGGGGGGGGGGGGGGGCAAAGGGGTGTGCTTGCCCCAGGCGCCGACGGAGGGGGGGGGTGCAAAATTGGGTATGGAGTCCATTGTATTCTATGGGGCCATAAGAGAATGGCCCATAAGGGGGTGTCATTTTTTAATTTCCCCCCCCCCCCTCAAAAAACATGTAGATCCAGTCCTGGTCCATGCTACTGTAGTTTTCTACATAGTGCTAGAAATTCATATAAATATCAGCTATTTGAAATGGATGTTTGCTTGGTATTTAATTGGATTTTTCAACTGCCTTCCCCTGGCAAGCTGGGCTCAGAGCAGTGTACAATATAGGCATAAAACAATACTTAAAAACATGCAAAATCAATAGCAAGCAAAGTGTAGCAGAAGATGACACCAAAAAAAGCATTGCTATCTTACAGGAAGGGGGAAAGTGCCAGGATGGAACCATTGCTGTTCTCAACCAAATGCCTGGCAGAACATCTCCTTGCAAGCCCTGCAGAATTGAAGCAGATCCCACAGGACATGGATGTTATAAGGCAGAAAGTTCCACCAGGTTGGAGCCAGGGCAGAAAAAGCCCTGGCTGTGGTCAAAGACAGCCATATATCCCTTGGGTTGGGGACCACCAGTAGATTTTGATCTTCAGAGTGCAACATTCTTTTGAGGATATACCAGGATAGGTAGTCCCAAAGGTATGTAGGTCCCTGACAGTTTTGGGACTTCAAGGTCAATACCAGAAGCTTGAACCTGATCCAGTATCCTACTGGAAACACTTCCAGTTCACATAGCACAGGATGGATATGTGCTGTGTGTAGTGTCCCTGTGAGGACCTGTGCCAGTTGGAATTTCCAGGTCAGCCTCAAGGACATGCCCACACAGAGTTCCTGTAATCCAGCCTAGAGGTGACTGTTGCATGGATTACATGGCTAGGTCAGGATGGGATAGGTACAGGATTAGTTGCTGGATCTGGTGCAACTGAAAAAACACCAGTCTGGCAACATTTGTGACCTGGGCCTTCATTGTCAGAGAGGCATCCAGGATCACAGTCAGACTCTCCATGGTAGGTGCCAGTCTCAGAGGCACCCCATCAAGAGTTGGGAACTGGCACATACAACACTATGTTGTAATCCTGCTGCAGTGAGCCTGGTTTGTGTGTGGTGCCACTTCTGAGTAGAAACCTGATTATTATCTTCCACATTTTTCAACCTTCCTCCCCTCAGAAAACACTTTCAACAAATGTGGAACTCCAGCCTACAAACCTTCTATAGTGAGCTAGTATGGTATGGTGATTACTAGTATCAGACTAGGACTGGAAAATGCAGGTTCAAATTGCCCATCAGCCATGACGCTCAGCAGATGCCTGTGGGCCAATCACTGCCTCTCAGCTTGACCTACCTAAAATGGAGACAAGAACCTTATATGGCACTCTGAACTCCTTGGAAATAGGATGGGATAGGATAAAAAAGTATAGATTGTGCCCAAGAGAGGAAAGTGGGGAAACATTCAGTTCGAGTGCTTTCAGAACACTATTTAACCCCATGTGAGTGATCAAGATGATTAGCCATGTTAGTCTCTCTGTAGCATTAGGAAAGAGTAAGAGTCCAGTAGCACCTTAAAGGGCGCATTCACACTACACTAACTAATGCATTTTACATCCGGATTTTTACTGTGTAAGAATAGCAAAAATCTGGATGTAAAATGCATTAGCTATTGTAGTGTGAATGCACTCAAAGACTAACATCCAAATACTGTCCCTGACCGTTAAGGGCCTTCAGGGTCAATATCAGAACCTTGAACCTGATCTGGTACTCCACCAGAAGCCAGTGCAGCTCACACAGCACATGATGCTGCTTAGCAGTTTAGATTGGGCTAGCCTGGACTGCAAATAGTCTTTAAGGTGCTACTAGACTCTTATCCATGTGAATTAGGGTTGCCAAATCCAACCCCAGAAATATCTGGGGACTTTGGGGTGGAGCCAGGAGACACTGGGGTGGAGCTAGGGGGGAGGAGGGAAACGGCGCTGGGGAGTGTGACGAGCTGCCCCGCAGCTGCCGCCTCTGCTCCGCTCGCCATGGCTGCTCCTCTGAGATGGGCTCAGCCTGAGCCCATCTTGTAGGAGCAGCCACAGCGAGCAGAGTAGAGGCGGCAGCAGTGCGGTGGCCTCGCCCGCTCTGCCTCTGGGATGGAAGCGGAGGGGGGGGGTGGAGGCGGGCCAGGAGCGTGGCGAGCCGCAAGTCCGGGTCCTAGAAGGGCCCGGATTCGCGGCTCGCCATGCTCCTGGCCTGCCTCGCCCTCCCCTGCGCTGCTGCCGCCTCTTGGCTGCTCCTCCGAGATGGGCTTAGCCTGGGCCCATCTCGGAGGAGAAACTGCGGTGGGCGGGGAGGGGGTGGCAGCGGCGTGGCGGCCTCGCTGGCTCCAGGATCCGGCGGCTCGGCACCGTTTCCCCTCCTCTCCCCCCGCTTCCATTTTTGGGGGGAGCGGGGGAAGAGGGTGGAAATCCTGGGGTCCCCCGCCAGGGCGGGAGGGTTGGGAAGCCTAATGTGAATGAAGAGTGTTTTAGAATCTGTTTAACTCTCTCCTGTGATTGAGCACTTCAAGACTGCTCACAAGTATGTTTCAGAAAATTCTGTCCACTTTTATTGGTCTTCTCAACTAATGCAAACTTCTAGGTAAACAGGGGTGTGTGTGTGTGTGCAGGAACACAGTCAAAACCCCCATTTTATAAGAAGCTCAAATGCCAATATTCTCTTCTGTCTCCAGTCCCTGAAATGCAAAGTTATGACAAGGCATATGGGGGGTACCAGCTGGAAGCATTTCCAAACTGTTATAGATGTCCTTATACATATTCTCTGGTGCACTTGCAATTATGAAACACATTGGCCATATGGAAGCAGCAGCTGAGCTCATCTTTTCAGCTCTTACAAAGGAGGTTTTTTTAAAGCAATATATAGTAAAGGGAGAATATAATGTCACTATTATTCAACTGCAAAGTTCATGGGTATTTTCTTTTTATTGTTTTTGTCTTTCATGGCAAATGCGTCATGGCCACTTTCTCATCATTTTTAACATTTGTAATATTGGGGGCTGTGCAGATTATTCTGCAGCATTACACTCCTATATGTTGTACTGAATGCAGGTGTATCCCTCTGAACCAGTATAGCACACCCAGTAAAATAGGATAAAAGACTGATCCAGGTGGGTAGCTGTGTTGGTCTGACGCAACAGAAGCAGTCAAAAGATTAGCTTCTTTCATACAGCAAGAACCAAAGCAAAGAAGAAGGGATGAGAAAAATCAAAGCTATTTTTAAGAGGTTTTTGCTCAGTGTGAGGGTTTATGCTCATGTGCCTCCCTTTTTTGGTCACTTAACTGCACTTTTGTCTCTCTCTTCTTTTTTGTTCTTGGTAAGCATTGACCAAATGGGACTTAACATGGTTCACAGAAATCAGTCTGACCACATTTAAAGTGAAAAGAAATTTAATAAAACAATTAACAGCATACACTTCATAGATTAGCACAACACACTGAGTACAGGAAAATGAGAATAGTTCAACCACATCATCCTGTCTCTTGGTTTAAAACTTATCTTTCTGATGTTACAAGTGACAGACTTTTCATACCTTTAAGTTGCACTCATGTGGTGGTGGTGGAAAGTGCTGTCAAGTTACAGCTGACTTGTAGCAACCCCATGGGGTCCTCAAGAGATGAGCAGAAGTGGTTTGCCACTGCCTGCCTCTGCATAGCAACCCTGCACTTCCTTGGTGGTCTCCCATCCAAATACTGGCCAAGGCCAACCCTGCTTAGTTGGGCTAGCCTGGGCCATCCAGGTCATGGTATTCATCTGGCCCCATTCATTACCTTGGTTCTAATTTTCTGTGATAATTCCTTGTTTTCTCAGGACCATGTGCTCATGTCTGCTCCTTTGAGCAGAGTTATTTGCATTTTTGTGGCGAATAACAAATAACATTTTTGTGGCACTAGAGAAATGAATTCCACCCTCCTTGACTCTCGACTTCTCTTTGCTAATCAGAAAACTCAAAAATTAAAAAAATCCTCTGACCAAATGAAGGACATAAAAGACTGATGAAACAACTGACCAAATAAAGTAGAACACCATTTGTTCAAATGACACTTAGTTTAATCAGACAACATAAAACAATAACAAAGTTAAGTCTACTAACATTTTTTAAAAAGAAAAGAAAACGATAACACTTATAGTCTCTATGCCTGCACAGAGTGCAAACCCAGTGATTGCAAACTATGGCACATTCTCTACTAATGGACTCCAAATAATATGAGCTTATTGCATATGGTTGCCATTTTCTCTTCCTAATACATAATAGCATAATTGTGCCCTTCTTTCTAATAATAATAATAATAATTTTATTTTATTTATTTTATTTATATCCCGCCCTCCCCACCAAGGCAGGCTCAGGGCGGCTCACAAACATGTAAAGTGCCATAACATACAGCAAATATCATACAATAAAAATACAATAAAACACATTAAATAAATAGATTGATTAAAACCATGGCAGATAGGTACTATATACAGTACATAATGTTTCACACTGTATGAATGACAAAGTACAGTCAAATTCACTGGCTTACTTCCTTGACAGTGTCAGAATTTTGCTATAAAAAATCTGTTGTCCCAGTACCTCAGAGTCAAGACAAGAGACACTGATTCCTGATTAATGTAGGACACAACTTGATAAGCAGCTGATCAAATCAAAGATTGTGCTTAATGTATACCCTTGGACCCCTTTGATGTGGGTGATTTTATGCCTCAGTGAGATTTAGAGTTTAATTTTCTACAGATTTCCATGTTTTGGACAACATCATCATGGCTCAACATTCAGCAGCACAGCAGCAATAGCTGTATGTAGCTTGCATCACCTGCTCACCAGGAGTGCATCAAAAAGGCTCTGTCAGGCTAGCAGGTCTCATGGTTCAGTGATGCCACCAGGCCCCAAGGGAGATCATTTTCCCTCTTGCCCATCAACAATGAGATATTGGTCTGATCACTATCCTGATGCCTCAGAATGCAGTCTATCTTCTGCCAGGCATTAGATGGTCACGTCTGACTTTCCCCCCTTCTGAATCAGTCCTGTTATGACACCTAGTTAAGGGTGAACCAGTCAATGCAAATGCCCACAAAACCCTCACAGTACAGAACAGGGAAAAAATAAGAGCCAGTTCTCTTGCTGGTGCATAAATGAACAAGAAATGCCTAGAACTTATGGCAAATGTGCTGCTCACTAGCAGAGCATGCCTTATTTGAACAGCTTTAATTATGAGCTACTGGTCAAATGGCTTCAATGTCCCCTGGTGAAGTTAGCCATGAACACAGTATCATGCAGAGAAGCTCTACACCTCTAGAGTAGCTGCTTGAACATTGTGGTTTGTGACTACTTTTACCTAGTCCAAGAAATATATCAATCAATCAACATTTACTATACATGTCTCAATAAATAACTGGCCACTTTAGAAATGGTCTCATTGGGGTGGTCTGCAAGGAGGAGATATATATAGAATTTTTCAGATCTTTCTGGGCATTTGGATAGAATCCAGGTAAGATAAGTGGAATGAATGTCTTGGTCCAAAAAGCATAGAATCTCTTTTGCTAGAGAAAATGCAGTATCTCCTGGGGTCATGGTCATTGGGTCATCATATCAACCACCTTGTATAAAGCACTGAATGGCTCTCTTTGGGGCCTGGTACAATCGGATGCATCCATTCAATAACTCACTTGCCACAGACAGCCCCACTAGTATGACTTATGTCCTATCCTTCTCAAAGCGTTGGTGCAAAACTTTCCCCACCAGCAATTGTGGATGGCTGAGTAAGCATGTTTCTGATAGCCTGCTTGATCCTACTCTGCTGCTTTCTAAGAGGCAGCTGCCGGTCTCTTCTTGGCTTCTTGAATCAGGATAATATCAACTGACAACTTAATCACTTCTGACCCAGTGATTCTAAAATTGGCCAGATGGAATAAAGAGTAAAGTGTTGGTTTTAGTAAAGCAAAAGCAAAACAAAACAAAAACAGCCCACAGCGCCAGGTTCAGACAAAATGCTTGATTTCAAGCAGTCCTGAAAACACGAAATATCAAATGTGATCTTCCAATTTATCAGTCACTTTTGATGCCCTAAGTAGGAAGTGAAGGATTGTACTGGGAAGCCTCCAATAACTATTGTGAGAAGTAGAATAAATACAAACACAGAAAATGTTAGAATTGAGTTGAATTAGATAGGAACAGTTTGTGTAGACCAAATAAGGTTTTCTGCTAGTAATTATAGAGCAAATGATGTAGAATCTCACCTGTTCTTATTCACTTGTCCTGGAGTAAGAGATGAGTGTGTTGCATACTTGTTGATGGGATGCTTAGGTATGAGGCTTTTTAAAAAACAACTTGATAGTTTACCAATGGCAGATGGTTTCATTTATTCATTAATGATATTTGTATCCCATCTTTGCTCTGAGGAGCTTCAGGCATTGTATAAATGGGTTATTCTATTTTTATCTTCACAACAGATGGTAGGGTTAGTGCAAGATATAGGGAATTGCCTGAGACTACATAATGAGCTTCACAAAAGAAAGGAATGTGGCAATTTTGTTTTTTTCTTGTGAGCTGAGATTTTTAAAGGTTTCAGCTGTTAAACCCATTGTTATACTAGGTTATCTGTTACCTGTTTTGAATGCAGGGAAGGGTCTAGAAATATTTTAATGTATACATAATAGAATGTCCACTCCATCAACAGCAGATATTTATAGACTGTTGCTCCTTCTGGTTCTTCTTCCAATTAGAGTAATAGTGGTGCCGATATCAACATCCTGACGGGCTATAATATCTTGCTATTAAATGCCAGGTTAGTTACGGGCAAAACAGCAGCCATCCAGGATTTAATGCTGGAGAAGACGGCTGACTTGACACTAAGACCTAATTGGGGATATGGGGAGGAGTTAACTTTTTCCAACTATGCCCCCTGGGATATTCACTGATGCATCAACGAAAGTTTCAGGTGGGGAAGTGATGTCCCTGTATTCTATTGGGATTCTATCACCCTGATGAAATGCTCTGACCAGGACTCCACCAGTTTTGAGAGTGTGTATGTACTGCTGGGAATAGAAGACAGGACTGGAATTCTGTTGGTATTGTCCACTCCACTACTCAACCATCTCCCTGTCAAGCTGGTAAAGGTGGTCTTGAAGTGATGTTAAGGACTCCTAGGATGGCTGTTTTGGGGTGCTACAGCATCCATGCCAAGGCTATTTTGTTGAGAATGGATTTCATGGTCTCCAGGATCATGCTCCAGGCGTGCCTCAGATAGTAACAAGCCCCACACATTGTGCAGGTGACATAAGAAGAACATAAGAACATAAGAGAAGCCATGTTGGATCAGGCCAACGGCCCATCCAGTCCAACACTCTGTGTCACACAGTGGCAAAAAATTTTATATATACACACACACTGTGGCTAATAGCCACTGATGGACCTGTGCTCCATATTTTTATCTAAACCCCTCTTGAAGGTGGCTATACTTGTGGCCGCCACCACCTCCTGTGGCAGTGAATTCCACATGTTAATCACCCTTTGGGTGAAGAAATACTTCCTTTTATCCGTTTTAACCTGTCTGCTCAGCAATTTCATCGAATGCCCATGAGTTCTTGTATTGTGAGAAAGGGAGAAAAGTACTTCTTTCTCTACTTTCTCCATCCCATGCATTATCTTTTAACCTCTATCATGTCACCCCGCAGTCGACGTTTCTCCAAGCTAAAGAGTCCCAAGCGTTTCAACCTTTCTTCATAGGGAAAGTGCTCCAGCCCTTTAATCATTCTAGTTGCCCTTCTCTGGACTTTCCAATGCTATAATATCCTTTTTGAGGTGCGGCGACCAGAACTGCACACAGTACTCCAAATGAGACCGCACCATCGATTTATACAGGGGCATTATGATACTGGCTGATTTGTTTTCTATTCCCTTCCTAATAATTCCCAGCATGGCGCTGGCCTTTTTTATTGCAAACGCACACTGTCTTGACATTTTCAGTGAGTTATCTACCATGACTCCAAGATCTCTCTCTTGGTCAGTCTCTGCCAGTTCACACCCCATCAACTTGTATTTGTAGCTGGGATTCTTGGCCCCAATGTGCATTAATTTGCACTTGGCCACATTGAACCACATCTGCCACGTTGATGCCCACTCACCCAGCCTCAACAGATCCCTTTGGAGTTCCTCACAATCCTCTCTGGTTCTCACCACCCTGAACAATTTAGTGTCATCTACAAACTTGGCCACTTCACTGCTCACTCCCAACTCTAAATCATTTATGAACAAGTTAAAGAGCATGGGACCCAGTACCGAGCCCTGCGGCACCCCACTGCTTACCATCCTCCACTGCGAGGACTGCCCATTTATACTCACTCTCTGCTTCCTATTACTCAGCCAGTTTTTGATCCACAAGAGGACCTGTCCTTTTACTCCATGACTCTCAAGCTTTCTAAGGAGCCTTTGATGAGGAACTTTATCAAAAGCTTTCTGGAAGTCAAGGTAAACAACATCTATCGGGTCTCCTTTGTCCACATGTTTGTTCACCCCCTCAAAGAAATGTAACAGGTTAGTGAGGCAAGATCTTCCCTTGCAGAACCCATGCTGAGTCTTCCTCAATAACCCGAGTTCATCAATGTGCCTACTCATTCTGTCCTTGATAATGGTTTCTACCAACTTTCCCGGTACTGAAGTCAGACTGTCTGGCCTGTAATTTCCCGGATCTCCTCTGGAACCCTTTTTAAAGATGGGGGTGACATTTGCTACCTTCCAGTCCTCAGGAACGGCGGCAGATTTCAATGAAAGATTACAGATTTTTGTTAGAAGATCCACAAGTTCAACTTTGAGTTCTTTCAGAACTCTCGGATGTATGCCATCTGGACCCGGTGACTTATTAGTTTTTAATTTGTCTATCAGTTGTCAGACCTCCTCTTTTGTCACCTCAATCTGACTCAGGTCTTTCAACACCCCTTCCAAAATTAGTGGTTCTGGGGCGGGCAAAATGTTTTCGTCTTCCACAGTGAAGACGGAGGCAAAAAATTCATTTAGCTTCTCAGCCATTTCCCTATCCTCCTTCAGTAATCCTTTTACCCCATGGTCATCCAAGGGCCCCACTGCCTCCCTGGCTGGTTTCCTACTTCTAATATATTTGAAGAAATTTTTATTGTTGGTCTTTATGTTTTTTGCAATATGCTCCTCATAGTCCCTTTTTGCCTGCCTGATCACAGTCTTGCATTTGATTTGCCACAGCCTGTGTTCCCTTTTACTAATCTCACTTGGACTGGTTTTCCACCGCTTAAAGGAGTCCTTCTTACCTTTTACAGCTTCCATTACTTTGTTTGTTAACCATGCAGGCCTTTTCTTATGCCTGTTTGTGCCTTTCCTAACTTGTGGTATGTATTTTATCTGAGCATCTAAGATTATAGTTTTAAATAGTGTCCAAGCTTCCCCAAGGGTTTTGACCGTATGTACCTTTCCGTTCAGTTTCCTTCTCACATGCCTCCTCATCTCAGTGTATTTACCCCTTTTAAAGTTAAACGTGGTTGTGGCAGTCTTTTTGGACAACTCCCTATTTATATAAACGGTGAAATCAATAACATTATGGTCACTACTCCCAAGCGGCGCAATCTCTTTTACATCTCTCACCAAGTCTTGGGCATTACTTAGGACCAAATCCAGGATCGCCCCACCCCTGGTAGGTTCTGAGACCATCTGCTCGATAGCACAGTCATTGAGAGCATCAAGAAACTCAATCTCTTTCTCTCGACCAGAAAACATATTGACCCAATCAATCTGCGGGTAGTTAAAATCACCTATTGATCTTGGGTTTTGATCTTTGACACTTTTGATCTTGGGTTTTCTCTGGGTTGGAAGAAGGCAGGGGGATCTGAAGATGGTCCCTTTGTCATGGCATTAGGAAAGTTTCCTGTAGATATGGTAAGCACTCCTGTCAGTTAGGGTTAGTGAAAGATATAGGGAATTGCCCAAAACTAATAAAGCTACACAAAGGAAAGGAATGTGGCAATTATGTTTTTTTTCTCGTGAGCTGAGCTTTTTAAAGGTTTCAGCCGTTAAACTCATTGCTATACTAGGTTATCTGTTATCTGCTTTGAATGAACTTATTTGGTCTACACAGACTGTTCCTATCTAATTTAGCTCAATTATTCTAACACTCTCTGTGTTGGTATTTATTCTACAAGATAGTCATGGAAGGTTTTCCAGTACAATCCTTCACTTCCTACTTAGAGCATCAAAAAGGACTGATCTTGGGAATGAGGAAATGACCAAAACAATAGGCATGATCACTACTAGGTGCCCTGTCTCAGGTCTAAGAGCCCAGGCAGCCCCTTGGTTTACTGAGGGATTTCAGGTGATGAAAAGACAATGAAGAAGAAGAAGAAGAAGAAGAAGATATTGGATTTATATCCCGCCCTCCACTCCGAAGAGTCTCAGAGCGGCTCACAATCTCCTTTACCTTCCTCCCCCACAACAGTCACCCTGTGAGGTGGGTGGGGCTGGAGAGGGCTCTCACGGCAGCTGAGATGGCTGAGGTGACAGTGGAGACTGAATGAGGATGAATCTGAAAAGGCATGGGCTAGAACTCATTTTAAAGTTTACTCAGTGTTGAAGAAGAAAAGAGCACTCTGTGCAGCTGCTTGGGAGATTATGACATTAGACCCAAAGATCTAATAGAGGGGTTCCAACATAGTGCCTCTGGGCACCAAACTGCCACTATTACATCTGCATGGTATGAACATGTGGAATTCTTCCAGGTGGTCTGAGGCCTATTGGGTTCCATCCCACAGGAGAAGGTGGACTGCTCTGCAGCACACTGCAATCATTTTGCTAAGCACTTTGCAGATAAAATTTTTTGCATTTGTTCCAACTTGGACTTTACATTAGCAGTGACCGGACTGGATGGTCTCAGGATGCCACTTTGTCCAGTTGTGTGGGATATCTTTCCGCTTGTTCCATCTGGGATTGTGGACAAGATCCTTAGAAGACTGAGACCTACCACCAGCTTGTAACCCTTGAACCTCCTGGCTGCTTTAATCAGCCAGGGGGCTGGATGGCAGAGTGGTCCCGGGGACCAGTAAATGATTCTCTAAGAGAAGGAATGATTGCCCCTGCCATAAGCAGGCAGTGGTGCATCCACTCTGAACTCAGGAAAGCTGAATAACTACTGTCCGGTATCAAAAATACCATTCTTAAGCAAGGTGATAGAATGAGCGGTGGCTGGGCGACATCCAAGCTTTCACAGGAACTGAAATAAAAATAAAAATTGATAAATGGCTTGTCTGAGCACAGTGGATTTACTATTATCTAGCATCTCTTTTCTGCTGTGATTTAAGATCCATGCAATAGATTTCATTGAGGAGTAGACTAACTGGCACCTATAATGTGTTAGTTTACTGGAATTCTGCATCTATGTATTCTAGTAGGAACTTATTTGGATCCCTTTAAATCTGTTCCATTAGCAAGGCACTTTCCTTTGGTGGAAGGAGCCTCCTACTATCACAAGGAACTCTTCATAGCCTCTTGTATCAGGAGGAGGCGCCTTCTGCAGGAGGAGAGTGCCTCTGCTAATTTAATTGATATCTGGGATCCAGTCATGCTTTACAAATGATCTGAAGCCACATTTAATATTTTGCAAGGCAGTACAACACTTTTTGAAGTCTGATGGTGTCCAAGCTCTTCTTGGTTGCTTGACAGATTAACACTTTTTGAAGAGTTGTATCCCATTGTCAGGAGTCAGCAAGAGCCCTCTGTGCAGCCACTTGTGAGATGATGACATCAAACCCAAAATCTAATACAGGACTACCTAGCAGAGTACCTTCAAGCACCATAACATGTGCAACAAATGGGCAGGGCTTTCATCAAGTGGGGTTTTGAGTTGCCATTGGAGATCTAATAGGCCTTTCAGATTTTTAAAATCATTGCTTCAGCAGCAGTTGCCACCACAACACAAGAATCTTCACTGTGTGACTGAATGTAAATTGTGTATATGTAAGAAAAATTATTTCAGCGATATGTTTATTTTAAAAGGCATTCTGTTAAAGAGAGCTTTTGCCTGAAATGCCTGAAATGTTGAATGGCTGCTATTAGAGTTATGTGTAACCTTACTCCCTGATAGGGTTGCCAAGCCCAATTCAAGAAATATCTGGGGACTTTGGGGGTGGAGCCAGGAGACATTGTGGCAGAGCCAGGAGCAAGGGTGTGATAAGCATAATTAAACTTCAAGGGAGTTCTGGCCATCACATTTAAAGGGACCACACATCTTTTAAATCCCTTCCCTCCATAGGAAATAATGAAGGACAGGGGCACCTTCTTTTGGGGCTCATAGAATTGGACCCCCTGGTCCAATCTTTTTGAAACTGGGGGGGGGGTATTTTGGGGAGAGGCACTGGATGCTATGCTGCAAATTTGGTGCCTCCACCTCAACCCCCCTGACCCCCACCCATGAATCCATTCTCCATTATTTCCTATGAGAATAAGTCTCCATAGGGAATAATAGAGTTCCCTCCCCCCACTTTCTCTCTCTCACTCACACACACGCTTAGCTGTCTCTGGTGCCTCCACAATGAGGTCTGGAAAGTACAGGGGTTACGCTGCTCTCTTTTACACACATACTCACTTGCTGTGAAACCAAAGCAAAACAAACGGAGGGGCTGCACTCAGAGGTCGGCTGTTGCTAACCCTTCCGCATGAAGTACTTCTTGCTTCCTGCTCCAATTTAAAGGTACACACACACACACATTTTAAAACCCGACCTGTTTGCAGGTCCTGCTGGAGATCTAGAGGTACATGTTGGCTGTGGGAGAGGGGCTTCCCCCACCGGCCAACTGGCTGGGGGTGGGGGGAAGCCTGTAAAACTGGGTACACACACACACACATTTAAAAACCCAACCTGTTTGCAGGTCCTGCTGGAGATCTAGAGGTCCTGCTGGAGATCTAGAGGTACATGTTGGCTGTGGGAGAGGGGCTTCCCCCACCGGCCAACTGGCTGGGGGCGGGGGGAAGCCTGTAAAACTGGGTACACACACACACACACATTTTAAAACCCGACCTGTTTGCAGGTCCTGCTGGAGATCTAGAGGTCCTGCTGGAAATCTAGAGGTACATGTTGGCTGTGGGAGAGGGGCTTCCCCCACCGGCCAACTGGCTGGGGGTGGGGGGAAGCCTCTAAAACTGGGGGATCCCCCGCTGGGACCTGGGAATTGGGAAGCCTACTCCCTGACATTTGATGATTGGCTCTTCCTCCTGTGGCAGTCATTTTGTATCTGACTTTGCCTCCTGAAGCAGACATTTTGTGGTTGCACTCACCACCCTCTGTCAGAATTCCAAATGTGTCCCCAGGTTCAAAACTTTGTGAACATGTGATGTAATATTACTGTTGGATAAGTACCAGTCTGCCAACCACACTTCCCTGTCTATCCAAGAATATTCTACTGTAGTCTTGTACCCAGATTCTAGAAGAGAAATATAGAAAGATATAGATAACTGCACTGGTAGCTGGCACTAGTTAAGAAGGAACTTTGCTAAAAGCCAAAATAAATTAGAAGAATGGGAAAGTATAGAAGCATGGTCAAAATCTTTGCTGTCTTCCATATTATTGAACAGCCTGCTAAGTACTTGATCTCATTTCACAGTCCAAGGATTGATACTGATTCAGCAAGCCTATTCAATTTATTTAACCAGAGATTATTACTAGTAAGTATCCTGCTGTTTCATCACTTGGAAACATTAAGCAATTGTCCATTTCTATTATCTGTTTAAAGTGGGGCATGTTTATAAGTCAGGTCTAACCTTAGTAGCAGTTATTTCCAATTCTCATGCTATCCGATGGAGGCAATTTCCATTTGCACTCTTTAACAGCTGCTTTGTCTTTTATATGTGTCTGCCTTATCCTTGATTAATTTTTATTCTGACTTGTTCTCCTATGGTTAAACAGTGCCTTTAGTGCACCGTTTAACCAGATGGCAGAAGAAAATTCTGAAGATCCTTTAATTAAGCCTAACAGTCATTTTGCTTTCACTGTCATTTTTTCTTGGCTGCCTGCATTCTAGACTTTTAGATTCCTGCCATACCTCCTTTTGGAGTTCTTTGAGAAAGTGAACAAGTATGTAGACAATGGTGACCCAATAGACACTGTGTACCTACACTTTCAAAGGCTTTTGACAAGGTACCTCACCAAAGACTCCTGAGTAAACTTAGCAGTCATGGGATAAGAGGGTGGATTTTCTATGAATTAAACATTGGCTAAATGACAGGAAGCAAAGAGGAATGAACATTCACATTAGAGGGAAGTAAGTGTGCAGTCCCACAAAGATCAGTATTAGGGTTGGTACTATTTATTTATCAGTGATCAAGAACTAGGGGTGAGTAGTGCAGTGGCCAGGTTTGCAGATGGCACCAAAGAATTCAGGATGGTGAAGAGCTTCAAGAGGATCTCCACAAACTGGTGGAGTGGACAGCAATGTAGCAAATGAAGTTCAGTGTTGGTAAGTGTAAGGTGATGCACAATGGCAGGAAAAAAATCCCAACTGCAAGTATAGGATCTTCTTCGTGGTTTCTGTGCTTCACACTCATGGGATAGTGCGCCTGCGCCGATCCCCGAATCAGTACCTGAAAAGCCTGGGATTTTTCCGCGCTCGGCGCCAATGGACATGCGCAGGCGTCCCAGTGCGCATGCTCACTAGCACCGGCGCGGGGATCCCGCCAGTTCCTTTCTGACCGCTGCGCTGAGAGGTTTACCTTTCTGGTTCCCCGGTCAGTGAGAATTCTTGGCTTTGCCTTTTTTTCTCGTTTCCTTAGCCCGTTTGTTGTTTTCTTCGTGTAGTCAGTTAGTTTGTTAGTTAGTTAGTTAGTTAGTTAGTGTTTAAAAAAAAAAGTTGTTTGTTTGGCGGACTGCCCTTCGGGGTATTTCGTCCCCCTTTCCCCCCGATTTTTCCCCTCAGACCACTCTGAGCGGTTTTTTCGCGACTGACTTCTATGGACAGTCGCTAGGGGTTTTTCAAGCGCTGTCGTGCTTGTGGAAAAAAGATCGCTCCCCCGGATGGCCATTCCTTGTGTCTGCTGTGCCTGGGAGAGGCGCATCGTGTGGAAGCTTGCCCGCACTGTCTTCGCTTCTCTAAGCAGACGAGAAAGAACCGTGCGGCCCGGCTATCAGCGGCATTGACCGAATCGGCGCTTCGACCACAAAGATCGATGGCGTCATTGGCACCAAAGTCGACTGACACCCCGGCACAGGAGCTTGCATCGGCCGATGCTGCTCTGACCCTGACTCTAACTGAGTTGCCGGAAGAGCGCGGCTCCACGAAACGTTCCCGTGAGGGCTCGGTGGACACGCCCGCTAAAAAGCGCCGAGAGGACTCGGGGACCCGAGCTCCTAAGAAGGCAAAATCGAAGGAGAAGCGGAAGTGACCCCGCACTCCTTTGCCTTCGGTCGACGTTTCGACATCGGCAACTCCTGTACTGCCGAAGAAGATCTTGGCCTCCCCGCGCTGCAGCCCATCGATCCAACCACATCAGTTGGCCTCGGAACAGGAGCATGAGATTGACTTGACCCAACGCTCCTCATCATCAGGCTCGCGTCGACGCACCGCTAGCAAGTCAGCGTCGGAGGTGAAGGTTTCGGCACCGATCATTCCACCTGTCCAGATCAGGTCCCAAGAGAGGCGAGAGATGGAACCCTTTCAGGCACCTCACCACTTCCCGATACCACCGTGGGAGCAGCGCAGGTGGCAACCTCCATACTCCCGGTACCAATCGTACCACTGGTACCCAGAGGAGTACCCAGATTGGGAACAGGAGTCAGAGTTCTCTTCCATGTCGAGGGTCTCGCATCGATCCCGAAAGGCGTCAGCATCGGTGTCGGTTCCCCCGGAACGACGTATGGTCCCGATCAAAGTCCATCGAAGACCATCGCCACCGGTCCGGTCTCCCCCGAGGGAGTTGACGCTGATGCTTTCAGAGCACTCCGTCCACCAGGAGTCTTCGTTGTCGGAGTCAGACAGTGATGCCCAAGATGTGGAACCTTCACCGGTCTCCCAGACGGCTGAGGATCTTCCGATTTCACCGTCGGAGGATCTGAAGTCCTATGGGGACCTTGTGAGACGGATTGCAGCCACCCTCAACTTGCCGGTGACTCAACCAGAACCCCTTGTGGACGACAACGTGTTCGATATTATGCAGAAGAACACGTCCACTGCGGTCGCCCTGCCAGTCACCAAGGTGATCCTCCAGGCTGTTAAGGAACCTTGGAAGAGGCCATCATCGACACCGGTCTCATCCAAATGGCTGGACCACATGTACAGGGTCCAGGAGATGGGGGCTGAATTTCTTTTCACCCACCCAAGACCAAATTCTGTAGTCGTCTCCTCCTCCTCGAAGGCTCGGAAGTTTCATTCTTCCCCACCAGATAAGAAAGGGAAGAAGATTGATGGAATGGGCCGCAAGGTCTATTCAGCGGGGGCACTCGGTATCAAGGTATCTAACTATGTGCCTGCATGGCTAGATACCCGTATGCCGTGTGGGAACAACTCTCCCCCTTCCTCTCCTCATTGAGTGAGGATAAAAAGGCTGCTGCAAAAAAATTACAAAAAGAAGGTCTTGCTGTAGCCAGACAGCAACTGGCTGCAGCAAAACATATGGTGGAAGCTTCAGCCAAGGCCATCACATCTGCTGTCTGTATTCGGCGCCACTCCTGGCTTAGATCGACGGCTTTGCATCAGGACACTAGAACCTTTATAGAGGACTTGCCCTTTGAGGGTGACGGGCTCTTCAGCATCACAACTGACACGGCGCTGCAAGAGTTTGACAAGAGTGTCAAAACCTCAAGGAACCTAGGTGTCCAAACTGCTCCTAAAGCTTCCAGGTCTAAACAATGGCCTAAGCCCTGGACCAAGAAGCCCTATCAAAAGTTCTCCCCGGAACACTGGCGTCCTCGTTCGTCGCAGGCTGAACGACCCTATCCCGGCAACAATAGGAGTTGTTACGGGGCCCAGCCAACTAGCAAGTCCAAGGGTGCTCGCCCCCAGAAGCAGGGGGTTTGACTTCCTGCAAGCACGCGTCATCGCCACCACTGGTGTTTCATCCATCCGCCTACACCCTTTCCTGCCTGCCTTGGAGTTGATCTCCACAGACAGGTGGGCTCTGTCCATCATGAAAGAGGGCTACAAAATAGAGTTTGTTGGTGGGAATCGGAGAGCAACATCTGCCAAGGGGCTCCCTTTCATCTTCCTACCCCTACTGTGACTATCACTACCGATGCTTCCCTGTGGGGGTGGGGGGCCCACCTGGAAGATCTCTGTGTGGGCGGTCAGTGGCCGCCGAGGCTGAGTCAGTGCCATATAAATTACCTAGAACTGCTGGCGGTTCACTTTGCCCTTCATTCCTTCCATCCACTAGTAGCAGGGAGGACTGTGGCACTGCTCACGGACAATACCACTGCCCTGTGTTATATCAACAGGCAGGGGGGGACAGTGTCTCGCCGGCTATGTTCACTGGCGATGGATTTTTGGATGGAGTGCCTCCAGTTAGACATTTTTGTGAAGGCGACGCATCTGCCTGGGGTCCTCAACACACAGGCGGACTCTCTGAGCAGAGGCGGAGCCTCTCCACACGAATGGGAACTGCAATGGCGTTTCCTAGAGCCTGTGTTCCAACTCTGGGGGTACCCGCAACTGGATGTTTTCGTGACAGCTGAGAACAAGAAGTGCCCTTTGTTCTGTGCCAGGGGAGGGGCAGATCCAGCCTCGTTGGGAGATGGACTCCTACTTCCGTGGGGGGGCTGGTTCCTTTACATGTTTCCACCTTTACCTCTGCTGACGAGGGTGGTCCACAAGCTAGTGCAGGAGAGACCACGTTGCATCCTGGTGACTCCTTGGTGGCCCCATCAGAGCTGGTTCTCGATCCTGCTCCAACAGTCGAGGAGGGTCTTTTACCAGTTTCCGGCGGAACCGGACCTGTTGTTGGCTCAGGGCGGCCACGTGCTCCACCACAACGTGCCACACCTGAAGCTGACAGCTTTGTTCATCGACCACTAGGTTTTTCTACCAGGGTCCAGCAAGTGCTCTTGAGCAGCAGAAAGCCTTCCACCCGTACCTCGTATCAGAGGAAGTGGAAGAAGTTTAGTGGCTTTGTGGCTGACTCTCCTGTACCACCTGACAGTGTCAGGCTCTCTGCAATTTTTGAATTTTTATTGGCTTTGGTGGATGAGGGGCTGGTATTCTCCTCCATCAAGGTCTACCTGGCAGCTATCTCTGCTTTCCACAATTCAGTGGAGGGGTACTCCGTTTTTGCCCACCCTCATTCCAAGGGGTTCATGAAGGGGTTGTTCCGGCTGCACCCTCCTTCTAGGGCCCCTCCGCAGTTGTGGGACTTGACTCTGGTTCTGGACAAGTTAACTCGTCGTCCTTTTGAGCCCATGGCAACGTGCTCCCTACAACTGTTGTCATGGAAGACCGCATTTTTAGTTGCCATCACTTCAGCACGCCGTGTGGGGGAGCTCACGGTGATGCGTTGTGACTATTCCTACCTTGCTTTTCGAGAAGCTGGAGTTTCCCTAGCTCCGGACATCACTTTTCTTCCCAAGGTGGTTTCTCAGTTCCACCTTAATTTAGAAGTTTGGTTACCTATGTTTTATCCTTGCCCTTCCTCGGATGAGGAACGTAGATTGCATGCGCTGGACGTTAAGCATGCGCTGTTATTTTATTTAAATCGTTCATGGGGTTTTCGTAAAGACAAGCAGCTTTTTGTCTCATACTCTGCCCCCAAGTTAGGGTCCAAGATTTCGTCTCAGAGACTTTTGAAGTGGCTTACTGAGACGATTAAACTTTGTTATTTGTTGGCGAAGAAGCCTTTACCTGGACCTGTTCGTGGACACTCCACAAGGGCGATGGCCACGTCGGTGGCATTCCTGAAGGGTGTGTCCCTTTCCAATGTCTGCAAGGCGGCTACCTGGTCTTCTCCGCATGCCTTCATGAAACATCACGCGCTGGACGTGCATGTTCAACAGAGGACTCGGTTGGGAACTGCAGTGCTGCACGCTGTTTCTTCAGGTTGACCGTCTTCCCGCCTCCAGGTATGCTTTGCTTGCTAATCTCCCATGAGTGTGAAGCACAGAGACCACGAAGAAGATAGACAGGTTGCTTACCTGTAACTGTAGATCTTCGAGTGGTCATCTGTGCATTCACACTACCCGCCCTCCTTCCCCACTGCTGACGGTCTCCCTCCAGTAGGAGCTTTCAGCGGTCAGGAAGGAACTGGCAGGATCCCTGCGCCGGCGCTGGTGAGCATGCGCACTGGGACGCCTGTGCATGCCCATTGGCGCCGAGCGCGGAAAAATCCCGGGCTTTTCAGGTACCGATTCGGGGATTGGCGCACTATCCCATGAGTGTGAATGCAAAGATGACCACTCGAAGATCTACAGTTACAGGTAAGCAACCTGTCTTTAATGGGGTCTGAACTTGCTGAAACTGAGAGGGGAAAAGTTCTTGGGATCATATTGGATAGCTCAATGAAAGCATCAGTCCACTGTGATGCAGCTGTGAAAAAGGCAAACTCTACGTTAGGGAAGGGATTGAAAATAAAATGAATGATACTGTAATGCCCCTTTAAAGATCTATGGTTTGGTCTCCTTTGGAATACTGTGTACAGCTCGGGTCACTGTATCTCCAAAAGAACATTGCAGAGCTGGAAAAAATACAGAGGAGGGCAACCAAGATGATTGGAGCACTTTCCCTATAAAAAAAAAGACTGAAGAGTGAGACTTTTCAAATTTAGAAATGATACCGCTATGGGAGGGACACGATAGAGGTTTATAAAATTATGCATGGGGTGAAGACAGTTGAGAAAGAGACATTTTTCTCCCTCTGTTCTAATACTGGAACTCAAGGGCATCCAATGAAGCTGATCGACATCAAGTTCAAGACAGACAAAAGGAAATACTACTTTACACAGAGAGTGATTAAAATGTGGAATCTACTGCCAGAGGATGACCATAGGAAAAAAAAATACAGCTTGAAAAAGGGATTAGATAGATTCATGGAGGATATCATTGGCTACTAGCCATGGCAACTGAGGGGAACCTCCACAGTCAGAGGCACCTCTGAGTCCCAGAGTCAGGAGGCAACATCAGAGGAAGGTCTCAGTTTCCCCTATAAGTTTCCCCTATAAATCAATCTCCCTATGGTCCTTATTTGAGGATGCCTCTCAAGAAGAGGAGGAGACTGGATTTATACCCTGCCCTTCACTTGTGCCCCACTTTGGCTCTGACCGGGATGACCCAATCTAGACTGATCTTGTCAAATCTCAGAAGTTAAATATGATCATCCCTGGTTGATACTTGGCTGGGAGATTGCCAAGGGAGTCTAGGTCTGCTATGCAGAGGCAGGCAATGGCAAATATCTTATTGTCTCTTGTCTTTAAAACCGTATGGAGTCAACATAAATTAGTTGTAACTTTACGGCACTTTCCACCTCCATCACTCCACTTGGGGGGTAAGAGCAGGGGTAGAACATCTGCTTCTCCATTTACAAGGATTAGGTAGAAAGTGATGTGAAGTCCTTGGCAGCCACTGTCAGTCATAGTTGACAGTACCTTGAAAGTCCAATGTTCTGTCTCAGTACAAGGCAGTATAAGGCAGTTTTCTACCCAAAGGGGACTTGAAGCAGATGACAAAACAGTACAACAATATAATTTAGGCAAAAAAGTAAAAAAAATGCAACTCAAACCGAACAACTTGGGTTTGTCCTGAACCCATTGTCAGTGACACTGGCTATGAACCATAGAGTAACCTTCAACTCATGCCTGAATCCATTGTCAGTGCCACAGGCTGTGAACCTTCAACTCATGCCAAAAGTCTCACGCATTTGGCCACAACCAGCCTTAAAAACATGTAACAAACGAGGGGACAGGAGCTCAGTCCAGACCTGACTCCAGTGCCAGAGATTTTTGCGGGACTCCCTCACTGCTTGTTTTCCTAGTATATCCTCAATAGAAAGAACAAACACCATCTTGGTCATTAAAGCAGCTGATGGCTGGCAATTGCAGAGCAACTCAATGCAGCATAGAACCTTTAACAACTTGCAATGATATCAGATTCTGGCAATGATTCCTGCTTTGACAACAGAGGAGAGAGAAGCATATCCCTGCTTTCCTCTGTGAAATGTGCTGTGCAGGGTATAGATATGTGCACAGAAGCATGCTTCTCCATGAATACAGACCCTGGCAGCAATATGGTAATGAACTATGAAAATGTCACCACAATAAATGTTTGTAGCCTTGCCATGAATCTTTTTCCCTTACTAAAATATCCCTGTTGAAACTTAAAATTGTGCCATGGACTGCTATAAAATATGCAATAAATTTGCTATAAAATAAGCATATCCATTTGGATTAGAACTCAATATTCCTTAAGCACTCAATATGCATTCTGTATACCTGTAAGCCATAAAGTCAGGAAGTGCAAACATCTAAAGACTTGGCTTTCAAGAGAATTTAGGTCATATCCGATAGCATATGAAGTAGTTAGAGCACTGTTTATTACACAGAAAATATATCAAAGACGCATAAGCAAATATGGAACATAAACATGATTTCCTGAAGTTATTCTGATATTTCTTTTTCAATGTCACTTTAATGAACAGAAGACAAAACACATTCATACTCAGATAAAGATAAGCATCAGACAGGGTGAAAAGCAAATGTTTTGTTATTTGTATAGGGAAGGAAAACAAAACAAAAAAATCAATCTCAGTTCCAATGTTTCTAGATTATAAAATATGCAGCAACGAATAATAAGAATAAAATATTGTGGGTTTTTTATTTTTGTTCCTAGACCAGAAAGTGAGAGAGAGAGAGAGAGAGAGAGAGAGAGAGAGAGAGAGAGAGAGAGAGAGATATTTTCTTCCATTAAGGACAAGATATAAAAAGCTTTTACTTTTGGGGTGAAACAACTAGACTAGCAAGTTTTTGATTAAATGTAGTACAATAAATGTTGATTACGTGGGGTTCTTTGATTAGCCACGCTAATGAATGGGTTCTGTTTCTTCTAGTTTGTGATGAGACTAAATTTTTCTGCACAACACAGTTAGGGATCTTTAGGCAAGGAAAGAATACCCGTTTGTGCTTAATCATAGTAAAGAATCATAGATGCAGACAGGGATTTTCCCTGGGTGTCACACAGCATGTCCCCTCTTTATTTGAGAGCTTCCACCTGATGCCGTGTGCTTTCCAAGCATGGCTCGCGGGCCTTTTCCTTTTAAGCCTGAGCAAAGGAAAAAAATGCCTTTGCTCTGGCTTCAAGGGGAACTGGTGCTACAGCTGCATGCAGAGTCTCTGTGTGAATGCTCTGCCTGAACACAACTTCAAAATTCCAGAGCTAAACTCCATCCCCCACCCTTCAGCTATTGAACAGGTCTTCTTCTATTTAACTGTTGAGGGACATCTCCGCCGTTAGGAGGGAAGGAGGCTTGCTGGCCTGCAGTATGGCCTGGCATAGGGTTGCCAGCCTCCAGGTGATGCCTAGAGATCTCCCATTTTTACAACTGACCTCCAGCAGGCAGAGATTAACTCCCCTGGAGAAAATGGCTGCTTTGAAGGGTGGACTCTAGCATTGTACCATGCTGAGGCAGGCCCATAGCCAGAAAATTCCAGTTGGGAGGGGGAGCATGGAAAATTTTTTTGGATGGAGGGCCACCCTCTGGCGGCCCTCTTCTCCGCTGCCACTTTTCTCCCCACAGCTCTGGCGGCTTGCCCCCCTTTGCGTGGCACCTCTGCCTCCCTCCCTCCATCCCACCCACTAACCCACCAGGCGAAAGAGTAAAGAGCAGGCTCCTGCGGCTCTTGCAAGGTGCCCCCCGCACCAATCACATGATTGGCTGGAAAAGCCACTTCAAAGTTGGCGGTATCTACACCAGCTTCCGGCGCGATCAGCAAGTTCAGTGCTGGGCCAGCCAGCGCTGAACTTGCTGATTGTGCTGGAAAGCCGGTGTAGGAACTGCCAGCTTCAGCACGGCTTTTCCAGCTGATCACATGATCGGCAGGGGACCACCTTGCAAGAGCCCCAGGAGCCTACTCTTTACTCTTTTGCCCGGTGGGTGAGGGGGTGGCTGTGTGGGAGCGAGGGAGGGGGAGGTGCCACATGTAGGGGGACTGCCAGAGCCATGGGTGGAAAAGTGGCAGTGGAAAGAGCATGAGCTGGGGAAAGGAGGGGCCATAAAGGTTCGAGGGGGGTTGGGTGGAGGGGCCGTGTCCCTGGGCTCCCTATGGCTATGGGCCTGTGCTGAGACCCCTCCTCAAACCCTACCCTCTCCTGGATCCACCCCTAAAGTCTCCAGGTATTAACCAACACAGATTTGGCAACCCAAGCATGGCAAGAAAGAATCTTGATGGGTTGAGATTGGCACTAACTGATGTGATGAGTGGGCAGGGTTTCCAAGTCCCCAGCTTCCTGTAGAGGAGTTTTCCCTCCCAAATGGCTAGAGCGTCTGGGAAAACCTAGAGCAGTTCAAGGACCTGTGAAATTTACATAAGCAATTCATTTCCTTTATGTGCTTGTATTGTTTATGAAGGAAGTCTGCTGCTTTAGATATGTGCTGTGACTCATTGTGGGTTTCAGTTTGTTACTACCCTTTTTTGATATTTGCTCTTTATAATGTGGATGACTCTAAAATATTGTATATGTGTTTGGTAATGTTGTTGACTTTGGTTCCTATATAATCACTGTTGCATGTACTTAGTGTGCTTTGACTAGATTTGTTTGTGATTCCCCACCTAGAGGTTGGCAATCTTACCTGAGAGCTCTCTATAGGTGTCTCCTGTGGTTTGTGTGTGTGTGTGTACAGTGTCATCAAGTCACAACTGACATGGCGACCTTAGAGGGTTTGCAAGGAAAGAGACATTCAGAAACAGCTCTTGAGAGAAACAGCTCTGTGAGAACTTGTGACTGACTCAGGGTCACATTAGTAGATGTATGTGGAGGACTAGGGAATCAAACCCAGTTCTCCCGGATAAGAGTTTACACACTTAACCACTGCACCAAGCTGGAAGTATAGCACTTACCAGCCAGAAGTTCTATTCCATGATCTCCTTTCTCTAGGAGAATATCAGGGACAGAATTTTATTGGCCATAACCCCTATTAAGGATGGACTGAAAAAAAACTAAACAAGACCCTGACCTTTGTAACCCAAACAGCTAGCTCTGTATTCAAAATGGCCATCTCAACCCAGGATGGCATTAAAAATTTGAAACAATCAGAGGCGTGGTCTCACGACAAAGTTATGTATTTGGATAACTGCTGAACGAAACCTCAAGTTTTGTAGGATACTGGTGCACATTGAGCAAGAACAAGAGGTTTGAACTTTTTTTTAGCAACCAGGCTTGCATCATCACTTGGACTGGAAGATGGCATTGCACCAATAACTGAAGCTGCATACTGCTTGGTAGCCCTAAATCCAAGATCAAAGGACTTTCCTAGAGACATTATAGCAAGATTTCCCAACTCCTGGACTAGGAATGCAATTCTGGCAAAAGCTTGCACTGATGAGGGCTTATTATATAATGGTAAAAAAATCATAGTTCTTCTTAAATTATCACTTGACACTCACCTCTGAAGGAAAGACGATCTGACATTTCTAAACTTCTGGAAAACAAAATATGTTTTGTCCTCTCTATCCCATATAACTAATACATCAGGTTTAATGCCTAACCACACAGATCCAGAATCTGGCCATGATCTCTTAATCATATTGGAATTGGAAACACTGAGATCCCTGAAGGCCAGTCCAGTTTGCCCACCTGACACACCCAACTCATCTCCTTTTTCATGAGTGGGATCCAAAAACAATATAGATAGTTGAATAATGATCATTGAGTCCTGGTTTGTTCGTTCCTGTTATGCCTTTTATTCAACTTTGAGCATTGTTAATACTTTTTCTGGTTAACGCCAGGGAGTTTAATTATATTACACTTATGATTAATCTGGAAAGGTAGTAGGAGATGCTTTCCCTTTTGGCTTCCTACCTTTCCACATTCAGTTTAATGCCATTTGGTGCCTTTTCCTAAACTGTCTTTTGTACTCTGCTTGGGGACTGCAGTGTTAGAGAAATGCGTTGTGTCTCTTATTTTTGGCTGGTTTTTTGGGGGAGGGGGGAACTCAATGAATACTTCTTGATGCTTATACCTTCCCAAAGCCTGTTAGTGGTTATCATAGCTTATTAATGGATCCCATGTTCTTTCTTTTTTTGGGAACACTTTCTCAATGTGTTTAAGTTATTCAATATTGCATGACAGAAATAACTGCAGACTTATTATACCTGATATTTTAATGCACAGGATTTTATATAGGCACTTTAATAAGGTTTCTTTTTTCCCTATTTTACTAATAGATGTTTATACTATTTCTTAAATAGATAATCTATTAAGCTGCAAGGCTCATTTTAGCACTAGTATGAGTACTAGGTAGCACCTATTGTTTTTCCACATAGAAATAATTGCACTAGATTGGCAAATTAGGCTATAACTCATTTTCTTAGATCTCATGATTTATATTATTAATGGTTATATAATTTTCCTCTCAGCCATATTAAGTTTATGTTTGATAATAGAACATGGTGCTTTAAGATCCTGAAATATCAACCTATTTTTTTTATAAATTCTCCTCCCCACTCACAGAATCAAATTAGGATTTGGATTGTCGGAAATTGCATTAAGTTTAATAGAATTCATTATAACTTGTTCAACCTTGATTGCAATTTATACTATATTTTATTAATTCCTTCTGGGTATGTACCTATGACTCAGCTTAGTCTCTTAATTGCCATGGAAAACAACCCAGTACTGTATGTGTTGCTAGACTGTTCAGATATAGTTTACCTTTTGCTGACTGTTTCATGTGTATATCTAGGTTACAAATGTTCTAGCCATAGATCCTAATATAAATGTTATTTCTCTCAGTTGTAGAGGCCTTAACAATTTGGTTAAGGCCAAAAAGCTTTTATCTGCACTCGTTAAGATCCAGCTCAATATTCTTTTCTTGCAAGAAATCCATTTAAAATCCCCCAAACCTCCATTATTTCATTCAAAATGGTTTTCCTCACAGTACATGGCAGCTAGTTCTTCAAAGTCTAGAGGGGTGGCCAATTTATTTTCTAAGATGGTATGGTTTTCTTGCCAGACCCAAGAAATAGACCCCAGTGGATGATATATTTTTTTGAAGGGCAGTCTTGATGATTCTCCCAATACATTTATATCCTTATAGGCTCCTAATGACAATCAGATTCCATTTTTGGAAGACACTTTGGCCAAATTGGCCTTATTTTAGGAATGCCTAGGTATTATTGGGGGGGAATTTAACTATAATTTAGACCCTATACGAGATAGCTCCTTTCAGAAATCTACCAAAATCAAACACAAGAAATCCCAATTGCAACCCCTTCTATCTCATTACAATCTATGTGACACCTGGAGGCTTCAGAATCAGGGTATATTTCTCTCCACAGTACATCTTTACACAGATTGGCTATTTTTTTAAATTTCAGCTTCTCTTATTGATCATATTACCCAATCTGATATTGGTCTGTCTGATCATGCTTGGGTTGAATGTTCCTTAAAATCTACCTCACAGGAATGACCCACAAGAACTTGGTCTCTTAATATATTTCTTTGATTGAATCAAGTTGTAGGTTCAGAAATAGAAAAAGAAATCCAAAATTATTTTAAGATCAACTCTGACTGTAGAGTCAGAGCTCTGTTAGTAAATGTATCATCTAAAGGCAGATGTTGCTATTTTCCCCCCATAGTTAAAACTTGATGTTTGTTTATTTGTTATAGAATAATTGTTTGTTTGTATAAAGCATACAGTGTTGTTATGCTGTGTACCCGTAATGATGTGTAAGAGGGTTTTTTATTTTTGTGTCATATTGTATTCATCTTGCTAGAATTTCTATGGGACTAGTTTTGTATTTAACATGTTAACAATTTATAATTGTGAATTTTGTACATAAAAAAGACTTTATTAAAAATACAAATTGTTTGTGAGGAATTAAAAAAGGGTGGCCACTCTCAAGAGTTCATTCCCCTGGTGACTCCAACAGTGCCATCTGAGAGGGCTACGCGAAGGGTTCAGGAAGCAGTCACTCAGCTCATCAGCAAAATAATTTGGCATGGAAGGCCAATTCTTCTCCTTTGTGGAGGATATAGCCTTTCACCAGCTGCCGCAACACCTGGCTACCTGGTTCTCTGATCCTCCACAAAGTACCATGAGCAGATGAGTCCTGCCCACCATGTACCATTTCACAGCAGTGATGGTCAAGGCTTAGCTCCCCAGAGTGTGTGATCAAAAAAGGGGAGAAAAAACACAACCCTATACAAGAAAGGTAACAAAAAAGGTTGGGACAAAGAAGAAGAAATCAAAATATAGCTATGCATGTTGTGCTAATGTACAAAATAATATATAATTTAATTATACATTCAAAAGTGCTTAAATATTATTTTAAAACTATAATCCTATGGTTCTGCATATAAGTACCTAACCCTAACATAAAGACAAACTGTATCCAATACTAACTTCCAGGTGACATCATCGTGCCAGGGATGTCATGCAGCAATGCTCTGGTTTTGAACAAACTCTATGGCTTCAAACCATAGAGTTTTCCCCAAAAAAACAGAGTATCATGCATGTTGTCACCAACACAATGATGTCACTTCCAGGTGACATGATCATATTTTGGGCCCCAAATGCCCCCCAAATCCCCCCACTGCAATGAGGACCTGCCATTCTACCCAGGCCCAGGAGTGGACTGTCCAGCCAACAGACTACAAAGCAGTTCTGCTCCAAGCCCAGGGAATGGGTGCAGATTACATAGTGCAAAACATTGGGCGTTTTCGCACTGACCTTCAAGTAGCGCGACCACCCTCTTCACACCGGAGGATCTGCCCGGATTTCGCACAAGAAGCGCCGGCGCACCCAAAAGAGCCGGCTACTTCCGTCGCGAAACCCGCTCAAACGTTTTCCTGCTTCTTGGCGGTTTCCGTTTGAGTGGGTTTCGCGACGGAAGTAGCCGGCTCTTTTGGGTGCGCCGGCGCTTCTTGTGCGAAATCCGGGCAGATCCTCCGGTGTGAAGAGGGTGGTCGCGCTACTTGAAGGTCAGTGCGAAAACGCCCATTATAGAGTAGCCTGAGGGAGTAGGTAGATAGTGGCAACATCATTCATGGCTGCATGATCATGGACACAGGCATCAACATGCTGACAGTGGTGAAGTCTGGATTGAAAGAAGCAAGGGTATAAAGTAAAGAGAAGGCACAAAAAATTGGGAACCCTGAGGAAAGAATTGGATTATGAAGCAAATGTAATGCTAAGGCAACAGAGGCAAAGTCAAGATTTAAGAGGTATAAAAGACAGATTAATAACCAACTGTGTCTGAAATATGTGGTTCAAGATAATGTAACAGCTTGGAATAATAAGAAATGGTTACCACAGGAGTAAAATGTAATGCTTTTATCTATGTGTTTTACTTGTAATGTAGAAGCTACAATGACTTCCACAGAAGAATAAATGGCATATGAGTGCTTAACCCTTCCCTTGCAGGCTAGTCTTCTATGTTTTGCCATTTTAAACTTGTTACCTGGCCAAACTTGAAAATAACAAATAAGTTTGTTTGGGGGTGAGGGGAGAATGATCTGGAAGCATCTGGAAGGCAAAACCTGTGGATACTGAAGGGGTTAACACCCCACCTACCCATGACACGGAAGTCACAATACCGATTCTAAGAAAGCCCCTTGGAATCCTATGTGACTGTTTGCTGCTGCCATCTCATTGCCCTGCTAATGTGTTGTGATGAGAAGCATGATTCTGCTCTAAAAAGGAATGAGGGGACAGTAGAGCCCAATTGTGGGGTCCAGCTCCCCTGCCTGTGGCAGTTTGCAGTTGCAGCTGAGAAATGGCAATCACCTCCAAATTCTGTTTCTGCATTCAAAAGGGGTGGTTTTTAGACTTCACACTCTTTTACATCACCAAAGTTAATGAATGTATTTTGTGTACCATGTCAAAAGAATAGAATGATAGTTATCTATTTGGTTTAATAAGTTGTTCAATATGTAGCCCCTTAACAGAAGGAGACATAATATTAGCTAATACTAAAAACAGTGGTATTGGCTTCCCAGGTCCCTAGGTGTTGAAAAAATTCAGGGGCATCACTATTTAGATTGGTTCCCTTTGTATGAAAGAGTTTTGGAGATCTATGTCATTGGTGTTATATTTACTTTATTTCCAGTTATAAAAGTAGATCATAAGTTGAACCAAAGAACTACTCTGATAGGCCAGCAGATCTATGACATCAGAGTATTGCATTCCAAGGGGCTTCATCTTCAGCTAATTGACCATTTCATTTGTGTGTGTCTTTCCATCTCTTCCGAAGCCTAAACTATCTGTTAAAGTAATACAAACACTCACATACCAAAATAAAGATAATCACTTGTTTGTGTTTTTGCCTTAAAAAGGTAAAAGGGTAAAAAATAATTTTATTCTTCAGTCAGGAAATTAGGGTGCTTGCAGGGAAAATATCAGCATTTTTTGAGGGAAAAGGACAGTTATTCTCTTTTCTGTGTTGTCCAGTGGAAGATCTCTTTAAAGGGATTGCCAGGTACTGCATCACTCCAAGGCCTCTAAAAAAATTACTGGTGAAGGTCAAGGCTGTTTCTGAAAAAGCTGTGGTTTGCACATGTTGATGGAGTGTCTTAAAATTTTATATTTTTGGTGTGAGATCATAATTACTAGAATAGCTAGCTATATAACTTTTGAAAGCAGAAATAATTCTGATTAATAGTCCAGAAGCAACCCTATACAATTCTTGAAGAATGTAGGTGCTAGGGTATTTATCACTAGGGTTGGAAATACTTCATAGATTCATAACTTTGCCGGAACCTATAGACAGCTGGATACAGAGTAAATTTTCTGTTATCAGAAGGAATTGCTGTCAACAGAATAGGTCTCCCTCCCCACTCTCACTATACTCAATGACCTCCCTAAAATGCTGCTCCTAGGGAACAGAGGACCATTTCACAAGTGCCCAAGGAAAATGGTTTGGAGGGTAGTCTTTATGGAATTAAACACTGCTGAGGTCCCTCCCCAAGCACTGTCCTCCCCAGGCTCCACCACCAGATATTCAGGAATTTTCCAACCCAGAGTTGGCAACCCTACCTGATGCCCAGGGCCCCCTGCCACCCTTTTATCTCCCCTACTGCCTGGCCAGCCTGCCTTTCCCCACCTGCTACCTCACTTGTAAGCCATTCTGGCACCTATGAGATGCAATACAACTTTGATTGACATTGTAATTTTTAATTAGTTTCTTTTTTTTTCATTTGGGCTGTACTAGGGTTGCCAACCCTGGGATCTGTGGAGGACAAAGCTGCAACATCACTTATAGTTATATTACCTGAAGTAACATCCCAGGTTACCAGGCATGCACTAGCCCCCAAATTCTGCAGTTTTACTTTTTTAAACCAATTTCTCTTGCTGCTGCACTGAGGTGGACAGCAGTGACGAACCAGGGGTGTGGGACAGGAGGTCTTCCTAGGCTGGTAAGCTATCCATGTTAAAACATGTTTTAATATTTTATATATTGAAATAAGATTATGGCATAGATTCTATAATGTACATGAAGTTTATATAGAGTGCTAGCCAGGCCTGATAGGCCTCATAATTTTTGTGCCCTGTGAACTTCAGGACATGTCCAACACTTACTTGTTGTTAATACTAGAAGATTATAGAGGTAGGCAATTTGCTTCAGGTATTTTTTCTTGTACCAGTATCTTTTCACAGGGGATTCCCTGATACCATTCAGGTTCCTTGGAGCCTTCCCGGAAACAGACTTTGAAAACTTACTGACACAAAATGTACCCATGAAAAAAACAACAAACCAACATTTTTATCATAAATATATAGATATATAACCTTCATTCAGCATCCTATACAACAGGAGTTTCTACAGTTCTCCTGCTACAGGTTTAATGTGGTTACTTTCTAGATTTCATTTATCTTCTACCACTCAATAAGGCAACTGTGTTTTCTTCACACTCAAGTAACTAAGCTTCAGGGATATTTATTCTGCACTCTCTCCAGTTCATTGTGGAAAGGACTGAGAAATGATGTCTTCACAATAAACTAAAGGTTTATTAAGATGGTGACCTTGTCTGTATTAATTCACCACTAAACCTAGTTTACTAGGGGAAATAAAACCTGGGCCATGATCTCTTGTGATTATTTAAAAGCCCTCCACAATTTCCACACTTTTATAGTGGAGGATGGCAAAATTACAATGAAATTTTATCTGTCTAAATTTGCTTATTGCAACCAAACAAATATTCTTTGACATCTTTGTGTATCTTTTCCTGAGTGATGCTAGTTTCCCTAGGCTAGGGATCCACAACTTTGTTGAGCCTATAGGCACTTCAATTTTTTTTTTTTTGAGAACAGGTAGTGGGTGTCACCACAAAATAGCTGACAAGCGGCAACTCTATAATGGTTGACATTGAGGCTAGGTCCAATCACAAAATGTAGAAAGGTTTCAAGTAAATCACCCTTTTATGATGAAGGGAACTGCTTCAGAATGGGTGTTCTATCCAGACTTAAAGGAAATGCTTCCTGGGTCCGTCCTTCTCCAGTGAGGTGTAGGAAAGGCAGACGTTACCTTTGGGGTAAAATAGTAAAGAGTCCAGTAGCAGCTTTAAGACTTAAAAATGTTATTGTAGCATAAGCTTTCAAGAAACATATCATGCATCTGATTAAGAGAGCTGTGTTTCTCAAAAGATCATGCTACAATAAAATTTGTCAGTCTTAATGGTAGTGCTGCACTCTTTACTATTTTGGAAAACATGAAGAGATCAGGAATGTGTTATGAGCTTCCTCATGCACTAAAGGTGTCAGAGGAGGTCTTACTCAAGGTTGGATCATGATTTAGCAGTAAGTAATTTTCTCTGCATGCAGAACATCCAAAATCCAATCCCTGCCATATCCAGCTAAAAGGATCATGTGGTAAGTGGTTTGAAAGACTTTTACCTGACAATTTAGAGAGCTGATGCCAGTATGAGCAGGCAATATTGATCTTGATAGACCAATGCTTAGTCTCAGAAGAATGCATATAATGGATGCTACAAATTCCTTTGTTTAAAGTTTATTTGATTGGTCAAGGAATATGGCTTTTTCTGTGGTTATGGTGTACTATAAATTCACTTTCCAGAAAAAGACAATTTCTTCTTTTAAAACAGCCACCTGATTTTTTTTTGGGGGGGGGGGGCGGTATGTCATTTATTGAAAGCTTTCCCACCTGCTGCAAATCTATTTCGATATACATTTTGTTGTTGCTTATAGGTTAGTTTTACATACTGCATTGCTAGTTGTGTGTCTTTTAGCACTGAATTTTATTTTAGATTTGATCCTTGTAAGCTCCTCCAGGGGCTCTGTATTGCTGGCAGGGTAGAACTTGAAAAATAAATAGAAATAAAGTTTTTAAAAATCCTGTGCTTGTAAATTCTCAAAGGGATCTTACTGGATGCTGTGCAAACAAAACATGAGCTTTGGTCTGACCCAGTGCAACAATTCTTATGTACATCAGACCATTGTCTCTAAAGTAATATTTAATAATAGTGGAACAGAACATTGTGACCAGGCAGAAGACAATTTGGGCCTTTTTAAAATTAGTTTACGTGGCATTTGGAATAAGCAAAGCTCGTCTTTTACATCAATTTAGAATTTTTTCAACTATTTCAGTTTGAACTTCTCACTGATGGTTTTCTAAATTTGTTCATATTGTGCACACATATTGTATGATTTTATATGGTATTTATATGGGATGTATATGTCTTTTGGTAAGATAAGTTGTAAAGAGTTGATCTTCTCTGCTGTGTCCTCTGAAGTTTTTGGTGGAACAGTAGCTTTCATTAGTGATCAGGGAGAGAGAATTGCCACAGTTTGCCATGATAATATTGCCCTTTCTGTGCATTTGTCAGTCCAAAATTGTCTGAGGGCATAGAGTTGAATTTCTGGAAAGACAAGTGTGTTGTCATAGCATCCACCTGGTCATCTGTCTCCCTATCAGAGCTGCAAAGAGGTGATCTCAGACAACATTGAGGACGCTGAGTTTGTAATTGTTTGGAAATTCAGCATTTGTTTCTTAAAAGGGGTGTTTCAGGACCCTGTGACCTTGGGACAATCCCAGAACATGTAGCTGCACATTCATATTCCCAGTCTGCTTTTCTGTTCTGAGTCAATGCATGCTGGTCTGGAAGTAAAGGAATTATCCATCTATCCCATTGTCAGACAAGTGTCCATTAGGGTTTAGATTTATAGGAGTACAGAAATTTTACAGGGATTAGGGATCAATTACAGTGGTCAGCCATCACAAACTAAAGTTTCTTGGGGTGTTTCCAGCAGACATGGTTGGTGCTCCTGTTGAAACCCATGTCAAACCCTGGAATACCCAAACGACTCAGGCAGTTGACAATCCTTCTTAGATACCAGCTACCTATCTGTAAAGCCCTTATGGTTCCCCAGAACTGTTGTTCATGAAGTAAGCTGGGCAGTGACATGAGCTCAAACTGAGAATGAATTCAACTAAATAAAGCATATTATTGTGCTTACACTCTGGCACTGATGCTGGTAACATGTTACTTTTCTGTCACCCATACATCTGTGGATAGCTGCATGACTGATATTTTAAAAAGAGTGACAGGGGTTCTTTGTTAGACCCTGGTGACATAAACAGAGATAATTGTATGACTTATTTGCAAGGCTGTTTGTGGATAAAATTATTGGCAACCATGCCACTACAGAGCCTGTTGATACAATTGTTTGATCCTGAGCTATTATCAGAGCACAGTCTGGTCATATTTGTTTGAATGACTTTCAGACTTCATCCTCCCTGCCTTCAGGAGTAAGATGGGTAGCCACTAAGCATGCTGCCTTTTCCATTGTGATGCCACACATGTGGGATATCCTCGTCCAATTCTTTCTGTGGTACTAATCCTGATAAACTGAGAAGTGTCAAGCAAAAATATTGTTTTCTTAGGAACTTTAGTCATTATTTTTATGACCTTTGCAGGACCTTGAGCAGAAAGTGCCCCAACAGCCCTGGGAAGAGTAGCCAGTCCTGCTCTCTTGTCCACTCACTCACTTCCCTCATTACCTGCCCATGTGTCTTTCCCCACTGGCTTGTTCCCTTGTGCTCCCAGTTGCACACACACCACACACACAGAGACATTCTTCCCCCTCAGTGATGCTGTGCAGCACAAATTATTGGGATTTAAGGTTGTCAGCACCCAGGTAGAGCTTGGAGAACTCCTGGATTAAAACTGACCTCCAAACTACTGACATCAGTTTCCCTGGAGAATAGGGCATGTTTGGAGAATCAACTCTAGGGCATTATTCCCACAGATCTCTTCTGCTTCCCAAACCCCATCCTCCCCAGGTTTACCTCCAAATATCCAGGAATTTTCCAACCCAGAGTTGGCAAACCTTCTGGCAATAGAAGTGACCAGAAAGCTGGCAAGCAAATGGACAGGTAGAGAAAGAGCACACAAGTGGTTGGCTGGCAGCTGTGGGCACTGCCAGAAGTCCTGGACCATGGCAGCTGTTCCAACTCAGTCCTTGCATTGGCCTTGACAATGTCACCCTTCATTAGAATATAAGGAGACATTTTTTTTCATCTTTCATTCTGCAGCCTTTCCAGTTGTTTTTAAATGTTTTTAAAATGTTACCCTGGAAAGAAAAAATCATCAAAACTATACACACGCGCGCGCGCGTGTGCACATGCCAATGCTATGCATCTGAAATTAATGAAGAGAAATATTAATAATTGAGATCAGCATGTGGAAAGGAATGGCCTCAATTATTCTGTGACATCCTCAACACACACAAAGAGTTCCCAGGAGACAGAGCCTCCTCTTGCAAACACCATGAATTATTCAGCACTCGCCGTGCATATCTGAGGCACCAAATTCCACCTCCCAGAACTCTGCTGGAGAGGCTATGTGGCTTTTTATTTCACCAGCATCTTTGATACTTTTACAAGGCCAAAGAGGAAAAAAGTGAATGCTCCAAAAAGCCACCTAATATATTTTTAAAATGCGTGAAACTTAGGCTTGCCAACCCCAGGTCCCAGCGGGGGTTGTCCCACTTTCCCAGGCTCCTTCCCACTCCCAGTCAACTGGCCGGTGGGGGGAAGCCCCGCCCCCATAGCCCCTATGTGCCTTTCACCTCTGAAGGCGTCAGGCTCCACTTGGAAAGGCTTCCTCTTGTGTCTGTAGGGCTGAATGGATGGTGTGTCTGTGTCTTTAAGGCTGAATGGGGGTGGTGGGGGAGTAAGAAGAAGAACATGGCTGCTCCCAGTGGCTGTGGTTGCACAATCTTTTCAGAGGTTCTTTGCATAGGAAAGGTAAACTTGAGCCTTTGGTTTCTTTGTGTTACTTTGAAGAAGTTGGAAGTTCAGCAACTTGACCAGTGAGGAAAACTGGAATAGTGGTATGGAATGGAAAGTGAAAGGAACGTTCTGTAGAAAGTCTTTTACCTCTGCTAGAACCATGAATCTACAGCATCACTGTATTTGGTGCCATATAGTTGCATGCAAAATATGTGTCATTGCCTCAGACTAAATATTTAGCCAATTGCCTCTTAGTGGAGGCTCCTGGCCACACACCTGGTGTGATATAGAAACTGTGGTTTCTCCTTTCTTTCCTATACTGGGGGGGAAGGTCAGTTCCACATACCTAATGGAAACATACTTAGAACCCTACACTGAAGAGCATGAGGCTCCACCTGCACGTTACAGTTCAAAGGAATCATGAGATGGCATGGGGAAACCTAGCATGACAGGAGAAAGTGTTCTCTCCAGTCTTCTCCCACTGTTATTTTCCTGTTTGCAAGCAGGTTTTCCTCTTGCATGAGAGGGTTAAAACATGCAAATTTCCCACCTCTAACCTGAAATGCTGCAGGCCATGTGATTCTGCTGAATCTATAAATTGGCTCTATTCCTAACAAACCCTTAGCTTTCTCAGCCAAGACTTCCATCCACCACATACTGCATTAGTCTAATCCTGGATCCATCTTCTCAAACACATTTTTAAAAACTGAAATAAGTTCCACTTAATTTGCAAGTCACTAAACCAAGGAGCTACTCTGCCTGCCATTCTCTATACCTCTATTTGTCTCCCCTCAACCTACTTATTTTTCAACCCATTCCCTTGTTCACTGTTTTCTGCTCTAT